>NW_027286985.1:8700684-9030684 GCF_022747635.1 Hetaerina americana
GTATATCTATATATATATATATATATATATATATATATATATATATATATATATATATATATATATATATATATATGTGTACGTAATTTTTTTTCATTTTCATGTCAATAGATATTAGGTATTATTAGTTGTCCTTTATACTTATATTTTGTCGTGTATGTGCTTTTATCCTTTTTTCTTATATCCATTTCCATGTTAGTGACTATGTGTTCGCCATTGTGCGGGTAATCGTGTTTGAACGCGTATATATATATATATATATATATATATATATATATATATATATATATATATATATATATTTAAAAGTATAATGTATAAAAATACACACACACATTATGTATGTACATATTTATTTCTTTATTTTAATTTATATATATAATATATATAATCACACCCATATATCTGTGAGTATGAGTGATTTATAATTTACAGTGGTTAAAGCTCTATTCATCTTTATTTATATCATAAAAAGTTTTTAATTTGGAAATGTATAATGATTAACTTCAGAATATTGATAACACTTTGTTTAATATTATTTAGAAGCATTCGAGTGGCGAAAGTATTTGCGTATATACGTAACATTTAAAATATATATCATAGTATGTGTAATTCAATCCTATGCATTTGACTGCGAACTGCGAACATTTTTCGAATGGCGAAAGGTATATAAAGCCCTAATTAAATTGAAGTAAAATCATTTCCCCAATCATCGTAAAATATCAAATATGATTACATAAATATCAAAACAACTTCAGCAATTTATCTTTTTTGGCCGAAATGACCAGTTATTATGTACGAGTAAGTGTTAAGAATAGGTATCCAGAAGAATTTGGATAATTTTATCATTAACATTAAAACTTGAAATTAATAATAGTCCATTTTCAACAATCCGAATGGTTTTATTTTTGGCTCTTATGTAGTCTCAACACGTCATAAATTTGTTCGCCGTGATTGGATGAATCTTATTTCTTCTGTAACGTAGTGCTTTAACTTCCAAACAGAGCGGAGTATCGCAATAGTGTCACGCGCGGAGGACTTTCAGGACATTCCATTCCCATAGATGGATGGCCTGGGAGACATCTATTTTTTCTGCCGAGTATAAAGAACTCAAAAAAAAATAATTTCGCACACTGTTATGCCGCACAAAAATGGGAAAGAGAGCGTTATTTCCACACACACACACACACACAAACCCCTTCGCTTCCCTTTCCCGCTGCGTTCACTTGTCACGGTATTGATACCGACCGGGGAAAACTTACGACGCCCTGAATATATTTCGCGGGCAAGGGACTTCGTGGAGTCGTGTTCGAAGGATCGACAAGTTGGAAATCCAAACCTTTTGCTTTCATGATTTTGTGCACGGACCTCGGCCACTATACATCATGATAGAACTCTTGAGAATTCGAATGGATGTGGATCGTGGAGGTGGATTAGGGGAAAAAAGTAAGCAGAGGATGGATGTATCACAGGAATGGGTGAAAGGGGAGCAAGGGTGGAGGGAGAGGGGTGTCGTTTGTGGGAGGACGGCGTGAGGTGAAAGGGAAAGAAAGTGATGGATAGGGAGACGGGCGGAGGAGGTTGAGTGGAGACGGAGGAAAGCTGAAGGGAGAGGGCGTCAAGGAAAGAAGCCAAGGAGGAGAGAGGCAGGGAGACAGATGGATGAACGACTTGCGTGAGAAGCAATCGGGATCGAAAGCTCAATTATTTAGCGCTCACTCCACCTTGGGTACGTGAGGTCACATTCGGCAAATGATATTGAATGAGGGCGAAAAATGTAGAATTTTTATAAGGATTGACAGACGAGTGTGGAATTAGAATGGTCGACCCAGAGATCTGGAGAACCAGCAATTTTTTTTATTACCGTTTTTTTCAGTATCCGTAAGTGCATTTTTCGCATGTATGTATAAATATAAACACCATAAACCGGAGGAAACAACAATAGTAATGCCTACTAAAGATGCTGAGGAAATACGTTTAAGTGCTACTTCGTTGGTAATTCCTCAGAGTAGGATTAATTATTATATAAAATCTGGAAAAAATACTGATTAGTAAAACTCGGGTGGAAGCGAGATAGTTAAAACTAATAAAGTTTATACATGATCAAATTCGGCAATGCATTTCGCATTGAAGAAGATTTAAGTTAAATTTCGGCTCACAATTACCAATATAAATCGAATTCCTCAACAGCTTAATTGATGAAGCCAGAGCACAATAATATATAAAAATAAGAGGTTGGTTTGGATTGGGTACAAATATCTCCTGTTTGTTTTTTCTCAAAATTAGGCCCAAACTACTTTGGACCCAATTGCTTTTGCGCACAATTTGTAGAGTTAATTACAAGAGTTTTTTCGTCATACATCTGGTAGTATATTCCATGAATAAATCACACACCTGGTTCATTTTGCCCATCAGAGTTTCGAAAAATATGCTAGAGATTTCCAACTTTACTGCCCATTCCATATTCATGTGTCACTCAAGAATAAACCCTTCAGTACTCTCCCTTTGGCATCATCTCAATGGTTCTGCCCCCGTAGCAGGACTGTCCCAAATTCTTCTCGTTGTAGGTCCGAGTTGAATCGTCCCCAGAGAGTTCTCTTCGCGGATTGTCCAAAGAAAGCTGCTGTATTGTTTCTAAGTGCGTAACCGCCAACGTGGCAAGGACTGAATTGCTATTCCACATGACAGTCACAGGAAGGAAGAATTAACCTTGGACAGGTCATTCAGGAGATCTAGTGCTACGTATCTATATCTGAAATAAACACTCTGAAATAACGTGCCATGAATTAATACACTTAGCAACGAGCGAAGTTCAATTAAAATTCCCAGGTAAGCTTTCAGTAAATGTAAGAAAGAATTAATGCATGCGTGTTAACAGATTATTTGCAGTTAATCCAACGAAAGTTAACAATAGAATAGTTCTGAAAATAAATTATGTTTAAACACACACACACACACACACACACATATATATATATATATATATATATATATATACATATATACATATATATATATATCATTTAAACGGATGAGCGAGATAGCACAACACAACAAAAATACACAAACACACGTACACCGAATTTTCGGTGGCCGAACCTCCGTCTTCTGGGAAAAGAAAAGATTTCCTTCTCTCACCAGCGGAAGGTGGTTTGACTATCGAAAATTAGGAATACGAGTGAGCTTCATTTATACTCATGTGTGTTTCTGTGTGCTTCTGTTGGCTTGCTATTTCTTGCTTCTCTGTTTACACTATTATACACATCCGTGAGACTTTCTTTCAAGTAATATATGTATATCTAAAAAATACATGATCGACGTTTTTCTTGAAAAACACAAAAATCTAGACCATAAAGATAAAAGTATTGATTGTAGTAGACTGGTTAAACAGATATAGCTAGTATTTTTATAACTTTTCGAATTCCAGAATCTTTCAATTTTAATTAGTTCTCCAAAATTACCTCAACTTGGAAAATTGTACTGGTTTATGGAATGAAATTGAATAAATTTAGATTTTTGCAATGCGTGATGTTTTACAGTTGAATATACTTACTCTCGTTCATTACTACCGTCCAATTGTATTACCGATGGAAAGAATGAATCATCGACCGTGAATACCAATGTTGTTGTCTCAATAAATGATTACAAGATCTTTTAACCTTTTTTTGTTTCAAATCTAATTATTATCCCTCTGGTAACATCATTACCTACCGGACATTTGTTTACTTCGCTGGTAAATAGTCTTGACACTTCAATGTTAAGTAATATTTAAAATACACGTTAAAAATAATTATACCACTCATGTTTTACAAATTTATAGAAATTTAAATCAGTTTCAGATTTGAATCACGCATAATTAAACACAAATGAGCTTAAAATAAAGAAATTTGTGCGTAAATGAAGACCATAATATATTTAAAGTCAAATTATTGCAGCAATGATATTATGCCTCAATATAGACGCAAAATGTTGGATGAAACATTTTGAGAAAACACACTTGGGCGTGAATTCTCGTAGTATACTAGGAATGAAATGATAAAAGGATAGAATGGAAGTTAAGCACGAGAGCCGGTGGAGTTTGATTTCAGGGGGTGGATTGGAGTTAGTAGGGGAGGATCTGACACTCTTTCCCCGGTCCAAGAAATGACAAGAGTAATGCGATGAGAAAGACAGGGCATTCGAAAAATTATGAGGGCAGTTGAGCACGCCTGGGAGTTCAATCCATATTGGAGAGGGATCAGTACACGTCCACTTTGGAGTTATACCGTCCTTCGGGTAGATATTTTATCAAGAATGTGTTGCTATTCCTTAAAAAAACACCAAATAATTACTAAGACAGGGGACAGGCACAAAAAAGTACGAAATTTTTAAAATCATGGAAACAAAATATCCTAAAAATTAAGTACATTATATATTGTGCAAAATTAAAGTGTTTATATTTTTTTCGGGGAGCCTACAACTATTCCAGCCATTAATATCGTCTTTGTTTTTCATTTATATTGCTAAATAATGCTGCTTATGTCATAACGGCGGATTAAAAAAAAATTTCTGTTAATATTGTACCACAAGATAAATAATTTGAATGCAAGAGGAATTAGGAATTTTTAACATCAGAATGACGGTAGTTTTTATATGAAATGTTCATTAGTATTCGTTTTGGGAATTTTGATCATAAAAAATTACCGATTAATGGTAGTAGACTGGGTGAAAAGAGTTAGTTATTATGATTATAAGTTTTCGAAAGCTTGCAATTTTAAACCTAAAATTGTTTTTCGTCATTAATGGCTATTATTCAACTTAAAAAGTTATACTAAAGTCTGGAATCAGAATCCGTTTGTTGGCGCCATGGATAGATCGGCCGTGATATCACGCCAGTAGGTCCCAAAGACAATTGGAAACAGCGACGCTCCGAGATTATCAAATCAGACATAGGTGCACTGTAGAATTAGTAACTTACAGTAGAATAAAATGGCTTATTCAGTTTTTAAGCAACTGGGTTTTGTATTTCGCCATGGATCCTATTTAGGCTATTGCATTCGCCTATAGATTTTAGGATATATGTATGAAAATATGTAAATATTCATCAAAATTAGTTGGCATGAATGGAATATTTGGCGTTGTCCTTTCTACTTGTTCCTTCGGAAGTAGCTTGGCGTAGAAATATTAAAACTTAAAATATCGTTGCAATAGTGGGTTTGGGTAGTATGTGATCCTATTATTATTTGATGAAAATCTTGTAGTATTAAATCCTAAGTGCATACCCCTGTATAAGTATTGCTTAATCTTAGAAAGATGAGATTAGTACATAATAAAGTATCTATTACTCATGGAAAATATATGTCACTTTGCACTAGTCTTAAACAATTTTTTTTGTTTCAGTAAACGAGTCATATAAAGGACAAAAGAGTCCTAATCTTCCACTACTCCTGAAGGAATATTACTTTTTTCAATGCGCAGCATGCATAAAAGTGTAGTCGGATATCGTTTGCAGATAAGCGAAAGAGTAGCCAATCGACCAGAAAAGCTTTCGATCAAAAAATGAAATTTCCAGCGTCGAAACGCGTCGTCTAACTGAATTTTTACGCCCAATACAACTCTAAAGGAAATTAAATAATGCGTATATAAAGTTAAAATGCGTTCAAAGTAGCGGAGTAGTCACTAATTTCATTTATGACTCACGTATTTCAGAGAGGTTTTCGAGTTGGGAGAGACGTAGGATTTTTGCGCTGCAGTAACGGCGGTCCGGGTGAACTGGGGCGGTGGGACATGGCGTGGGGGGTGGGAGGCAGGGTACGGGGGCTGGAGTGTGGGAAGGGAGTACGTGGCAGAGGGTTGGGTCTGAAGGGAAGAGAAAATTGGGAGGGGGCAGTGGAAGGCTGTGCTCGAGACGGACGTGTTAGGGGTGGCGAGGTGAGTGCCTCTATCTACCCAATGGGATTGATTGGAAAGTGGTGGCGGGGGTGGGAGTGGAGGGAGGGCTGCAGGACGTGCGGGTGGAGTGTCGGCGGCGAACTGCTCCAGGGGAGGGTTCCGAAGGGAGGGAGGGGAGGGACGGTAAGGGTTATGTGGGCAAGGCGACGGGAGGAAGCGAGAGGGAGCTTGTGTGTGTGTTCGATGGTGCGAAGTGCCTTGGACGGAAAATGAATAAGGGTTAGGAGAAGGAAATACTCTCCCGTGGAGCACCTCTGAATCAAGGTCGTCATCGTTGGGGGATGAGTATGAAGAGGAGTTCTTGTTTGATTTCTCGTTCAGGGCTCAAAGTACTGATAAGTTTAATTCAGCTTCGTGGTTTCCATATATCAAGGATTTGTGTCATTAAGAGCACCGTTGTTTATCACGCCTCCATCAGCCAACCATAACGGGTTTAATTTAATCTTATTTTGAGCTTATTGCTTGTGCTACCATAAATCATGCGAATTTTTATTCGAAGTATACCAGCGCATTTTGCCCAAGTGCACAAGTAATGACGGATACTCACAAATTCCTTTCAAATAGTTACTTGAAATGTTTCTTCAGTTAAAATATTTTTCTCTCGTCACTTTAATTTTAATTTTATTTTTTCCCAATATATTATGGGGTCCATGATAACACATTTCAGTAGTGCGATATGTTTCTTTGAAACAATAAATAGGTAAGTATTAAACGATGCATAAGGTGGCCAAGTTACCCAACGTTTAACATCCTATGGGCCTATTCAATTGGGATGGGAGCCAATAACAACCGGCTGATAGGCGTTTAAGGAAGTCATTTTTTTGTCATTGGCATGGGGAAGAATTAAACCCTCAGGCATGAGTAATCGCTTCTTATATCATATTTAACTACAATATTAATTCAAAGAGACATAGCTCAAAATAATTGCGTCAATAGAATATTTTAGCTACCTGATTATCCTTACTTGCGAGATATTTCGTCCTGGTTAATATTCGGTTTCGCCAATGTATCACCAAGCCTCCATTGCTTAAAAATCCTGCACACATTATCTTGGAAAACTAGGACATCATGGAAAAGGATAAATGTGAATGCTTAGTTTTATTAGTTCTTCTTGGAAAACATTTTTGCAGTTAATTTAACCAGCGTAAACATGGATGTAACGAGAAGAGAAAGGCTTATGAAGGAATAATTTGAAAAAATGAGACAGAGGCTTGATGTTATGATTGTAATGATGCGTCACTAGTGATTTCCTTAGAGTCGAAAGGCCGAGCTTAAAGTTGGTCGAGTGTTTACTTCTTCCGTCGTTCGGGTGACCGTTGGGAAAGCTTTGAGAAAAATGGAAATGATGGAATTTGGCAGTCAAAATAAAGAGGCAGACTTTCTCTCAGAAGCGAGGAGAAAATGAGATTTGCCGTGAAAGAGGATGCAGAGAATAAAGATTAAAGTATTTTCGTTTCTTTTTGTAGTCGATGCTGACGACACTGGGAGCGAGCGATACTGAGGGTGCGATGGGAGAAGTCAGTAAGAGAATTTAAGTGGAGAAAGTGACAAAGAGCCGTTTCGTTGCGCAAAATAAAGTGTGCATGGGCATCTTTCATAAGCAATCGATATTCGATGATTGTGGAAATCGGTTATCTACAATCGGCAAGTGACACAAAATATTGCAAATAAGCATGGTCATATAAGTGCTATAAGTGTAACACAGTAAGTGAGTGGCTTAATAGTTTTGCATGGATTCTATTGTTATTGTAGACTCCAATTAAATCCAATAAAAGAAGTGATTACACGAAAAAGTGAGTTGTCCTCATATTCACGAATTAAAAGATACTTCTTCGTATTCCTGTCAGTCGGTGTGTCGGCTTCCATCCCAATTTTGAACATTGTGTCTAGTTCATTTACTATCTAAGATATTTGCATGGATCTTATTTATCGATATCAAACGAGAATAATTTATCTTTCTGGGTATTTAGAATAAATTGATAGATACTGCATTTAAAATATCACCGGTCAATAAATAATTGTGGACCCAAAATTAAATTTCGTAACCAGCAGTTTCTGTAAGATCTTGGATCGTATACATACTTATATTCGACTGAGATCTGAATTGTGGTCCAGAGTAACTTGGCGTCTAAAAATCCATAGGAACGAAATCCCTGGGGTGAAATAGCACAAAGAGTAAATGGGAACGCTGGTTTTCGAAGAGAATAAAGTAAGGGCGAGGTAGAGAGGGGAAAAGGTGAGAGAAGTGAGCATTTTCACGTGCGTTGCCTATATTCGAACGTGCGTGAGAGGCGAGTCGGTGCGTGCGTGCTCGTGACGCGGGATGGGAGAGAGGATCGAGGATTTAGACGGGGAAGGGGGTCGAGGGGGTAAGGGGGGGGGGGGGGGTCGAATGGAGGCGATCGTCTCGGGGGCGACCCCGTTGACTGAATCGCGCGGTGGCGATGACGGACGACGAACTCAAGCCTTTCTCGCCCTCCCTCCCACAACCCGACCAGGAGGGGAGAGTGATGGGGAGAGGAAGAAGGCTCTGAGTTAGGGTGGGGTCGCGTAGGAAGAAGCCGAGGTTGAATTGGAGGAGGAAATTGAGAGGAAAGATGAAGGGGGAAGTGGGGAAGCGATCCGCGGTGGCTGGCGTCAGGAGGAGCGGTCGGGGGTGGGGGGAGGAGGGTGTGGGAGTGGATGGAGAGCGCTTGCCGGACAGCAGGGAGGGGAATGGGGGGGGATGCGGAAGAGGGGTGTGGGAGAGGGAATATTGGATGGAAGGCAGGGGGGGAGGGGTAAAAGGCGGTCCGAGGGAAGAAGAGGATTGACTAGGGCAAGGAAGGCGGTTCGGATGGAGTGGATATTACGAGAGCCTCGAATGGCAGGGAGGGGCGGGGGACAGAAAGGGAGGGAGTGGGAAAGGGAAGGAGGTGGTAAGTAACAACAGTTGGGACATTGGCCGTGCTCTTTTGACGCTGAGATGGATCTCGGACCCTCTCAAGAAAAGGGACTTTGCGCTGGGGAGGGGTGGCAGTGAAGTTAAGGGAATAGGAAGGAAGAATGTTTCCCCCTCTCTCGCTCTCTTTTCACCTTGGAATGAAAAGGAATAAATAAATGAATGGACGAGGAAGGCGCAACTCCATGCGCTGCTGCATCACTCGCACGACCGCATCGCGACCCTCTTCACCCCCGTCTTCGGAGTTGGCGATTTTAGGTGGGTGTCCTTCCCTTGGAGCGTCGCCGATATTTCATCGGTCTCCGTCAAATGAGATCCCGACGCCGTTACTCTTGTGATCGGGTTCTCCAGGGGGTTTGGACTGCCGTACGCTGTAGCAATTGTAAGCTGTAGTCACAATCGTATATGAAAGCATATTGAATACCATTTCCGAAAACCGTTTTTCAAATTGCCACTATGCTCTTCTAGAAATACGAGAGTGGGCTGAAAACGAATGCACAAATGCTTGCGTATTAAAAACATAAACAAATCGCAATATCGGGCAAAAAAAGTAAATTTAATTAAAATTCTTAAGTTTCAAAAGCATATGTTTATTTTTCAACATAGTCACCGGGAAGGCTAACACATTTCTCCCAAAGTGTAACAAGTTTTTTCATTTCGGCACTGAAAAACTCTTCCGACTTCTCTCGAATCCAGGACTTTGACAGCTGTCTTCATCTCATCGTCCGAGGTGTAATGATTACCCTCGAGGTATCTCTTGAGTTGATGAAAAACATAAAAATCGCAAGGCGTAAGATCGGGAGAATAAGGAGGGTGTGGAATCGGTTCAAATTTAAGGTTTTGTAGAGCCTCTCCAGTTGCGCGCGAGGTATGTGGACGAGCGTTGCCATGTTGCAAGATTATTGGTGCCAGACTGCCTTTAACACGACAAACTAGACGTCGGAAGTGTTTTAGAGTCTGTATATACTAAGAAGAATTTACCGTTGTCCCTCGTTACAGAAAATCGCTCACATAAACTCGGTGAGCATCCCAAAACATAGTCAATTTTGCGGATGTTTGTCTTTTGAACGAAATTTTACTACCCATCGATTCACAGTAGACCTATGAATAGCATTATCACCATATATAGCCCTTAAACAACGATTAATCTCAGTAGGAGTCGATTTTTCGGCAGTTTAAAAATTCGATAATAGCAAGCAGTTAAACTGGAGTTGACATAGCACTAGAACACGTCTCCATACTTCCGCTTCTCGAAATACACTGGATGAATGAAGTGACCTCAACCTTGCACATGCGTGTTGAGGGGGAATGTTAATTCCACGCGCCACCAGGAGTGCTTCTTTAGGTCATTTTGTTTGTGGTCTACAGGCATGTGTGCATTAGTGTTTAGCCTACCCTCTTATTAATGTGTGAAATGGAAGTTGACTTCTGTACTTTGTATTAAAAATTATTTCTTCCGTCAGCCATGGGGCTTGTGCTAATTTCATCACACGTAAATTCAAGTCTAACCAACAAATGTTACGGCTTTGACGGGGCTTTTAAATCGCCCAGAGCGAACCTCCATGTCACTCCACTGTAATTATGAGGCGTACATGCACAGTCGCAGGAACAATTGAATATACCCTGGGGATCCCAGCGAGACACTTCCCAAACGCCGTTTGGCGGACAACGTGTGATGAATGGCATTTGAATGGCAAAGCGGTCGGGTTTGAGTGAAAGGTTTGCGGGGCTTGGTATTCGGAAGAATCCATTCTCGAATCGTCTTCCTTCCTTTTTTTTCGGAGGGGACACAGGGAAAATGGTCGATCGAGGGAGCGAATGAGTCGCGTTTCATTCTTACTTGTATTCACAATCTGACCAAGATCGCCAGGAAAAACTGCTCGCCCCAATCCTTCTTCCTAAATGTTCGTCCCTTCCCAACATTTGTGGAGAGAGGGGAAAAGAGAGAACTAAGAAAGGAAGGAAAATGCGAGGGGACGCGGAAGAAGGGTTTTCTTGGAGAGAAATTAAATGGCTGGCAGTTTCAGAACGATATATACAGCTACCTCAGTCAAAGAATACCCCCTTTCCATGTCTGTTCTAGTTTCCATCCTCGCAGTTTTATTTTTTTGTCACACCAGTTATTTACGACCGCTATTTATCCTCTACCGAAAGCTCTCTCGTTCCAAATGTTCCCTCACACTTGCATCATATATGCACTACTTTCCGCAAAAATAATAAACACTCAGGGAAAGCCGTAATTACTTGGCAGGAGCCAAATGCCTTTGATAAAGGTTAACTTTCCCGTAGAGTAAAGCGACTTTTCCATAATGAAGGGAGCGGCCGTTTTCTGTACGTTCGTTTTAATTGAATAAATACCTTAAAATATTAAGAATTTCTGTTGCTATTTTAGGGAATGCGTTTCTTAAACAATTCGATTTTTTCACACCTTTAATAACTGTAATCTTTCATGGTGTCATACATATTAATACATTTATTTCATAACGGAGAACTTAAAAAAACACGAAGAAATTAAGATAACCAATGTCTTGCGTGTTCATTTCCTCTTTTAGTGATACTTTAATTACTTTGATAAGAATATCAGAGCTGAAAAGGGTTATATTTATGTGAAAAACGAGGGATTCTGTATCTCATTCCGGACGAAACCCCTACTGCCCATGCAGCAGTTATGATGCACGTCTTCCAGAACGATTACCAAGATAATTGAAGCACTAAAACTTAATTAGCTCTACGAAAATAAAATATATCGCGGTTATAGTTTTTCACATGAAACATTTTTAACACATTTCCTCGAATATTTTAGAAAGAAAGTAATCTAATCGAATGACTTAAAAAAATCCTTATTTTTCAGCAAAAATTTAATTATTATAACTTTAATAGTAGTTGGCCGTTTAAGGTAGGTTTTACGCAGACACAATTTACACAACACTTCAACGATTCGCCTAACAAGACGCAAACTGATACCATGTATTAAAATTGATATTTCTCCAATGCTACCTACCTTCACGAGTATTTTATCCAACCTACCTATTATTTTCCTTCCCCTACTCTGGGCCTAACTTCTTCCCCGACATTCCAGTCTTCAACTTTACAACTAAATTAAATGGCTTTGCATCTACCTTTCCTGCCTCCTTTGATATAACCCTTTGAAGAACCCTTTTGCATCCCTGACCTCGCCAAGTACCTCGTTCATTTTCCTTTCCGTCAATTGTATCGTTTGAATCTTCTTCACGTCCGCATCTTCAAAGTCTCCAATATACGATTGCCATATTGCTCCGAGAAACAAATTCCAATGCCGCATTAATATTTTCTATTCCTAAATGTTGATACAGCTTTTCTCAACATTCTTATTAAACGTCCCTGCCAGCAACTCTCTCTATCTTGTGAAAACGTCTTTCTCAAATGCCCATACTACTTGACCATCACTGTCCAAACCTTTGCTATGGATAAACAAGTGTTAAAGTTATTCAGTACCTTAAGTAAATGACGCCAAGCTCTTTTGATGCTAAATAAATATCCTACTCCTTCATATATCTAGTATCTAACTAGCGCGTAAAATATTTTTTAAATGTTTTCCTTAATCTTTACGAAGCTTCATGTAGCTATTAACGATCCCCATGGCCTTACTTGATTTCATTTTCTTTAATGACCATTGTACGATACGATGTCGCCACCAGATATGCCTGGTTTTAAGTCATTGAAACAGAGTTTATTTCTTTTATGTATGAACCCAACGGCTTTGTATATTTGCCAAACAAATTCATTATGTAATATTTAAAAAATTCATAAATCTTTCCTGGATCGATTCATTATTTTCCTGTCATGTCTTAGATAGATTCCGTGAATTTTCTATTCTTAATTCCTGAGAGTCCTTTTTCTTCCCTGTACAACGCCGTATATCCTATCTACTTCTTCCTCCCTATGACTGCTTGGTGGCATGTAGACCGGAAAAATGACGAAGTTCTTTGGTTTAGCATTTACTTTTACAAACAGTAATCCATCAGTCTCTGTGAGTAATTAATACATCACTATTATTTACCCGGAATCATAAACTTGAAAATTTTTGACCGAAATTACTAGTATCTTTAAAGCTATTATCTTTACGCATATTGTGTGCTTATTCATATCATCATTTATTTTCTAAAGGCCATAGGAATATATCAAAATCGAAAATAAATAGTTTCATATTTACTCCCAAATTGATTCGGAAAGTTACCTTATTATTCTATTTTACTCTGTGAAACACAGTGGCAGTGGGGTCATTCTAAATTATGTTTTATTTCCCAGAGGTTATGCAGAAAGTGACCTGGTCACCACATGACCCGTTTGCTTCATATCTCACCCCTAAAGTGAATATTATGTGGTCGTACAATGCACCTGTGGTGTTAGTTTTACGCTGCAAATGTACGAGTACTCGTACCTTATCCGGTCGAAGTCAATGAATAACCCTGTTATCGCTACAAAGTGCTATGAAATCTTTCTAAAACTTAGTCATTAATTCAATTTTAGGAGTAAATTTCAAATTTCAGCTGTCATCACAACCTTAAGGTTATTAACAGATAACCAAGGTATTGTACTGCATCGATAAATTGTAATATCACCTTAGATAATTATTAATGTTATCAGTATGCTTGAAAAAATATTGATTGAGAGCCAAACAATTTTTCCGATGATGTAAATTCAAAGAGTATTGTTATTTATTTGAAACAAAATGATAGAAAAATGAAAGACGCATAACAGTATTACGTGTGTGTCATAAGAACTGAGATTTTCTACTTTTAAAAATGTTTCCCGGCTGTTTTATATTCCAGTGCGTAATAAATTAATCATTTCCCTACAAGTCCCACTGATAGCGATTCGTGTTTTAGTATGTCACCGCCGATAGTAATTTGTTCATGTGTAACCCGACAGGAGTATGGCGCTTAAATTTCTCCAGTTAGAAAAAAATTGGTCTCTTTAACATCATACTTTTTAATGGCATTGAGTTTCCTTTGTTAACACAAAAATCAACCCAATTAATGTTTCCCTTTCCAGGTTACTTGGGCAATGTTGTCACTTGCTCAATTTCGAAACCCAGGAGCACACACACGAGCCTCGCAAAAGGAATATTTTATACTTTGCGGCAAAGACGAAGTAAGAACTCTCTTTTCTTTCCGCAGCTGTCGCTCTCCCGACTCTGTATTCAACCAACGAAAAGAGCATGAAATTAGTCATCACCGCGACCTTTTCGCTCACGTCCCAAAACTAAGTAAATATCTCGCGCCAAGGTAGCGGTGTACGTTCTTCAAACTTCCCCATCGGGAAGGAAATAAAAAGAGAAAACTAAAAAAAGAGGCATAAAAGCAAAACATCCATACTTTCAATTCTCAGCTCTCTCCCTCTGCCACGCGCAAATCCCCAACGAGCGGAATTGCACCATCCTCACACATGCCATCATAACCCAGGAAACCCCCCCCCCCCTCCCTCTGCCGATAGACTTAACTGCACTGCGAACACTCCCCCCCCCCACCCCACCCCTCTCCCAATTCCACGGTGAGGCCAGAGCTTACCTCGCTCCATCCCACCTCCCCCGCCCCCCAAGAACCCCACCCACTTCGCCACCCGGTGGTACCGAGCACCGAGAGAGGGTGGGAGAGGGAGGGAAAGATCTCGTCGATGTAGTGGATCCATCTCGAGAAATATTTCAGGCGAGAGCTCGCGGAGCGTTCGGACCGGGAGTCGGAGCAAGAATGGCGTTTCGGGGGGGTGAGGGAATTGCGAAGGGGTGAGGGGCCGGAGGGAGGGGGGGGAGGAATAGGAGGTGTAGGGGGGGAGGGAAGGGTCTGGAAAAAAATAAAACTTACCCACGGCGCGGAGTTCTAATTCCGTGGTGCCACCACCACCTTTTGAAATTCCATGCGCCGACCCACGCCCTGTTGACCTGAGTAGCCTTTAGAGGGAGCGTTGGTGAGGTGTGGGGATGAGGGGAAGCGGCAGGGGACGAGGGGTGAGTGCGGGAGGTTTCGAACGGGGTAAAAGGGGTCGGGGTGGGGGGGTGCGAAGTGAATTGAGGGGTGTGAGGGACGGATGGAAGTGGTGGTTGGTTGGTGAGAGAGAGAGAGGCACGAGGAGGTTTCTTCTAGGAAGGGAGAGAGGGACGTGTGGGGGGGGGGGGGTGGAGGCAGTATGGACGAACAGAATTGGGGTTTTTGGAGAAGAGAGTTCGATTTGTATTCCGGAAGAGTACTTTATTTGGCCGAGGGTCCCATTCCTTGCCTCGCCTTCCCTCCCTCTTTCCCAACTCCCATCTCTCCCCACTTCATTCCCATCCCCCAAACCACCCTCTCCCTCCTCCACCACTCTCTCCAATTCCTCTCCCGTTCCCCCCTCTGCCTACCCCAGTACCTTGTCTCTGCATACCCTTTTCTTCGCCCTACGCCCACGCCTCAACCCCCCTTCATCCCTCGCAGGCCCTCTCCTAAGTCGATCCCGTCCCATCCTCCTCCTTCCCTTAACTTTCTCCTTCTTCACCGCATGCATTTACCTGCGCCCTCCATCTCATCTCTCTCTCCGCTCTTCATTCTTTCGTGTTCCACACGTATGCTCACTGTTCTTTCTCCTCTCTCTCCCTTCGACCCTCTCATATTCCTCTTTCCTTCTCTCTCCTCCTCTACTACTGCGTCGTTCCTCCACCGCTCACCCGCCTTCAATTTTCTCCCTTTTGAGTCAAAATTCTATTCTTCCCTTCGCTCTCCGATTCTCCTCCTCGTCTCCTAAGAGCCCCTCCGCCTGTATACGTACACATCCCCACGGTTCACGCCTCTCTCTTCTATTCCACCACGCCTCCGAGTGAGATCTACTCATATTTGATTATTTTATCCGTCTCTCTGGCGTGTGAAATTTTTCTCGTATCTGCTGCATCCCACTTTACTCTCTATTCCTCCTATCTGCCCGCTGGCCAATGCGTCTCCTGTGTATCGCCCTTCCCTAAGATGTCGAAATGCGTGCATTACCCCATTACTTTTTGAAGTCCTCGTTCATCCAGGTTTTTATATATTTTTCCTTACTTTTACAGTCTGAAAGATGATGATTGGACATGCCTAATTAAAGGATTTATATTTGATCAGGATATATGAGAAGCACTTTTTGAATATATGTCATTTTTCGTAAGAGCTGTTCATTCCTCATCTTTGTACTTACTTGTTAAAGTAAAGGATTTGCGACTCATTTATATTCAAATATAATATTTGCCCTAGGTCAATGAGGAATAAAATATCAATTATATTCCCTTCGTTTATGTTACCCGATGAAAATAGACTGTTGATTGTTCACAAAATCATCTGTTTTTTAAAATTAATTTTATTAGTACTAGATAATTCGATAAACTCACCATTCGTATTCTAATTTAGATTAAGCTTGTGATGTTTGTATTTCCATAGCAATGGAACTCCTTTCTACGTGGCGAGAGACGTAAGTAATCCTACAATGAGTTATAAAAATGATATTAACCAAGTGGTACACGAAATCTGGGTTGAACTCGAGGTAACCTTATCCACCGTTGTACTATTGTTCATGAGGTCAATTGTTCTCGACCTAAATTATTTGTTCGGGGAAGCTCATACAAACCTTTTTAGTGTTAAATTACCTCCCATATCAATCAAATATCATTTTTCACCAAGTATGCTGTTAAAAAATATTATTTTACACGGCTTCATTCATTACCGTAGGTATCAAAATGCATCAATGTATCAGAATGTGCACTAGTGCTTGCGGACTAATCTCTTTCGGAAACTTGAAAGGCTTCCGACACTTGAGAGTCCTATTGCTGTGCCGTATTTACGAGCCATGTAAAATATAAACATTCGGAAAGAGCATTAAATGCCAACGTACATCTAAAATACTGCCTTGACACCTCAAATTGGTGGTGAATAGTTGTCTGTCGAGTATCAAAGCGAGTCTTTTGAAAAATATTTTATCCTAATAATTATTTTTTGCGGCGTTATTTTTATATAATATCCTATCATCTCATTATTTGCTTCTTAATTGATTCGGGATATTTTTAACAAAACTCTAATTAAATATACGTAGATTCACGTAAAATTCTTCAGTATCATTTTATTTGAAAAGAGAATATTAATCACATATAATAACGTAAGAACAAAATCGTTGCAATATCCATTTTAATTATTTTTCTCATTTAAACATACCACATTCGATTATTCATTTTCTAAATTTCAATAATTGATAATTGAACAGTATGTTACAAATTTTCTGTAAAATTTGAATGATTTACAATTTTCTATTATATGATACACTAACTAACTATCTACATTACGAATTTTTAAGCTTTCACTCAAATATGTGGTAATTACTTAACCGGACTTAAATTAGCAAATTATATTGATTTCAGCACACATCTATGCACATATGTTCTTGAGATTATTACCATTTCCATCAGATTTCTTCATTGTTTTTACAAAGAAGAAATCTGCTGGTATGGTGATATCACTACAAGTAAGACACCTAAAACTTGCTTACGGCAGTTATATACCGCTTACGATGTCCTTGCATTTCAATAAATTCCTTCAATTTCTCTTATATGTTTATCCCTATTGTATTCACCTCTCCGCGACCATTGATTTTTCTGACTGTCCAATTTGTTTATCTCGGATCCCAATCCCTAAGCGGCCAACCGCCACCTCTCCTTACTGCCATCTTAAACATTTAAAAGCATCATATCATCAACTCCATCATTTTCATGCGGATTAATCCTGTTACAAATTATTTCCACTATTTAGAGTTTGCACCGTCTCTGGAATTTATTCATATCTTTTATATTATGTCAATATTTGGCATATATTGTGCGTATTCCCTACTGCCTGTTCGTATTCTTTCCTTTTTAATCCATATTAGGCTTCTGCATATCATTTTCTAACCCGCTGTCCCTAACTTATCGTTTTGAAACGGACGCTACATTTCATAACAACTAAATTGTGGTTAAAGTCCGCATCCGCTCCCGGGAAGCGGTGCGAATTAATTACACTGTTCCTAAACCTGTGTCTAACCAGGATATGATCTAGCTGGGACCTTCTGAGTCACCTGGCATTTTCCATGCATACCTGCGTCTTTTATGATTTCTAAACCAAGTGTTGGTGATGACTAACCCCTGTCTCCTGCAGAACTCCACTGCTTTCTCTCCGCGGTCATTCCTCGTGCCTAAACCGTAGTCCACCACCTCATCACCATCTTTTCCTTCGCCTACCGTGGCATTCCAATCCCCCATCACAAAAAATGTTTCCCTGCAGGATCACCCGCGATTATATCTTCTGATTGATCGTATATCCTATCGACCTCTTCCTCCGAATGGTTGCTCGGTGGCATGTATGCCTGAATAATAACCAAGTTCGTCGGTTCTGCTTTTATCTCTACTAGTAATAATTTATCCATTTCCTGCTATATGTTGACTACGCTTCTTCCTACCTCTTAATTTAATACTATGGCAACCCCTCGTTGGCTCTCGTCCCCGCCGCTGTATATTATTCAATAATTATCACACCAGCCATCCCGCTACCCTTCCATCTCACCTCGCATTGACCTGAAATATCCATATTTCCCATTTCCATCTCTCGCTTAACATTCTCCAATTTACCTGTCCTCATCATCGTCCTTACATTCCACGTTCCTATTCTAACTAATTTGGTCTCCTTCTCCTGCGTCCTCTGTCCTGCTGCTGCTGGTTTTCCCTTGCAAGGGTTTCGTGGGATGACGACCGCGGAAGCCTTGCCTCCCCCGCTGCCGGGCACGACACACGGCCGATTGGGCCGAGCCCCGTGGTTGCCAGGACTCGAAATATCTCTATTGTCCATCATATTTTTCTAGGGAATGATAATTGAGGTGGTTTCCCGTTGCCTTCCTCAATAGTGTTTTTAACGCGACACCATCACTTACTGGCCGCCCCACTGGGGTCAGATGCCATTGCAGCCGCCTCACTGAGGAAAAGACGCTGCGTGGACTTCCTTTCGTCTCACGCTTAACCTTCGATTTATTTGGAATGGGTGACCCTACCAGAAGCAATTATTATTACTCCCGCCAGCACAGCTCAATGGGTAATCGGAATGCACAAGCCCTTCCACCGCGTCAAGGTTGTAGTCCGGGGAGGGATATATATATATATATATATATATATATATATATAGATTTTTAAAAAAGCCAATTATGTTTCCTTGATCACTCTCGCTATATATATATATAAATAAATAAATATATATATATATATATATATATATATATATATATATATATATATATATATATATATACACACACATACAAAAGCATGCATTCAAAAGATGTATGTGTGTGTATAACATTTTGTTATTTATGCAAGTTCTTCAAATACCCATTTTTTTGCTTAAGAGATACGTTTTCTCTGCGACATGAGGTTTCTTAGGTTGGCAGTTTTAACAAATTAATCATAAAAAATGGCGATAAGTAGTGATGAATGAAAAATAATATCTTAATGCATTTTTCTAAGTTCGAGGTGAATGATAATTGAACATAAAAGTATGGGAAACGAACCCCACCGTGCTTATTTCTTTAACTATGGACCATTCACATGATTCTGTTGAATGTGTAACCAAAAACTTTCTTTGGGAAGGATGGTCTTATCTTGGCCTCAAAATACCGAATCCTCAATTCTTTTGGGACTCATCAGTTACTGTAAAGCGCGGCTGACGGAGTTTTTCGCGTTTCAATACAGTTTATCTCTCCCTTTATCTTTATCCCCTTGGACTCCTGAGACCCCACCCTCTCACCGATTCAATTCTATGATTCAGTCCCTTTCTCTCATGCGGTCTTCTCTTTCTTCTATCTCCATCTCACTCTCTCCCCATTTCGCCTCTTCCTTAATCTTATTCCGTTGGTGTCGTTATTCTCTATGCGTTATATTTTAAGTTCTATTTTCCTCCGTCCTCTTCCTCGGTCGACCTCCCTTTCGTTCTGTGTTCTTTTCCCCCGTCTACGGATGTGCTCCTCACCCATCGAACCCTCTCACCTTTGCCCCCGGCCTCATCCACCACTCACGCTCTACCTCCCAGTCTTTGCCCCCTCGGCCCGACTTCGCCCCCTCATCTCCACCTTCGCACATTCTCCCTCACCGCATAGACGGTCCAACCATATCTTTCTTTCCTCTCGTATTATTTTTTTTCTTTTTATTCTTCCTATAGATATTTTTGGCCTCCCTGGCGTTTTGCGAATTTCGTGGCTTGCAATCCTGGAGCGGTAACAATGTTTGCGTTGGACGGTGCACACGTTGGGGCAAAAAAATTGGACGGAGAGCAAAAACGATAAAACGACTAGGCGCTATTTTTCCCCTTCTTCATCACCTTAGTAATGTCGTCGGTTATTATTTTGTCGCATCGTCAGAAATCTAGAGAGAAAAAAATTTAGTATTGGGAAAACCTTGGAATGAAACGTCTTTGTATGTTTCCTATTGATTAATTTCCAAGTATTTCGCAATTTTTTATCATTTATTTCCCAGTTTCCTCCTACAGCTCAAAGTCAATTCGACAGTAAATTTTATAAAAGATTCTTTGGCTCATGTTTTTTAATTAAAAATACATGTCAGAATTTTAACTGCATGACTGGTTGAAATTTTCTGCAATATCAATGCCTTAATAATTTTTAATGTTAAAAAAATAATTCAAAAGTATAAATTTTATGTCAGGAGGAGTTGAAAGTTGAGCAAAATATACGCTATTTAGTTTCCGAAGCATTGATTTGATTGACATGTAAGCCTTAACTTATAAAAATTAGATCCAAACAGAAGATGATTACATAACCTGAGGTACTAGACGTAGTAGGAATATTCTAATTTTCTGCCTGCTCAGCACTATTAATTAGAATTTTAATGTAGTAGTAATTTCATAAAAACCTCTTTATGCTTGTATATTGTGCTAATTTATTTTGCCATTGCGATCAGGCGATCATGAAAACTATGAAATTATAATTGACTCACCTAATTCTTTTTTTGGCTGCGCATTGGTTAAATAAACAAATAAATATGCTATATATAAAATATATACTTGCAAATACATTTGATCTAAAATATACACATTAGCCATGAGTATCCATATTTTAAGCAACGCTATGTACAGCAAGCAAGTACATGTAAGCAACGCCATAGTACAGAAGTGATAAATTTCATATTGCATCAGTGACTCGGCTATCGCAAGGTTTTTCTCATATATTATTCATTAGTGAATATTTCAGTCCCTAGCTATATGTATTTCCTCATTTGAATTGATAAATCACCTTCTCTAACGTTGTATATAAAGTCTAAATGCATCATTATTGATAATACATTAACTCTCTCTGCGCCATTCATTGACATGTTAGCATGTTTGATTTGAAACATAAATAAATTAACGCAAAGACTATGTAGGGAATTTGATGACATTTTTATGGTTCATTTTGGGGTTGAAAAGTTTTATTATCTTTTAAATGATAGTTTGGATGCATTTAAAATTATATTAAAGCAAAAGCTTAAAAACCGTGATGGTGAATATTCTCCATCGAGCATCCAACAAAGTGTCGCAGTTGAAATCTATAGTCGTGAAGGAAACCTCATTTATTAGTATTATCCTGGTTTCCGGCCGAGTGATAGAGTTTCTGGATTACTCTTGAGTTCCAGTTAAAACCATATAAAGTAAGTAAGTAAACATATAATTATAATATTTTTCTCTCTACGATTTTGCTGATCTTTGAATCAAATGACCAGAAATATTGCTATGCTTCCTTAATTATCTCAAAATAGGAATGCTCCACGTAAGATCTGTTGCGTGTTTGTAAAACAATTTTGTGCATAAATAATACACTAATATTCTAACTTACAAAAATGAAAGCAGTTTTTTCTTGCACTTTACTCTACGGCACACAAGAACAGATCGATCGAAATGTACTTTATCATACTCCGTAGAACAAACCACTCACAATGGATTTTCCAACCCCTTCACCTTTCTGTTATCAAAATTTTTACTTATTTGTGTTTTATTCAAATTATGGCGTACTGAGGATTAAACAAATCATCTCATTTAGAATGTATATGAACCCAAATGTTTGCGTTAAATCGCATCCCTGTTTCCTATTGTCTTCAGAAATCGTTTGCTTTCTCCTCTCCTCTGTCCCGACTCTTCCTTTTACTCTGCTCCTTTAAAACCCCGCCGTTTCCATTCCTGTGGCCCTATCACCGTGCTCCTCGTCCCCATAATTCTTTCTATCTCCCTCTTTGTTTTTTTCTCAATCCCTCTCACACACCCTGCGCCTCCATCCCCCCCTCTACTGCACTTGAGCCATAAATCTGCTCTGCCCTCCACTCCTCTCTCTCTCTCTCTCCTTCTCTCTCTCCATTTCTTTCTTTCTCACGCTCGTACAGAGGCCTTACTTTCTTCTTTTATTTCTCATTCCATAAAAGACTCCGTCGTACAAACTTCCTTCCGATTCGCAATTTTTTGTCTGTTGCATTGCATTGTCTGCCTTCAATTGCTCTGTGTCGAGTTTACATGCGCGCCGGCACAGCAGGCTGCAAAGATTTGCGAGGGAGGTTTATTTCTGGGGGTTAAGCAGTCGAGAGTCCTCGGTTTCTGAGCCATAAAGTCGGGAAGCCCCTTCGTTACAACTGTCCACTTTCCGGTTCCTCGGGTGGAGATTGATTACCTATCACCGCCCTAAGTGAATTCCATCGCCTTCTCCAGAGAACGATCCGGTATTTTTCCATCGGGGATATTGATGAGCCGCAGAATCTCGAGGATAAGGGAGAGCGACCTTTTGGTTGCCAATGGATATGAGCGATGTGCCTCTTCCATGGAAAATCTGAATTTCCTATGCATACCTCAATTGAATGAATACATAAGGATTCTTCAAAAGAATGACTCCTAAGGGAATTTTTGGAAAAAAATATATTGCCTCGAGTTCCGAAATTGAGGTGGATTCATTTTATTGAAAAATACCTACGTCATCCAACGAATTTACAATTAATATGCTATAGTAATAGCTCTTATGAGAGCCTAGATACACATATTTTGGTCGGTGTGCGTTATCACCTTGTGTTTATGGTGAAGCATTTGTAGAAAATCATCTCCAAAAACAGCAATTTAATATTTAAGTGCCGGAAAATTTAAGGTAATAAGAGTGAAATCAAAGTTAATATACAACTTGCTATCTGTAAATATGGAGATTGCTTAGTTAGAAAGACGTAAGTAAACGATCTTTCTCCACTTATTAATAAACGTACTTGCGGACAATTTAAAGGGTCCAACATATTTTTTTATTCTTGTGCTTCAAGAAACACTTAAAAATATACGTATTTGAAGATAATCGTTGAGATAAAAAAATATATTTAAATTTAAAATACGTAATATTAACCAGAATGACCGTAATGATTAAGGTATTCCAGTAACGGTTAGGCAACTGACTCTGCAGAATTTCTTGCTGGTGAATTCCTGATAACCTTACAATTACCATAATGCAAAACTACATTAAAATGCATTAATAAAATGATGATCTAAATTATCGCACAACATTGAACACACATTAACTATAGCAGCTAAGCGAAAGAAAGATTTTTATTTATTATTTCATTTCAAGTGAAAATTTCAAGATTTTCACTGGAAATGTCAAAAAGAAATTGAAGAGACGATTCAACGAGGATGATAAGAGAATAAGATCATACCTAGGTAAAATTAAGGAGGACGTGAAATGTTAACAAGGGGTGAGGGAATTAACACTGGATACGCAAGAATGAAGGGATACAATGGACCACTCATAGGGTTGAAACACTGACGATGAAGTGTTTTAGAAAAAGAGAAAGGCTAAGCTAAACATTAAAATAGGAGGGCAAAAACTAGAGCAGGGAGAACAGTTTACGTATCTCGGTAGTGTTTTGGACCAACACGGTCAAAGTAGTAGGGACGTAAGGAGAAGAATTGCGCTAGGCAAAGAGGCTTTCACAAGGAGGAGGGAGTTGATGACGGGGACGTTGAGAAAGGATATTAAGAATAGACTCGTAAAAACTTTGATATGGAGCGTAGATATGTGCGGTGCGGAAACGTGGTCATTGAAGCAGGAGGATAGACGTAGATTGGAGGCTTTTGAAATGTGGCTGTGGAGAAGAATGGAGAAGGTGAAATGGACAGAGAAGAAAACAAATGAGGAAGTAGTATGGTGGGCGAAGAGAGGGGTTTGTTGGGAGAAATCCTATGGAGGCAGGAAAAATGCATGAAGGGCGTATTGATCTTGGGCGCAGTGGGATCTTGAAGACTGTAATAGGGGGTAATACGTTAGGCAAACGAGGAAAGAGCAGGAACATGATAGGGATGTTGGAAGGGATGAAGGGAGGAAGGAAGAACACAGAGTTGAAGAGGACTTGTTGTAGAATAGGAAATTAGGTTTTTCTTTTTCAGGACAAACAAAATATATATTTGGAAGTTGTGTCCACTGAAAAGTTAAATGATAAAAGTGTGTATAAAATATATAAGAAAAAAATTTTGAAACCGTACAAATTGAGTTTAGTATGCTTTGAATATCAAGCATCAAACATTCTACCAAAAATCGGGAAGAAAATTGCAGCTTTCAAAATACACATAGTGCCACTGACTAAATATAAAGGTTATGTTAATATTCTCTTGGAGGAAACGTGTAGAAGCTAAAACATATGGTGCATATTAAAGATTACTAAATACGGACAAATAAATATTTGACGTTAATTTTTTCCTTTTAATATGCTTGTGTTGACACGCTTCATAATTCGGGTAAATATTGGCTACTTTCTCAGCAAGTAATAGACCATGAGTTCCTTTCCACTGCCACTGTCTCTTCCTTCCATTCCTACCAAATGAGCTTCTCGTAGCTATATTCTTAAGCACTGTACTCGTTTGGAAATAGTTTGAAAAAATTTATCATTTCGTCTTTAATTTAATCATTTCATGTGACTCTGCAATCGTTAATGTGACTCAGAATGACTTAAAAATATACAATACCAATTTACATGATAAAAATATTTTAAATATTCATTTAACTGCTAGCGGCTACGATTCCAAAAGGTTTTTTTTTTATAAATTCAGTTAAAAATTTTACAAAACGGTTTTTTTTAGCCCGAATGTAGGCACGTAGTCCGCGTGTGCAAGAAATGGGAGAAAAGAGGGATTTTATTGCTCGCCGAACGTAGCCTCACAATTATTACATTCACCGACACCTCCGCGAAAGCTCGTTCTTTCGAGAGAGCGCATTCTTGATCCATTCCGTAAAATTAATTAGGGCGTGCCGTTAATTAAGGCCTAGTCTTTTTTTCGGGAAGAAGTGCACTCGTAGAGCGACCCAGTTACCTAGGAACGGAAAATATCGGTGCAGTGTTATCTGGGTCCGGGAATCATTTCCCTCGGTGCTTTGCGAAAACCAAGAGTTTCCCCTTTGCCCGGTTATCAAAACGCTCCGATCTCTCCGAATCAATACACGGCGGTCAATTCGCTCCGTGAAACGTACCACTTATAAGTTGCATTCTGAAGGATTTATGAGATCTATCAATTTAAGTCAAAATTACCCGTTCCCTATCTTGTATTTTTTTAGCATACAAGTTTTTTTCAAATCCGTACGCTTTAGCTATTCTGGAATAAATTCTCGTATGTAATAATAATTTCCCTCTTTTTTTATTCCCTTTGATTCCAGTGTCTATCATCGAAGGTTAATCTGAAATATATTTGGATTCAATCAGAGTCTTGCGTGCACTAGTGATGTTCTACGGGTATTATCCGGCTTTTTGAACACAGAGGAGATTTTTATATTATTTTGTTTTATCTGGACAATTAAAATGGATTGTGATGAATGGAAAACTTTAGTGGCAAATGTATTGGGATATCAGAGGAGGGAGAGTCAAGTAAGGCTCTTTCGTGGTCACCGTACTGATGCACATATAGGTCAAGAAGGAGGGAAAGGAGAGTTTAAACCAAAATGTAAGTATGCTGAGTACTGATTATTTCGACTGATTATTATTGATTACTGTACTGTAGTACTGATTATTTGCCGACCCCGGTGGCGGCGGGGTAACGTCCTCGTCTGCCATTCCAAGGGTCGCGGGTTCAATTCCCGCCTGGGTGAGTTTCCCTCCATCTAGGGCTTGAGTGTTTGTAAATGTGACCATTGTTATCGTCGTTAACAGTTCGATGTAAAGGCCAAAATGCGCTGTTTTCGGACTAATTCTGAAAAAATAAGTAAATAAGTAAATAAGTAAATTTCAGATTTGCGATTCATTATTATTTAGGGATTGCTGACAACTATTTATTCTGAAGAAGTATTAATTTATGATAAGAATGAAGTTAGAAATATACTGTACCTCCATGAAGGCTTCAAGAATCGTGCAGACCCACTATTTTCCAATTCGTGGCATCATCCTCTTTCATTTCTCATATTCTGCGGTTACCTTCATCTCTGTTCTCATTTTGTACTAACTACTCATCCTTATACAAAGCCTTTCAGCATCCTTCTATTTATATCAGTGTATTCATTTCCCAAATTTTGATGACTAATTAACATTACCAATTTTTTTCTGCCAGAGTGTTTTCCAATAGATTTTTAGTTCCAATAGAGTTACCTTCTCCTCAAAATTTTCCTTTGTTATAGATCTATATATATAGATGATCTATCTGATATAGATGTCCCACATCAATAAATCATCAAATAGTTAAATTTTTACTTTTCGTAATTTATTTTTTGAGTCTTAGTTGCTATATATTAACTGAATGTCTTTTGTAAATTTTTCCAATCCACGTGAGATTTACCTTTCTGCATGCGGATAAATCCATTCAATTAAATTTAACGCTTCTATTATACAAGGTATTCAAAGGATTTGGAATGGCAATGTATATGGCGTGAGGTTGTATAGATGACTGAGGTTTAATTAAGTGAAAGCTAAAGGGGATTATGATAGCATCTGCAATGGAAGGTCAAGCAAATTTTTGCCTGCAAATTCCAGAGAAAACGTGTTACACTCTTCCTCATCCACAGAGAACTGCAGGTGCAAAAAGAGGTTTAACACATGCAACAAGCATGTGTTAAACCTTTTTTTAACCCCCGTTCCAATTTAAATTGGAGACATTTTAAACACTTCTAAAATATAAAAATAGATGATTTTATGACAACGGTCTTTTAAAATTTTTTCGCTGCGTCATTTTTACAACGGTAGATTTAATATATTTCCTTGATCCCTCCTTAGCTTTGAACCGTTAGTTTTTTACCCTACTAATTAAAGGTGGATGGTGAGTAAAGCATAGCAAGCGATAGTGTAATCAGGTACCATAGCATCATATATGTATGCATATTATATATATATATATATATATATATATATATATATATATATATTTATTTATTTATTTATTTATATTGCAGCATAGCATGTCTACAGCATCTCGGTCATGTTTACTTTCATGTAATTTTACCTTAGGATTAGTATTTCCCATGACATTTTCATTGTTTTTTCGAACAAATTTATTTTCCTCTTCTGGGAATTGGGATATAAAAATGAGCCCCAGCAGGGAAGTAGTTTTTCCCCAGGCATTTGCGCAGTGGTGCTAATTTACGTTTGCAGTCGAATTTCATTTTCTCTTTTTCAATTCCACTCTGTGGAGAAATGCACGTTATACGTTCAAACTGAACAGGTTTATCAATAAGCACACTTGCATTTTAACGGAATGAATTCAATGGATTATACTCTTGGTTGATTTTTTTCTTAAAAAAGTATTTGTCAATAAATCAACGCGTATTTACTCAGCGTATAAAACATTATTTAATAATGACATGTTATTTATTCTAACCAAGTTTGAATGGAGTTAATATTTCTTGGGAACAAAGATAATAATAAAAACAGAGCACAGGTTGATTCAGTCAAAATTCATTGCATTGCTTTTTACTAAAGATGCGTGCTGTGATGCTGTCTTTTCGAATGAAGGATCGCCAGAAATCTTCGCCTTGTTCAGATTCTGATGGAATGCACAGGATTTTTAATGTGATCTTGATCTCGAACGTCCTGGGGAGAGAAAAGTAACTTTGGTTATACAAAGGAGTACAGCAGGAGTGAAATCTCTCAGTTGAGAAATCACTATGTTTTTTAATTGGAAGGCTGCGTGGATATATTAATACAAAAACTAGGGCAATGAATTCATTAGGTCAATTGAATTGGAGCAAGGACAATGACTCTCTAAATGTAATGCTATGGAATTGCTATGATATTTATGTAATATATTTCTTGGTTTTTTGAAAGTAATAATACTACTGATTACTTTTGTTATCTTTCCTCTTGATCAAGCAAACCGCCATTTTGGATGGTCTACTTGAAGTTTGCTTTCAATCAACCGTCCCTATTGACGGCTTCGCCAGACCATGTCATTAGTCCCATCAACCTATTTAGAATCGGCTTTTTTCATGAAATAACTTTTAATTACTGAGCTACCTCAGGTTTTAATACATTTTAACGGAATAAAAAATTACTGGTTTAAAAATATCCCTTTGGTAATTTTTTAAGGAAAGAGACAACAGTTGTTTATTAATGTTGACTTCTCTAGCATAAGTCTAATAAATGTTTTTAATAAATAAATATGAGTCGAAAAAAATAAAACTTAGCCCGGCAAGAGCATATACCATTCCAATTTAATCGAAGTCTTTAGACAAGGTGTAAAAAAAATGTTCAAACACATAAGAATAGAAGAAAGAATGAAATTTGGAATACGTGTACGTAAGAAACACTAGCAAAGAATTAGGGCAAATATGAAATTAAATAATTTTTTTAAAGTCAAAACTATTATATTTATTCTTCGCGATCGATCAATGGCAGAGAACCTAAGTGCCATCTGGAAACACTATCAGAAGGATGTTGCAGGCAGAAACGCTGAATTGGAAATGTGTGTGGAAATCCGAATCAATATTCATTGGGGATTTAGACGACTTTACTTTTACTTTGGGAAATAAAGGCTTGCTAGAGTAAAGAACAGCACAATGACAGACACAAACAATAAAATTTCATTAAAGCAAGGGGAAAAATACAAATACAACTTTGATGATTTTATAAATAACGTGATGCTGGGAACCCTTAAATATTTTCCTTTTGGGTTTTATAAAATTACGCTAAATCCTCTGCAATTTTAAGAAGCATCCCTAATCTTAATGCTCCAAATTTTAGCCAAGCTCTTCAGGATATCAACTTTAATCATGAATGTACATAATGCAGATGTGAATGTGGTCGGAAATTTTGAAATCACTGAAAATAATAGGAAACACTGATCTTTCAGAAATATCAGTTTAGAGATTCAATGTCATGTGATTCACCGAACTTATTTTCGAATTCCTAAAATCAAGTGTATTTTGCAGCAATACATAAAATTGATTGGTTTATGCGCAATCAAATGAATAATAGTTTCAAACAGAAATAATCACTCTAGCAATATATTCAACCCTCTTTCTATGATTCTTTTATGTTTACAGGACAAGGCTGCGGGTTCGACCCTCGGTCTAGCATGCTGTATAAACTCCGGGGTCTATTATCACCGGATTATAATATGCATAAACCACATGTTTTTTTGCGTTATTGAATGATTTTTTATTCAAATCTATTACAAAAAAATGAAAATTAAGATAAGAAGAAATTGAGGCAATTGCTAGCATAAAGGCATGATGATTTGTATTTTGAGTAACCAATTCATAATTCAAATGCAAATCTGAGACAAATCTTGTGTTTGACTACCAATATTGTTAAACCTCTGACCGTTGAAATGTAGAATTCTCAACTGGAAGCACTTCATGTGTCGCTTCATCATCTTTAAAAATCTGTGCAACTGGATGAGAAAATTTTATGAGTACACCTTATCAGACGATACAGTTAGGAAAACGCATACTGTGGTGGAAAAACCATAAAGCCAATTATTACGTTCCGTTAATTTTTTTATGAAAATTTTAGAAATTGTTTAGCTCTCAGCTACTTTTAAGTAGATATACTTAATTGCAAATGTGACTTTTTTAACTTGTAGCCTGCGGCCTTCTGATTGATAGATAATTTCGCCGCCAATACATTTTATCCGATACATTTGAAAGAGCATAGAAACATCAAATTTCAGTTCCTGTCATGTGTTGAAATCGAATACCAAAAAGCGTTTGTTGAAGAAAAAGGATAAAGCCGCTCAGTTTTACGCTCAGGTTTACGAGATAAGAAGAATGCATGTCTGAGCTCTTGATTTTTCCAAACAATTCGTGGACCTGCGATATAATTGTGGCACCACGCAAAGCCGCTAATGTTGATTTCGTTTTACTTTCGGTTTAATTGCCCCTGTAGCTTATTTTCCCACCTCTTATTGACTTTTTTATTATTGAATTTTTTTTATTGACTTATTGAATTTTTACCGGTACATTAGATCGATTAAACTAAACAGATTCATTAAACGAAATGAATACGCGCGCATCACATTCCGAATATCTCGACGCAATGTTCAACAATATTCTTATCCTGCCAACAAAACATTCTGAAACTAAACTAGAAGTTATTCTATTTCATAAAAATTAACATTTCAAAATTAGATTCCCTTCGATAACCGCAATCGTGTAAGAGAAAATATTGAGTGCCCCATTTCATAGATATTATACTACATGCTTCCTCTTTTTCGTAAAAAGAGCTGGAATACATCCAATCTAATTACTTACACGTTACTCTAAACGTGAACAGTAATGTAATCAATTAAACAAGAATTAATACTAATACTCTGGTAGCTTTCATTGTCTTTTATGAAATTTAATTTTCTTTAGTTCCTTCATAATAAGTTTAATAAGAGAGGATAATGTAGTAGTTGAATAGAAGATAGCATGCAAGAATAAATTAGGGATAGAATAATCGTGAAAGGTAAAAAAGAGTAATTCCGGGGATAGAGGACAGAGTAGATTGGTGAGCAATAGGGGGAGAGAGTGAGGGAAAGCGGAGGTGGTGTGTGTGTGCGTACGCCAGGGGGACCTTGCTCGTGGCGTCGCATCCGTCCCCGCAAACCCCCTTCTCCTCCCCCTCCCCTCGGTCTTCGACGGAGGTGTCACACGGAAGGCGCTGGCGCCAACACCGGTCGCGGGGTGACGAGTCCCCGGAGGGGGGGAAGTGAGATGGGTGGGCGGGCGAGGAGGGCGTCGGCGAGGAGAAGCATGAGAGGGCACTGGGACGAACGCAACGGTGACGGTGATATGAGCGAGAGACTTCCAAATCGGACGAAGGCAGAGTGAGCGTGAAACGCAATGGAGATTGGTGACGGGGCGATGCATAGATAGGCCCTCCTCTTTATTTCTGTGGCGGGACTGACGTGAGACTCGACAGTACGCCATACCACGTAATCTCCTGCCACCTTTTGGAAGAAATTGAATCCTGAAAGTTTGTATTACATACAAGTACCAGTACCTCCGTATATTTTAGTGATAACAAATGAATATGGCATTAAAAAATAATACATATGTTGATCAATGCTATTTCAATCTGTTGATGTTATTCTCTGCTATGAGACAGCTGTGAAAAAGGTTTAAGGCCTTCCATTCGTAGTCTTTTAGGGATTGCCGAAGGAGACTTGCCTTACTTATGCACACGCGTTAATTCCAAACACGCAAAAGTATGCATCAATATAAGTATAGTGAACACTCGCCCTATACCAACATTCCGTAATTTATACACCTAACGTTCCCTCATCTATGAAGAGTCATCACAAGCATGTCAACACCGTATCTCAATTATAAGAAGATATTCACTATCATCGCGGGTCTTCAATCTACCGAGGATTAGCTTGTACTAGCTCTCCAGACTCTCCTGTTTCCTGCCAATTTGTTCGTTTCATCGTATTTGCTTGCAGGAACATCTTTCAATGACGGCTTCTCCTACCACAACCTAGGCATTTCTCTTTACGCTTTCCTTTGGCCACATTTATTCAATTGTGGTAATGCATAACTATCTAGCCTCAGAATAATTCCCATTCATTTTCATGTCCTTCTTATAATTAACCACGATAAAATTATTTCTTAGCTTGCCATTCAAACTGCTTTTTCATTTATTGTTCTGACTATATATTAAGGTACAGCATTCTTCTGTAGCACCACAGTTTCATCGCCTCTATTGATCTTTCTCCCTGCTGTTACAAATATTCAGATCTTACAATATCCTGTGTTGCAGTTCATTGCAATTGTCTTTGGCTGACATTTCTTTTCTATGATGTGTCTCAGCGGTATTATGGTTTCATTTGTTCCTCTACAGGATATGAAAAGGAAAAATCCCCTGTATATCTTTTAAATTGAAATTACTCCTCACTTAAATACTCTCTTGCTTCCCTCTCCATTTTTTATTATACTCGTACTATTATTTCCAAAATCTCCGATTTTGTTTTTACATTTGCCAGCCATTTCCTTTAATTGGAAAGGGACGATTATATCCCTTTTAAATACATCGGTGTTTGTTCTCCCATGTACAGATCACGCATTAGGTTGCATACATCCATGATTATGGTATACCTTGAATATTGTATTAGTTACAATTATATATCACTATTCCCTGGTGCCTTATTTTCTGCTAAGCTAAGTTTGTTTACTGCAGCGTCAAATTGAGACCGAAAGATATAATTTCCTGTATCATCATAATCGACAGTATCCTTTTTTCCAATATTCCTGCATCCATTTTTTTCCATTGCAAAGACTCAAAATACTCTTTTTCTCTCATCACTTTGCCCCCAGCTTCATCAAGGAATTCACCGTTTCTGTCCCTTTTGGCGCTAATCAATAGCTTTTCGTTAATTAAAATGGTGTCACGCGGTTCTCTATGCAGTTTCAACATCTCCCAAAACATGGCCTCTTTTTCTTGCACGGTTTTAATCCATCCATCAGTGGCTTTTATTCGGCCTTCCCTGGATTTCATTTCTCAACATCATAAGGCATATCTGTCCTTTCAGAGGTCATAAGTTTTAGCATTTGTTCTCTCTTCTGTTAGGTCCCGTATTGGGTAGCCCCTAATTTCCGTGTAAAAGATTTCCTTCAGGGTTTTGGTTTCCTTACCGCTAACAAAATACCATCGTTTTCCGATACTATTGATCTTTAATCAATCCTACTGTGCTAAATTTTTCCATTTCCTTTTCTGCTGTAAATTTAACAGTGACTAAATTTCTCTAATATGTTTAATTCCCATGAAGTCTTCATTCTCTGCTCTAGCTTCTTGAATTCACAGATGATACTCAATGACAACTAAATGGTGCTCGCCGTCAGAATATGCCACCAATGGGTAGCTTTTTCAGTCATTTATTTGAGTGATAAATTTCTGCTTTACGAGAATGTTATCAATTTAGTATTTTCTGACTTCCTTCATCTAGCATCTTCCATTTCATAATGAAAGGAGAAACTTTGTAATTCCACATAGATTTATTCGACGGACGACCTAGGTTTCGACGTGGCACGTCATCATCAGGTCCTCATCATCAGATCAGGTTACAAAGTTTCTCCTTTCATTATGTTAAGTCGATTCCATGAAGTCACGCCTGAGACAACGAATTATCTTCCATTTCATTTGTTTTCACGGGTGTTTCTAACAGCATGTGTTTTCCGCATCTAATTTCTATTGTTCTGAGTGTTCCAATGTCCTTTCTTTCCCTCATTTCGGCTGGATCGTAGTTTACTGTTTTCCTGTCCTGATTTTCTCCAACGAATGTATTGCAGTATCTAAATTTATTTCGATGTTCTTCTCCTTTTATTTTTAATAATTTTGGCGTCATCATCACGTATCTTCGTAATCATCGTGGTATGTTTTTGTTATGCAAACTCGATCTTTATTGGTTACGTTGCTAACTTCACCGTATTGATCCTGTCATTTTATATTAGGAAGCTCCTCACTTTCACTGACGTACTTCTCAGTATTATAATGCCCCATGCAGCATTGTCATTCATTTGGCTTCTGATATTATAGCTTTTGGTCCAAAATTTTCTTCTTCGAGCCATTTAATTTCGCCTCCACTTCAGTTGTCTAATCCCATTCTACGTATCAATTCCTTCATACTTAATAATCTCTTACATTCCCAGAGTGACCGAGCATTCTAAGTTCCAAGTTGTCACCCTATGTAGATTTTAACCCTTAACTAATGTACTCCCTTGATTATTAACCACCAACAGATACAAGTGAGAGACTAATTTATCTACAAAATATTTTGCTATTTAATTCATTTTTATTAAAGAATTGCTATTACATCCGATTAAATTAAAAGGAAAATTTTGTTAGCGCTTCTTCTGGGGATGAAAATAGCGTGCTTTCCAGAATATTTACACTCCATAGTGCGTTTAAAGAAATTTTTGTCACGCCCGCAGTGAGAAAGATGGTGCTGTACCTCCCACTATGGTCTCCACCTTCACTCGTATAAATTAGGGATGCTGCCTTCTCCTCCTCCGGGTAATCTTTGCACCCTTTGCTTGGGGGGGCAGGAACTCGCCAAGTAAAAGCATCTCCATAGGCTTTGTATAAATTTAGATGATTTCACGCAAGGAGAGCCTCGTACATGCTCCGGACCGCTACCATTCCACATATGCTTATTCGAGGAGTGAGCTCACTTATTTCACCTCTAAACATTATATGTAGAGGTTGACCCACTCCCCGGATTTAGCAAATGCGCTCGATGTGTTTAAACCCAAACAGTCAGTTCAAAAAACAGACGGACGTCCAAAGGGAGCGAAAAAGCATAAAATGTCCCGTTCGGTGCAGCAAAGAGTTAACTAATTGGATCATGTTATCTTGGATTTTGCATTGATGCATTCGCTCCAGCACTCGTCGCTGAATATTTTCACTTGGGTGGAGGGGAGGAGGGAACGAAGCAAAGGGTAAACGAGGCTAGGAGGTGAGGAGGGGTGAGGGTGGGATTGGGGCGGGCGGGTTGATGGTGAGCGGGTTTAGGGCATTGGACGAGCGTGTGTGTGCTCGTGGGAGGGAGTGTGAGTGCGTTTGAGCGGACAGTAGCGGACGGTGGTGCGGGGAAGGGAGTGTGGGTACTTTGGGTGCGGGCGGGCGGGATGGGGAGGATGTGGATCGGTGAGCAGGTGGCGGCCCGGAGGAAGGAATATATTCCGGCGTGGCTGAGGAGGCGGAGGGAAGGGTCGCCGCCGAGGGCGGAGCCCCAAGAGGAAGAGGGGAGGTGGCGGGTCGACCCTTCCCTTTGCTTTCCTTTCCTCTTCTTCCTAACTCTACGTGGTAGGTCGAGACTGAGGGCAGAGGGAAAATCGGCGAGAAAGTATGAATTCCCTGGCTTAATGCAGACGGGCTTTCTTACTGTTACCAATCATTACTTCATTCCGTGGATCTGTTGTCCAATATTTTGTTTAAGATTGGTGATTGCGGTTCCAGATGTGCATCATATTTTATGTACGATGGTACGGCTCCATAAATACTAAGAGTTATGCTGTCAATTACGTACATTAGCCCAATATATTACCATATGCAACGATTGTTATTTAATGCATGGAAATGCGACAGCTTTACTGATTAGCAAAGGTAAATCACGTTAGTAGGATAATGTTATATAGTCTACACCATGATACTTTTATACATGAATACTTTCAAAAATAAAATTTAATGCATCAACATCTGTAGGTTTAAACCCTTAGAAAAATATCACCACATAAATGGGAATGATAGCAATATATTTTTAACGATTCTTTATTTTTTGTTGTATTATTCGGCCTATTAATATTTAATAAATATACATTTATTATTTAATTTTACTCGCTACCATATTTAAACGAATTCCAAGACTTTCGTTCTTGTCGGTAATGTTTAATAAAAAATGAGTGCTTGATAAGGAAATTATTCAACGAGACGAAAGAGAAAAATTTATTATTCTCCATTAGTTTCTGATATTATGTCATTTCGAAGGGTTAAATTAAATTAAAATTTTACTTTCACCTTGTTGCAAGAATAAACTTATCCGTTTTTCCTGGAAGGGAAACATTTTTTCCCTTCCCCTGGCTAAGTTAGTTTACTGATAACGAAGCCTTAAATTGAGAGAAAGTTGACGTAACTTGACAGTGAGTTTCACGGGAATATTTTTTTTAAGCGAGGAATACTATCATCAGGCAGCCTTTAAAGCGTCGGCGGACGATAGAAATACATTATAGCATCGTTTTTGCTCCTGAGTAGCTTAGGATAATTACAATAATTGGGGAGATGTTTGGTGCAATCAAATTATTTCATATCAAACATTGCTGTAGCTTTATATTAACGTGCGTAGCTCTATTCACAACGCAGACTGTATCAACAAAAATTTATAGAAAGTTATATTCAACCGGCACGTACTTTCTAATGCACCATAATGTGTTTTTCATTACTCTCGTAGACGAAATGAAATGAATGTATGGTGTCAGCTTTACACAAAAAGGGCGAGGAAAAGAAATGATAGCATATATTATTGAAATGAAGCGAAGCAAGAAGGAGAAAACAGAAGGGGGAAAGATCCAAAGAAAGAGGAGACAGAGGCATATTCTTTGCGGGAGAATGAGCGGAAAGGAAAATCCAAAAGAAAAGGAAGGCACGTAAGTCATCTCTCAGATTTAGTTCTCTCTCGACCCAAGTAAACAGCAATACTGTCCAATATCATGCTAACGGACGAATTAAGCGCTGGAGCGTACATAGGATGTTGATAGGAATTTTACACAGTGGGAAATTGAAGAACGGGCATTTTGAATTTGAATTAATCTGCATGAAAGGAGAATACTAGTCAAGTGTGTTGAGGTAGTGATGCTTACCATTACCAATAATGATAATGCTGAATGTGATGATAGTCCAATAGCATCCTGATATGCTATTGGACTATCTCTATGGATATGTCTGTGACGCACGTGATACAAGGAAGAAATATATTTTTACCTGATACGGAGCCGATTAATTCAAAACTATTTTAACATTTGCATAATTAATAGCTACAAAATGAGCAATTACAAATAAAAATTATAGAAGAGTACATATTTTTTAGCACGTTGTACAATTTTGAGCCAGTTTTTTTCGTATTGTAAAATTTTAACTTTTTTAATATAATACTTATTCCTTTTGCTGAAATATGATAACCTAAAGGAATGATTAATGTTTGGAATTACTTTCCTGGCAATTTAGATAAGTAGACCTTGTGCCCACTTTAATCAAAATCGTTTAACATTAATAAAAAGGTTGCCCTAATCTTTTCTTTACTTGCTGCATTGGCATTTTATTAAAATACTCTCTGCCACAAACATATTTTAGTTACCTACATCAAGGGCCTCTGAAGCTAATCTCCTGGTTAATAAATGCTCTTGTACTTCACTTAGGTTGTTTTTAGGATAAGGGTGACAAGCGTAGAAGTTCCGTAAAATCCGCTATAGTTTAAAAAAAATGTATTCTAAGCCAAAATGTTGATTGTCATAAATTACTTTTCGTTCGAGATTTTTTAAATCAATTCAGAATAACACAATGTGACCAACTTTAAGGGAAGTTATTATAATTGGGCATATCTATAAATCATGAAACTTCCTTGATTTACGCAAGCCAGCTTTGGCATCGCAACACGTTAATACCATTACTTCCTAAAATCATTTTATTAAGCTCACCGTGATCACTTCAAATCAACTGTGACTTCCTGCACTAACCTTACTTATCTTGGATTTACATAATTTGATCCATTTAGACTTTTTATGAGATAGCAGTGCTATAAAATCTGTATTAAAATATATGAGTGGCAAAAATATTAATTCTAACTCAGAACCTAAGGTATGTGTTGTGAATACATAATGGGATCGTGTGGAATAACATGTTTCTGAGAATTTGAAATACCCCGGAGCATTTTAGCGAAAGAAAATGGGAAATATTATCCTCCAGCATTCCCCAGCGTCGGTCACCTAGAATTCTTCTTTCTCAAGGAAAGATAGCATCTATTTGTTCAAGTAATGTGGATGCCAGATATATTTTTTCCCCTTAGCGAGGAGGAATTCTGAGGTTCTTGACGTCACCATCCCAGCCTGCTTGCTCCCTGTGGGTAAGGAGCATAACGAGGTCATGTAAATATCGATTACGTAATGCTCTCCGCATAAGCGCTACTGCTCCCTTGCCCATGGAATTCTTTTGGCTCCGGATTGGCGTTCCGTGATGCATGCACACCGCATTCCGACCTCCCACGCCAAAAGAAGGCACGTCAAACGATAACCCTTTTATCGCCTTTGACTCTATTTTTACGCCATGCTGCCGATTTCGGGGACCGCTACCGGGAAGGTATGTCTGCACAATGCGATATAATGGGAAATATTAACGATGCTATCGTGGACGTTGTACCGGCGGCACCGAGGGCTGGTTGGGGGGGAGGGGGGGCGGCGCAGTCCCGGATCCTGTTTGAGTGTTCTCCCCCTCCCGCACATTTTACGGTCGTCCACGGATTAACGGTTTGGATTTTTCCTCGCCCTCCGCTTTAGTCTCTCCGATGAATAAAGGATTATTGCCCCAGATTTTATGCATTTTGATCGGGGAAGTTCATTGTGTTACAAAATGGCATTTGTTGGGTGGAAACGTTTTCGTCCAGCACATAAAGTACTTCCGCGGATGGCGTCCAAGCGACGGTTTGTTCGTATGCCTTCATTTAATTTGCAGCCGATAGTACGGGATCGGTAAACAAGTCACTTTAAAATTAACACCGTGGAAATTCAATCAAGGGGCGTAAATGTACCCAATTTTTCCCCGTTGTCTAGATAATAGCTTTGTAAATTTAAACTCTTAGACATATTTTTCGCGTATTGCGTGACATGATATCATAAAAAGCTCGAAAAAATAGTTCTCCATCAATAATGTAAAATATAAATCCCGTGCTCATGAAATCTGAACCGAAAATGATTAAAGTCGTTCTATAAGTGTTTTTCTCATGTGTAAATTTGTTCGGTAACACCCAAATATTTTAACTAGCTTTTTGTTCTTGCTATTAATAATGATATAGCAAAAATCTGACTCATAATGTTAGTAACTCATCAGAGAAAACTTGGAGGAAGGCTTGTACAAATTAAGACTCGTTGCCCACTCAACCCTTCCCATTTGGGTGACATTGGAGACTTAAGCTTCGAATAATGAAATATTTTGATTTTTGACTGAAAGATGAACATGTATAAGGTTATAAATTAGAAATAGTGGGGCTTTCATGGGTTGAAAACGTATCACGATATTCCATTTATCAAAATTTGTTTCATAAAAAACTAAATACGTAAATCGTACTGTTGAACGGTGTACTCAACTGCATTAATTTCAATTGCAATGTCCACCTCTTTGTTAACAATATATGGTATAGCGGTGATATGCAGCAGAAACTAACTAAATTATTAAAGAGAATAAATTTATCGGACGCCAGTAAAGTATAAAGATTCTAAGCATCAGAGTTGAGTGTCAGTAGTATTTATTAGAATGGTATAATTATGATTTTCGTGGAATATATACTGGATTTTTTTATTGTACTTTAATAATGCTGTATCCTACATCATTTCTTATTTCTAGAAACATGAAAATGAAGTAGTCGATTAGAAAATATTCTACTTACCTGTTATTAATTAATGTCATTTGATTGGTATTAAATTTTCTTCATAATAACTCAATGAATTATATGACAAGCCGACACTGAGAAACATTTTTTACAATACGATACACATTTTTTTAAATTTTTTGCATAAGAGGATATATTTAGGCACATTATTAAAAATTGATTCACTCTCACACTTTATGAAGGCCATTTTCATGTCTATATTAATGAGAGCGAATTGCCACATGAATAAGTAAACACGCTGAGGAAATTATTGAGCCTTACGGCTCACATAAACCTTTCTGCAAACCTTTGAGCATTCTAAATATAAATAACTAATTTATAGAAAAAAAAATTATTTTTTATTCAAATTTAATACTGGACTCTATGACTATGTCATAAAAATGTCTCTTTCTCCTTAGCATGTTTGCCTTTCCGTATGTTTGTGTACATAGGACATAAAGAACACCAATGTAGTTGATCTCATCATTTTCAGAGTTGTCTTTTCTAAAAACTGTTTACTTTTACCTTCTTTGGGATTGCTGGTTTTCAATTTGGGATGGCTGGCTTCAAAAGTTATTCAATACCTTATCTCAATAAATCTATTTAAATTTATGCTAATATTATAAACTCTGCGGTTATTTCCAGTCTATTCCTTCCGAATCACTTTCTCTTGTATCTCAGAATCAAACAATTGTTAGTTTGTAAGTAGATGAAGGATAACATGATTAATTTTATATGCCATGCACAATAGATTGACGTTATTTGAAAATTTAATTTGTTTTACCGCACGCTTGTCTTTGATGCATTTATTGTAATACTAATTATTGCTATGTTCTTAAAATTCACATAATTTTGTGTTATGGGTTTGGAAGGCATATCCAAAAACTTTCTCTCTTCGAAAAACTTTCTCTCTTTTTCATTGAAGCCAAATTTATATTAAATTGCAATCATGCTCCATGCGACATAAGCAAACAAATTTTTTTGTGCGCCAAAATTATTTTAATGGGGATTGTGGTATTTATTTTAGAAAACGTGTCATTTACACTTGGTTATTTGATAACCATAGCCCGTGGCTTTTATAGTTTTGTATCTGAGGGCACAGGAATGTGGTTGTCAAAGAAAAATGTTAACATAGGATTGAAATTCATATTTATTCAATTTATTTTCCAGCTAATCTAAAAGTCAAATAGCAGTCGTTTTAACTGAAGGTAATATAATAAGGATCATTTTCCGTAAAAATATGATTATATTGCCTCTTTGTAATATTCGATTATTTGATAAAATTATTCAAAATAAGTACCATTATCGATGGAATTAAAATAGTTATTTTTAAATAGTTATAGTTAAAAGAAATTATATTAAAATATATTTATCTGGGTTATTGTGTAAAAAAAAATTAAAAAATATATTTTTCTTAAAATATTTAATATTCTTACAATGGTGTTTGAATAAAAAATAAAATAAATGAAATTAAAACTTTTTTTGATAGATTCAATATTTTTATGCAGTTATCGGAGTCGCCTCAATTCAGACCATATCCACACCGCAGATTTTTTATCTCAGCCTCAGGGTTAAAAATTGAATATTCATTATTAATTTAATGTTAAATATTGAGTTTTTTATTTTTAACATGTGTACGCGTGGTAAATAAAATTTAAATAACATTGTTTGTTTTTGCAGCATAGGGTAAATTGTCTCATGTTTCAAATTACTTATTCTAGTGAACTTAAAGAGATTATTTTGACACCATTTTCAAAAACTCTATGGCAAATCATGGTATTTATTGAGGCGCACCAAACTCTAGCTCTATATCATGTTCTACAATCCACAGGTTTGAGAGGAGGCATTAAAATCCATTTTCACAATCTCCCAAAGTATATTTCTATAAGACTCCTTACAATTGTACCAAAGTTAACTCGGTAAATGACATCCCATTGATACAGAAATTTAGTTTGCCTCTAGGCCTACACTGAGAAATATGACATGGAGGCTATAATTTCAGTCACGTCTCGACGGTGATTATAAAGCAGAATTGACGTAAAGGCGCGCTATTTGATTACTCGAGCCGCGATCTGATGGGGGAAATATATGGTATAAACGATAGCCATTGTTTCATGCCTTTCGAAGGTTCGTCTTGGGATGAAAACGTACGTCATTTATTTTGCGATATGTATGCATAACAAAATCCAAATTTGCTACCGTCATTCAAGATGGCACCGGGTACATAAAGTTTGGGAAAAAACCTCTGTAAATAAAAACAAGGATAGGTGTTCTTAAAATGTGCTTCCAGTTTACTAGAAATTGAAGTCACAAGAGGGATTACGGGAGTTTTATACTTTAAGATGAAGCTTCTTCCCATATCCCCACGAGATACACAAAATCCATGCACAATCCATGCGACTCACCACCTTTTATACATTAAACTGGGCAGGCAGTGTTAATGTGCTCCGAAGATTTGCGAACATTGATGCCTTGAAAACTGCGAAGGGAGTTAGGGGCCAACTAGTTTAGTGAATATGATGAAATAAAAGTTTTTTGGAGAAAAGTCAGGAGGCATTATTAATCAATAACACGATATTTACACCCCCACCAAATTTCTGGATGCTAAATAATTTCATAATTAAAGTTTAATGTATTTGAGAGCACCTCAATCTCATTAAAAATGTTTTAAATATTTGTTTAAGTGAATGTCTCATTTTACAATGTCCAATTGTATAAAATATTTGATTGAAATACAACCAAAAATAAATTTATTTTTGCACAAAAATCAATTTTCAACAATTACACACTCATCCTTCTATTTCTTACGGCGCCAAAATATATGCATTGCATATTTTCAACTTCAGACGCAAGTATTGCTTGACGAATGTGCCTATTCAAAATGAAATAATCTGTGTACCCGGTGTTACGATTCACTGTTGATTCTTCATTAGCATAAATAATACCTTGATAAAATGTCATTATTAAAAAATAAAAATACATGATGCATAAAAAGCATAAAGTGTGCCCTGGCATTATCCTAAACTCATGAATTAAGGTCGTTTGTATCTAAATTAATACGGAGTAACTACATTCATGAACCTCTATGAGTGTGGGTAATTTTCATGGATCTCTGAACTAGTCGTGTAAATCTACCAAAACATTTATTTATAGGCCTGAAAGTTCAAAAGGAGGATTTAACTAAAGTAAAATATATATATATATCAAAGATAATAGCTAAATTAATTAGTTTAACATTAATAATCATGTTAATTTAAGGAGGATTGACTATTTTGACAAAATGTGGCAAAGATTACAAAAATTCTTCCAGGGAAACATAATTTGGAAACATGCCCGTCCGTCCCGAAGCCCGCGATGTTAAAGGAAATTGGAAAATTTGAGAATTGAATGCAAATGCGGTCTTTGACAAAACACGATGGTTTGAATTTTAATAAAATAATATAATCCCGAAGAGGAGGCGTGGTGTTCAAAATAATTTCACTATTTTGACGTATTTTTTCGCGAAAGGCTAAAATTAACTGCTAGTATATGCAGCTACTTCTTGAATAAGTTAATTTGTCACCTCCTTCGAAATTCCAGTAAGTCGAATCTCACAAGCTCAGAAATTTTACAGGAACGAAGGGACTTTTTCCACGAGTTTCATATAATAAGCCATACACAGCCCCGAATCCCTTTCCCCAAGTCCTGCAACACACTCAATTCACTCCACCGCACTTCGATATCCATCTTTTCGTCCAAAATTTTCACTTTTCTCACTCTACCTTCCTTCCCGGACTGCTAACGCTTTTCCTCCTCAAAATCTTTTTCTTTCTCTCTCTCTCTCTCCCTTCCTCTCTGTCTACTCCCACACACTACCCTTAGCTTCAATATTTCGTAGTCTCCAATCCGACTTACTTCTCCAGCTTCATCCCGCAACCCTCTTTCCGCCGAGCCAACCTCCCCACCCCCCATTCACTCCCACCCTTCGTCCTTCCAATCCCACGAAAGCGGTTCAAGTCCTCCCGCCCCACACCTCCCCTCCCCCGCTCCCTCATACTGTCTCCCCCATAAATACATTTCCTTCGCTTTCACCTCTCTCGAAGTGATTCCCATTTTCACCATTGGGGAGTGGATACGGGGCAGGGGTGGAGATCGAGGGGAGGAGGGGGACTGGAGGGAGGTATCCGGGAATCTGGGGCGAATGGTGGAGAGGAAGGTGATCTCCCGTCCCTCCCCGCTCCCTCCCCACCCCCTGGTCATGATTTCGAGGACGCCAAAAAGCGAAACTCCTCATACCCCCCCCCTTCATCCCTCCCTTCCCCCTCCCCACAAGCCCTCTTTCTCGCCCCCTTTCGGATAAGATGCCGCCACGCTCGAATTTTTCACGCTCGCATCCCCTCGTATTCACCCCCGTTCTCCCCTTTCTAACTCCGTTAACCTTGCTCTCGTCCTACGCTTCCTTCTCGACTTCCTCTTTCCCATACGACGTTCTCTCCTTTCTTTCCCATCCCTCTCTCTTTCCCTCCTTTCGCCCTTTCTAAGAATTTCCGTTCTTATTTTTTAGCACCCTGCTCCTGTGTGGGCCCATATTACCTTCTCAGTATTTCCCCAAACGCACACGTCGAAGGCGTCTCGCCAGCAATCCTCCCATAAAGAATAAATATGTAATGGGGAAATTTCATTGCCTCCTAAGTTGCGAGAGCAATAGGATTTCTTCCACGTGACCACTTCTTGCCTCCATCTTGATTTTTCTGTATCTATCGATTTGAAACTCGAAAATCGCGTTAAACTGCGATCTGATCAGATATGATTATGATTTATAATAGAAAAATCTTCTTTTTCATAGGTGTTCGTCTCTCTCGTAGACTTCTTCATTTTCTGTACTATGCCTTCCATGCGAAGTGCTTTCTTGTTCACTGAAAAGAATCAAGTTATGAATTAAACAAATCCAAAACAATTACCAAAATCAGGAACCCACAATGGATTTCAGGCTGCTGAAAGAAGTAACATCGCATTAGTAAGACATATCAGTCGCTAGCATCACTGAAAATTTACTTTTTAAGTTAAATACTTATTTTCTTAGTGTTCATGACCAAAGTTAACAATGAACTGATAAATAATGTAAAAAATATATGTATTTTGGTCATGAAGACGTTAAGCTGTAACGAAGCCTATGTGGTAATTAAAAAAATTCCATGTGGAAAATCAAAGTGTCATCTTTCATCATGATTAATCTGATATTATTTAATTTTCATTTCCATAATCTTAACATGTGTAATGTCAACTCGTCCATCATGACGACATAATGTCATTCCTTGATATTCAAAAATATATGCACAGAATCTAGTTGTTCTTAAAAAAAATATATCTACCGGAAAATACGATACATTACCTCCGCAAGAAATCGCCCTGAGGCAACCTCCGAGGGATAGATTTTAATATTTTCTTCCTTTCTCTCCATATTCACGGTAACAGAGCTTGAAGCTTCTCTTACTGTAAGAATGTTTTTGAAAACTCCCCATGGCGCCGTTATTGATGTAAATTCAAATAATGCAGAATAAGCAGTTAATAGAAATGTTTTAAACTCTTCCATTCGACTGCTAGGGAGGTCTTATGCATAGATGATTTGACTTTAAGTAATGCGTCGTAATATTACTTTCCCCAGAGAAGCGTAAATATGGATCACATTCCTTTTTCTTTACCTCAATGTTTAAAAATAGAGAATTAAAAGTAAAATAAGACAATGATCTAAGTATATACTTATTTCTAGGTAAGTTGAATGACCATAATTGGTATTAAAAATTAATTATGCTTGCAAAAATATTGCAACAGAGTTTAAGAACTTGACAACTGTAATCGTAAAATTGATAAAGACGACATAAATACATTTTGAAATGCTCACAGGAGCTCGAATAAGGCTCCTGAAATACGACCGTTATACCAATAAAAACGATCATACCGTGGGGATATTCGTTGTTAATTTGATGCTACCTCGTAAGGAGTAGAACTTTTAAAATTCGTCCAACATGAAAAAATGGCATCAAGTAAGTGATGGAAGCATACAATCTTTCTCCATCAAGTCCCGATATCCAAAAATTAAAAACATTTGGGATAGTGTTCAGAAGCGCTTGCTCATAACTGAACAGAGTACAGGCAGAAGACTAAGACTGCTGGTTAATGAAAAACGAATGCTGAAGAGCACTCAGACCCGTGCAACAGCTGCAATACCTTAAGATATTAAAACTAAAAGACAGATTATGACAAATGTAGCGAAGACGATTTCACAAGAAATAATAAATGAACACATTCTACAGAATTGGATGACTTGAAAATGTGTGCAAAAAAAATGAGAGAAAGACTTGCAAAAATACAGATTTACTATCTCCATTTGTCCTTGGTCACTTCATGAGAGCACAGAAGAGAGCAGACAGATTTTTAACCATAGCCATTGCTCCGCTATACTCCATGGTACGTCCACATCGTTGTGTTTGGCGTGCTTTGAATATAAGGCTCCAGTGAAAGAAACGGGGTACTACTTCACACAAATCTGAGTTGCCATTAGAGGGGCAATAATGAAAATGCTATGTGCAAATAAGAATCGCATAAATTAGAGTATGAGTTGTACCTTTATAGTCTATAGTTTATAGTCTATAACTTTATAGTACCTTACTCCCTCTTTGAGATATTACCTAGTTTCTATATTTTCGAAAAAGTTTATTCCTTATCTCCTTATAGTTTTACGGTTCGATTTTGCGCTGAAAGTCATCCCTTTTAATTTTTTACGACTCTCTTCACGAAGCGTTTATCCCAAAGTTAAAAATAATCGCAGCTCTCAAAAAATTCTTTGTGCGTTATCACGTCTAGGATGGGCTCAATTATTTTCATCATTGGTCTGGGACTTTATTCGTCATTCCTCTGTCGCTTGCCTTTAGATGTAATTCGTCTGCTTTTTTTTATATTTCATATGCACATAAAATAAAAATCTCATGCATTTTTCACAGACGACAGTTAAATCTACTTTTGTCTAAGAGCTCAATTAAATAATGATATTTATATATGCGTAGAAATCTTATAAATAAATATTAGCCTATTTGATTTTGCCTTTATTCAGAACTTTTTGAAAATGTTAATTACCCTAAAGTAATTCGGAATAATTTCACCAGCGAAGGATTAAAGTGTAATATCCTATGCACTCCTACATTAGTCATTTACTGCTAGGCATATTTCTTAGCCGAAAACCTTACATTGGGGAAATTATACAGGTAATATCGTGACTGATAAAGATGACTTAGCTCTCTCCAAATACATTTGTAAGATATTATTCGTCAATGTCATGGTGTAAAAATGTGTCAACTGTAATTTCAATTGCATACTGATACTTAGCATAGCATATGCAAAGAGTACTTCTTTTAAACCACATCCTAAAAGGTCCAGATTCTATGGCATATGTTAAGGAAATCTTTCACTCATAAAATGGCAATTTAATTATATGTTATCTCACCAATGTATAATATGCACACTACTAAATCTTATAAAAGAGACGAGAGTTTTAACATACGGATTAAAATAATGATAAATTTTAGAAATAAAAAAAAATTCGTTCTCATCTGGCTTCAAGAGAAATCACATCATCTAATGCAATATTTCTAAAAAGACTAAAAGCTGTGAAAAACCCTCCCTGCTACTGGTGTTCTTCAAGTCAATTTCCTATGAAATACTTGAAGATTGAAGAATTTTGATTTGTATTGATGCCGCAATTATGTATTTGTTCCTGCCTCTTTCATGTAGGCGTATTGAATCCAGTGAAATTTTATGAATTTTCTAGTGTATTGAATCCAGTGAAATTTTATGAATCTGCTGGAATTGAAATGAGGAATAGTTTAGCCTGTTTAATAAAGCGTAAAGTAGCCAGGTTTTCCCATCACTTAACCTCTATGGCATATTAGGTATACCTCGTGTATTCCTATTCTAGCAAAAAATAACCGTTTATAAGTTCCTTACACAGTTTTTGATATATTTTAGCAGTTTTCATTCCATCAGGAAAAACCTATTTCCATCATAATTTAACGAACATTTTCTCTTTCATTTATTCCTTCAACATTCCACGATTCTCTCAATATGTCGTCAGTAATTTGGAATCGATGAACGCCGAGGGTTTGGACTCCCCGCACCAGTGGCTTCGATATTAGTCCTAAACGCTCCAGATATTCGATATCTGATGCGAGTACTTATTTATTTGTGAATAGTTTTCCTTCTCTATTTAAAGTGTCAGTCTCTTATTTTAGACAGTTATTTTGCCGTTTTCCCAAAATAATTTCAACTGCCAACTCATTGATAGACAGTTTTTTTCAGCATCTTTTGGCATAATATACTTCCCATAAATGTGCCGACGCCTATTGACCCCCGTACTTTTATCTACCCTATTGGCATTAACTAGGATTACTGACTCAAATTATTTACAAAGGATGACTGACTGGGTCATATTTACTGAAATCTAGAGTTCATATCTACCACCTGGTACCGAGTTCCCTGTTCCTAATTACATTTTCGACTTACCAACTCCTGATTAAAACTTAAACTCTCGACTTTATGAGCTGCTTTAAGTATCCGATGGTATGTCATACGCAGGCACAGTGATAACGCTTTGTGCTCGATAAGATGGAGCTCTTGCTGGGGCGTGCGTGCGTACATATTCTCGCCCGCCTCTCATCGTCACCTGGGCATATCCTCCGTGCGTTCAACCCTCTCCCTCCCAGACACCCCGTATCTCCTCCCTCGCCCTCTGCACCTCCAATATTTCGCCGACCCCCCCCCCCACGCCGCTACCAATCTGCGGTTATCTCGCGCTATGGATTCATATGCCTTGCTCCGCCCCCCTCCCCCATTCCTCCCTCTTCCTCTCCAGCTCTAAACCGCACACCACCCTCCCCACCTTTCTCCCTCGCAGCGTCTCTTAACCCTCCACTTACGAATCCCTGAACCCCTTTTCCCATTACCTCCAGAGCCTGGAAGTGGAAGAACTTCCTGAACGCTCACACAAGTTTTTCAAGAGCTAGGAGTTTTGGGAGTGGAGAATATTTTTTCCGCATCGAAAGCAAAATTCAATCACATATTTTTCAAGGAACAACGAATGCATGGTCCGAATTTTTTTTTCGGGAAAAATTTCGAAACTCAGAGCGCCTGCACCGGAATTGATTCTGTACATTTCACATGAGATAACTTCGAGGCAGAACGTTCAACTGACGAAGGGAAGCGAAAATAAATGGAAAATTATAGTTTACAAAATCGGTGCAGATATTTTTCTTAATCATAATTCTAATTGAGTTCAAATGAACTTAATTGTAGTTAAACCGATTCTTATTACGAACGATGTGATTCCAAAAAGTTGATTTTCTATGCAAATTAATATTAAATTAAGTTTTTATGAATAATCTTACATAAGCACAGAGCATTCTGCTGAGATTCTTAAATAAGGGAAACATTTACCATCAATATAACAAAATTAAATTTTGAAACACTGTTTATTGCATAATGCTAAGTGACTTGCGCATATAGGAAATTTCCATTTGCAATTGAGAATTATTCCCAAAATAAAACCAATAATATTTCAGTTACGTATTTAAAAAAAATGGAAAAAAAATATTTACCCTAGATTTTGAAAAGCGAATCTATTCTTGCGTTGAACGATTAATTTTTTAACCCTGCGTAACTACCCTGGAAGTACCTATTCAAGGGAGCTTATTAATGTAGATCTAGGAAAGATACAGTCAATTTACAGATGAAAAGGGAGGAAGTCATTTCATCACTGAGAAGACTATCTCGGAACCCATGATGATGATTAAGATGAACCCGGCTGAAGAAAAAATCTTGAGTAGCACTCAAGGCTCACTTATGGTTTGGTGGCGAATGCTTCACAAAAAATCCTCTCTCTCGTCTCTCCCTGTCAGATCTGTTTCTGGAAGCGTATAAGCTTGATACCTTTATGAAAACATTTTTTCCTTCGCCTATGTGTATCTAATAAATGGGTTGGGACAAGTGGAAGAAGCCGACGTCCATCCAACTATATTAGGCTTTCCGACATGAATCCACTATGCCCCCAGATCCATTCCAGACCCCATGCTTCTCCCGTCAAGTTCGAATTTGCTGACAATGGGACCACAATACACTTAGAAGCTTATATCTGTTGACATAGCATTAGCTACCAGGAAAACGTTTTGCTTGTGAGTACAGTGAAATTTTAATTGATAAGATCACATTTTTTGTAAAATTCCATCTCATTGTTCTGTCATAGTATCCTTCCGCCTTTTCCTCTAGTTAACCGAGGTAATTTCAGGACTGTGGCTCTGCCAGCGAGATAATAATGCGCTCACCAATAACATTTGCTTTTCAAAATTTTCTAAATATCCACATCGGATTCGATATGGACTATGTAATCATTGTGCCCGGTACTCCGACTTCTTTTTTCTCTCGGTTACTTTTTCTCGTCAAGTCGCCAGCTATTGCCTGCGAAAACACGAACAGGGCATGTGGTGGCAGTTACATTTAAGACTTCATAAAGTGATTGTTAGCACACCTTCATTTCTTCCCACTTTAATGCATGTGACAAAATAAAGCTTTCGTGAGCTTTCATAGTAACTGTGACTTTCAGAGTAAGGTGCTTGGATCAAGATCGTATTATGTCTGTAATAATATTGTTTTCCAGGACCTTTGGAATCTTTTATGCTTCTTTCCTTCCTGAATTTTGTAGTATTGTCCATAGATTTTTTATCCTAAAAGACATTGGGTTGTCTGGTTATTGCAAGTTTTCTACGTGCTTTCTTGAAGATAGTGCACAATTGAGTTACGCGAAAATTAACGGTATTCTAATTCGCAACTACATATTTAATCATACATCAGGCCATTGGCTGTGAATGGTTCAATTTTGAATTATTGCTGATGCAATCAAAGTATGGAGAAGAAATATTTTGAGCTCCCTTTGATCGAACGCAACCTGAAATGCTCTTTGACCGAAGGTATTGTGGTGAATCATCCTTAAGATCAAAACAAATTAGCAAATATTCGTTTGAGCTAATTGTTTTCCCAATTAGCCTTGATTCTGGATATGTCACTTTTTCCATTTAAGTACCATTATTCAAAAACTTACTGACTTACGTCTGAATGCCAAGACATTAAGTCTGAAACGGCCGCTGTTTCTTTTAACCGTTTAATCACATTTACACGTATGTACGTGTATACGCACGTGTTTAGTGTGTACGTATTTGTATTCGGTTTTCATATTAAGTGAAACTTTTATTCATCAGAATCATCATTATAAATTCAAAATATTTTTGAAGGGTATCGAAAGATCTGCAGTAAAATATTTAACATAATCTGGCCCATTTTCTTGAAGCATTGTGTCTCAGTACACCTTCGGCTCCTATGGAGAGAAATTAATCAATTTCGATCTGAGTTAAAATTGAGTCAAGGCTTTGAAGGAGAGAAGATAAATGATTCTTTCCTTATGAGACAAAAAAACTCATGTACATTTTAGTCTTCAAAAGAGTTTATTTTTATTTCGAAGATTTGTTGCACTACGCTGAAATACGTGGCATTCTTTAGGTTTTATTTTAAGATTTGCATTTAAGTTTTACGTCTCAATGAGGGGCGCATAAATCATTTCATCTTGAATTGAAGAAGTTTTGAAAGTTGGAGGAAAAGAATCTAAAAATCGGCGCATACACTTCTGGAAACTAAGATGGAAAAGTGCACGAAACTCTTTCTGGAAACTGTCGCTTCTTTTGAAGAAGGGGTTTATGTCGGAGTGCACGGGAGGTACCATGAAGAGCACTTAACCTAGACCACTGTAACAAATTAAAATGTTTGTAAAATAAAATAAATTTACTCTCTTACACCGCACTCCAAAGCACTCGTGTAATGGATTTTCATTTAACTTAGACTATCATTAAAAGTTTTGATAAAATCCATTTGGCGAATAGAACTTGATAACCACATTTATATTTTTTGGACTGGGTATTTGTCTAAAAAAAAGTTCTCCTTTCAAGGCTAAGCATCTGTCTTTAATTTTTGACGCATCCTTGAAATTTTATAACGAATTTTCGAAAATTAGGGAGATTTCGGACAGATTATTGAACTCATCCACTTCCATTCATTCGACAGTATTCTAATCCACGGATTGATTGATGACAGCCGTCAATTCTTCCTAACTGATGCCAATTTTCTTGCGACAATATCACTCACCTGTTTTTACACCATGTTTCGACCGAGAGGTCAATATGTTCTTCATTCTGAACGTTTTGCTTGCATGCTATTTACCTTTCAACTCCATTCCAAACATATATATATATATATATATATATATATATATATATATATATATATATATAACGTAAAAAGAGGTGCCCGATCCTTTTTGTTATTCTTTTGAACTTATTTCCCCATGCCTTGTTTTTCTCATTTTCCACTTCTGTATGATTCCTCGATTACTAGTTTATCCGCCCATTTGATCATCAGCATCCAACAACGGGAGCAATCTTCATTACCAAATTGCTTATCTATATGCATTACTTCTCCAGCTACCAGTAGTCCCTCGAGTTTATACATCCAAGTACATATATTAATAATTAACTATCTGCTGGCTTGTGAATGTTTATTTCCTCTGAATTTATTTGGATATCGTAAGTATTTAGGTTGATAAGCAATAGTTAATTTGAACTAGCATGAATATTGGGATTTTTATCGGTTTATCCTATTGATGGTATAATTTTTTATAACTTCTTAACGGATAGCCTGAATTATTGTCACACACACACACAAACATATATATATATATATATATATATATATATATACATACATAAATATATGTATGTATGTATATATTTTTATACGTAGTATTGGAAAAATGTTTGGTTTTAGTGAGATTGATATCTTAACAGACTGCTATTAGAGTTATTAGAGTTTCGGCTATATCCGCAAGATTGTTAAAAATGATTGTCTATTAAAGCAACAGACTTAATTTTATTTAGAAAAATTTAAAAAAAACTTTTTGCTGTGATTAAGCACTTCTATATAAAAGACCACAGCGGATGAGATCAAATCCGAAGTGAATGAAGTTCATGTCACCTCTGCTTTTGTATTTGCGACTGTTTACATTTGGATAAATTGCCATTGATCCACAAATGATTAACATCGTTCGAAATAGTCAGAGGAAGTGACTTCATCCGAAATGATTGAGAAAATGTACAATATGGATTAGACTGATGGACGAATCAAACTTCGCTGAATATTTTAGGCCAAGGGCATATCAGAAGGTATTTTGTTTTCAATTTTGTACGAAAAATTGTGCGTGAAAAAAACTCGGAAAAATGAATGCATTTTTTGCTCTCAGCGGAGTAGTTTGCATTAAATATTCAAATGCAAACTTGACAATTGAATTGCATTTTAATAAAAGTTTTCGTGTGCAATTTCAGAATGAAAGGGGAAAAATCTTACAAATTTTTCTTAGCCTAGAATCAGGTGGCATTTCAAATGCGTATTAAAAGCTGTTGAAACTCTTTCTATGTTACAATGATACAAAAGTAATCTATAATGACAACCTAACCCCAACCAATTTTGATTTTTGGCATCGGCCCCTATACTTATTGTACGGACCCTGCATTCTGAATAGTAGAGTTTATAGCCTTATCGCTCTAGCCAATTTACGAATTTCAAGTCATTATTGTACATTATTCTTTTCAAGCTTTCAGTACACCCACAAAATATGTTTCTGTCTTAAAATTTTATTTTCACAGATTTTCAAGAATTATGCAAAACATGTAACGATTAGCAAAAGGATGGATACCCATTTTTTCTTATTAATATTAATAAATGATACATTTCTGAACACTGAATTTTGACAATAATACTGATTAGGCTGGTAAATGATGGAATCATGGAAGAAGATAATTACATTTGTGGTCATAAAAATTTTCAAAGTCCTGAAAGGCATGGAAAGACGAAAGCACAGGAAACGCAGGGTTGATGAGATTATTTCGTCGGGGTACATTAATCTGAGAAACGAACATATTCCAGCCAGTGATCTCGCACTAATTATCCGCCGGCCTATACATTCCACTTCCTTCTGGACGAAATGCTGGAGAGGAAAGAGCGGTGGGAGGTTTGAGGATGAGATTGGAAAGATGATAGCATTTTAATTAGAATTCATGCGAATCTCTATCTCGGATTAATTTTCGGAAACCATTTTGGTCTGACACAAAGCATTTGAATTCCGTCAATTATTATTGGCAGAAGATTGTGATTTCTTCTTTTAAAGTGAACCAGCTTTAGAATTTATGAACGCTGATAAGTCGGAGAATGAAAATGTGACGTATTTTACAGTGACTCGAGGCATTAAACTACGCCCTCATTAAACCAATATGATTATGGAAATCGAGCCCTGTTTGCTGCTTCAGTTTCGAGTTACTATAAAAAATAAGCTTCACTGACTGAATTTTTCTCTTAATTTACAGTATGTCAATGTAACACACCTATTGACTACTGTGATCATTATTTACCTCGACATTAATCAGACATTTCCAAATCGCATTTTTGCCATTAATTCTCTCCATTTAGACGACTCCATTTAGCAGGGGAATTAATGAAAAATAACTTTTATGAAATGGCGAGAGTGTCATCATAGTCATTTCATTTTTTCCTGCTTACAGAATGTATGTGACAGTTTTTGCAAAAGTTTATTGTCAAATTAAAAAGCTAATTCTAAAATGATTACTTCCTTAATCCGTAGCGCGAAGCAAAAAGGTACGGAAGGCACAATGATGTTCCTTTGCTTTGGAAAAGTATTCAAAACTAATTTAACGGTTTTATGATTGGCATTGATCAATAGATAATTTTCCTTTCTTTTCAACAACTTTTACAATGTTGTAAATGGCATTAAAAAGTTGGTAAAGCAGCAGACATAAACCAGTTAGGAGGGTTGGCTTAAGGAGAAAATATTTCAATTTAATAGAGAATAACGGAAAATGGGAAAAACATAAAAACTATAAAAGAGCAGCAGATATATACTGTCAAATAAACGTCAAAAATAAAACGTCTTAAGTCAGGAAAATCCAGATGAAATTGGATGAAATACTTTGTAAAGAAATATTATTAGTCTTTGCACTTGGAAAAGTTAAAGCAGCTTAAATAGCTGTAAGAATTCACTTTAAAAGATATCATGCAAAAGCTATTCCTAATAAAATTGTCGTGGAAATGGAAGATAACCTGAAGAGATGGAAGCTATACAAAGATAAATTTTAAAATGGGAAAGAACTAAACCGAATAATTCTCTAATATGAAGCCACATTGGATGCAAATAAAAAACCATTGATAATAATACCTTAAGAACACAATTACATACCCGAATGAACAAGTTAAGCAATGGAGAGTTCAAGAAATTGTGAACATCCTACTGAAGCTATTGGAGTACTTTACGTGGAAGACCTCTAGGAGATAAAAATAGAAAGAAATATGCTATATACAAGTAGGAAATATCTATGCATTGACTTCCCGGAGAAAGTCATAGAACTGATAAGCAATAAAAATATGAAAGATTTAAAATAAACGTCTTTATGCGCTTATAGTTAAAATGTTTGAGAACATTAAATTATAAACGAATAAGAACAGAGGTTTTGAAATGCAGAGAGTAGAGATGTTCTTGTTTCACTATAGAAAAATTGGATAAGCTTCTTCAGCTGCTGAAAGGTTTCCAAACTACTTAGAAAGTACAAAAATACCAACGTTTTTTATGTTATCCTAGGAGATTAGACAGCAGTTAAAAACATGAGAGAAAGAGTATCATGGGATACAGTGTGTTGCCTAGCTGCATTAGATTATTCAAAATTTGCTCGAAGTATGAAAGTAAAGTCAGAGAGGATAAAAATTTGGAAATTATATTAACACGGAAAAAAAATTATGATTTGCGTAGTCCTAATGCCGTGAAAAATATAAAAGTGAAAAAATTCAGAACTGCAGCTTTTTTTTAGCATATAAATACGTACAACATAGTGGCTTTCTGTTTGTAAATAAGATGCAAAATTTAAAGAATAGCTCCTTCGCAACAGGCTAAAGCAGAAAGACTGATTACGAAGGATTTCTTTCTTACAAGAATTAGAGAAACTGTTGTTAAAGCAAAACGTTAACCATTAAAAGTATAATAATCTACTTGAGATTTAGGAAAAAAACAACACTATGTTAAAGAACCAGAACCAGCTCCTCTTTGGCAATAAGGCAAAAGCTATAGCGGAAGTATAACGTGTAGGACGAAGTGATAGAAACTTTCAGATTAAAACGGGAATGGATAATAAAGGCCAAGCGGGATTTGACGATTCACCGATCAAGACAAAGTATAAAATAGGGAAGGAAAGACAAAAAGTTAGTCTAAAATACTACGAAGGAGGAAAGGAAATTTCCATTGGTCATGCTATTTTGATACTCAAGTCTTTTACAATCTTAACTGTAATGTAAATAATGAGAATATTTTTTTTTACGCCTTAATTTAGAACTAGAACTTTTTAGGAAGGGCCAAGGATGTTTAACTTGAACCTAATATTAATAGGAGTTAAAATAATATAAAGAAAAGAATGTGTCTTGAAGCCGATTGTTGGATTTAATATTCCTGATTTTATTATTATAAAATCTTTGTAGAGTGAGTCGTGGCCATATTATTTGAAGGGTGGTGTGGTACTGAGTCACAATTCATATTAATACGTGAATCATGCTCTGCAAGAGAGGAATCACAATTGTTGATTTTACGTCATTGCATACGCTTACTGCCGAAAATTTTTACCGGAACCTTTTTAAGAATTTTTTATATGTATGTTATATTAACTTTTTAAAGCTAAAATTGGCAATTCTTTTTTGCTTAACCTACATTCAGAAGATATCATTGATCACCTACGTTGATACAATGTATCGTTCCACCTAGTGGAACGATACATTGTGTTCTTCATTTAATAAAATGTTTTATTTAATACGTTGTTCCATTGGTTTAAAATATTAAATTTTTCTGAAGTTCGAAACAGATTTGTTGGCAGGTTTTAAATTTCAGATAAAAGTACGCACTTCAAAGGATTTCATCGATCCCCACTTTATTTTATTTCTGTTCAAGCCCAATTTCAAGTGCTCTTCCGAACAGTCGCTGTGAGAATTTTTGTATCATTTGAAAAATATTTATTTACAAAATAAAGAGAAAGTTCTGTAGAATTGGGGTTTTTGTATGGAGCAATACGAATGTGGTAGTAATTAATAGCCTACGAGGGCTGTAATTCCCCAGTCTCTACATAAATTATTTCGTGCTATTACTTGGTCCTTGGCATTTTCAACTAGTCTAAGTTACATGGCACGTTCTTGAATTACTGTGTTCGCCCCTCATATTGCCAAAATTTAAAACTCTTGCTTGAAAATGCTTGTTGATGCTTGAAAATTGTTCCGTAATTATGAGATCCTTTTTTGAACATTTCATCAGGTTTTCGAAACTAATACAGCCATTGCATTTTGTGGAACCTGCCTAACACTGTGCTTCGTCATGTATCGGATACAATGGAAGTCTTTCTACTGTAGTCTAGTTTACATGAAATCTATAAAATATCAATTGCGGTGTTTCCCATACACAATAATCACTTCTTTCCGAATTAAATTTGAATGAATGCACTTCTGGTTTGCCTTTCTAGTAATTGATCGAAATCCAGAAAGCACTATTTTCAATTAAAATCCTTAGTCAGTCAAAGAAGCTAGTTTATGAATAACAATATATCCTTTATATTTTTATACTACATCAAAATGTTGAATGTCAATTTTGCCAAGGAAATTGGTCAACGTGAAAATTCAAACTTGTTTACGTGTAAAACCTTCAGCGAATATAGTGAATGTTTCTCAAAACAAAATCAAATAATTGCTTCAAAATAAAACTATGAAAGCATTTGATTGATTTATTGAAGAAGATATTTTTGCTCAAGCGATAAAGCTTAAGACATTATTTTTAATTTAAAAAAGTTAAAGTTTTTCGAATGGGCAATATAGTCTTTTTGCATACAACTGGTATTTTGTGTTCGTACAGGATCTAAAATAGATATAAGTCACATAAAATGAAACTTGGTAACCCGATGTGTTCAGTAAAGCCAGTTTACTTTCTATGCATGCAAAATTCACAGTTTTATAAAAAATCACGAATAGAAACTACAAACTTCTTATCTTTCGTGCAAAATCGAACATGTGTGCATGCGAAGAATAAATTGTGTAGCTTGGAATATGTATTTCCTTAGGCTTGCCATTCTTCAAACAGAAAAACCCTTTTTTGATAATGTGATTTGATATCTAGTTATGATAACTGATGGTTTTGATGTGAAAGTCCGATTTAGAGGTATCAACAGAATTATAGTTGTACTTGTACAACGTAATAGACTAATTCTCTCGCATTTTTATTTTCAGACTTCCCGGACGACACTCCAATAGTGAGCACTGAAAAAACTAGGTATTCTTCCGGAGAAAGGATTCGAGCCAACTGCACTTCCCCATCTTCTTTCCCCGCTGCCAACTTGACGTGGTTCCTCAATGGCAAACAGGTGAGAGCCGCTATTTATTCTTCCTGGAAAATAATATTAATCGCTGAAATGAGCAGTGATCGTTCAAATAAGCTTATGACGATCGTAAGAAATACCATGTGTGACATATAAGGAGAGCCGGAATGCCCGGAAAACTTGAGAAGGCAAAAGTCATCAAGCTTACCTATACCATGTAGTTTATATGGATATTAATGAACATAGATACTAATTAATGGTCTATTATGAAACTACTAGATATAATCACAGCAATAGTCACGATTCCATGAGATGTGGGCGAGATTGGAGGCGACAGAATCATACGCAGTACTTTCCGAAGCATTCAGAAGTATATAACGTGATGGTAGCTTTCTAGGAAATTTATTGAAATGAAATGAAATTATTGACTTTCTAATTCCACAGACTTTCCTTACACTTTGGAATTCCACAAACAAAAGTGCGTGGAATTTCAATGCTAATAATTTAATTTCAACATGTTATGCAAATTCTATAAAGTTACAACGGAGACCAAGAATTCTAGGTAATTCATTCCGGGGAAAATTTGACTTCAATCTTAGAATAGGAGAAGAATGTTTGAAGGAATGAGTGGGGATATAATGTAGTGACGTGAAGCATCCCTCTGGTGAACTGATTGTTAAGCAGGTAAATAAAAAGATGAGAGGCTCTGGCTGATATTAGTCGACTTAGGAGTATGCAAATAAAAACTGTTTGGAACAGAATTTGTTGAAAAAATCATATCCAGAAGAAAATAAGATGATAGGAGTAGTTAATATTTGAACTTAATAGCTGGGGGAAATGCATGCATGTTCTGTTGGCATAAAGTTTTACTATAGATCATGATCTCAGTAATCGGAAGGCCAAGGAATATATTGTGACATTGTTATTTGTCAGCATTAGCAAATATAGTAGAAAATGCTGGAATATTCTTATCCAAAATATCAAAAGATGGTGAGATCGGAATGGAACTTTGGCTAAATTTCTGTCTTCCCACCCAGGAGACCCGGCTTCAATTTGTTTTGTTTTGTCGAAGTTTCATTTTCAGTAATATCCCGATCCCTACTTGAGATGCTTTGTGGCGAGGACTTTAAGTTAGTACGACTTCTGTCTGATGAGAGGTTGAACTGTGGACCCTTCGGCACCTTTCGCTAGCAAAAGGGCTAATGCCGATGCTAATGCAAATGGGTTTCTCTTTATCCTTCCTCCATTCCCATCCATCCTTAATGGCTCAAGTGACCTCAGCTGCCAGTTGCTTACTCTAATAGCTACTACTACTAGGAAATAAAAGTAAACATTGCAAATATGGCGTGGACAATACGGTATTGAGGATCAATAAAAATACAACCGAAATTAGTTTGCAAGAGCCTTAAAAGATTCAGATAGTAAGAGACAGATCTTAAACTCTTAATTGCAAGAGAAAAAGGCGAGGTGATGAAGCTGAGCCGCCACTGTGGGTCGGAGGAAACTACCGCCGCCTTGGTGGTAACGTAAAACCACGCACAAAGTATTAATTATTAGAAGGTCAAACATCATTTCAAACTAAATAAAAAAAACTGCTAAAATAAAAATGCGGGGAAATATTCACTGCTTTCACCGAAAGAAAATCAGGGACCTAGGATGGGGTCCATGTGACACGTGATTATTGAATATAGAATGATATACTTAGCACTTCGTTCGTAAAAATGAGAAAGTCATCTTTTATAGGTTACCTAACAGAGGAATAAGTTGGTCATGGAATTTCAATGAAGAATAAACTGAAAATCACAACAAATCAATAAATGAACAGTGATTAAAATTGAAACTTCGTAGATATTAGAGAAGGGCCATTGAATGACATGTGGTGAAAGATATTCCAGACATTTTTAAAATCTTGATAGGTTGTGGTATCAGAAAAAAGGTCGAAAACATACAAAGAATTACATTTTGGATGAAAACATTTGGACTCTTTCAACCTAAATCAAAATCATCATCATAATCAATATGTATTTTACGGTTATTAACCACTATTAACAATGAGTTACGCGTGGATCTCCTCTTCTTTACCTTACCTTAATTTCTTCTTTAGCTCTTCATGTTCTTTACCTGTATCCCAGTACCGAACATTTTCTATCAGTATGGCCATAATTAATATCCCACGTCTTCTCAATGCCTTCCATTTTTTCCACCTTCTGTAGAATTCTATCTGTCAATCTGTTGATCAATGTCTGCAAAAGAGAATGAGTTAAAACCAAGAATGTGAAAAGGACAGTTGAACGAGCAATACGGTCGCAGAGAACACTCACTGCGAGGAACGTTGGCGCAGAAGAACAATTTGAAAGATTTCGTAGTTCAGAGCCAAGAGATTTTAGGAATGCTTAGCCGTTATTCTTCCCTGTTCGATGTAGTCACTCCATTATTCCTTCCTCTTGCCCACGTCGCAGAAGCCTATAATCTACGCCCATTCTTGTATCTATAGAACAAGAAAATGGATGGGAATGCTTTCTGTTGTCAAGGTGTTTGGAAGAATATAGTGGCCTGATCAGATGAAACTAATGTGAAATGTAAGAGTAATTAACTGGATAAAGTGCAAATTGAATACTTGTAGAATAACCAGGTGGCACGAAAAAGTAGTATAGGAAGAATCTGGACGGACAACAGATAGATATGATAAACAGCGTTGACCATAATCGCCAGAGGCTTCTCCTTGTGTGTTCAGGAAACGTTAAGTGTGGTATAGGTTTGAAATAAAAATTGAATGCAGGTTTCCGTTTACTTTCCTAGTTAAACGTCGTGCATATTATAAATACATTATGAGACACCGAGTCCTTTTTTGTGGCGATTAGCCATAAAAGTTTTTCCGGTAGATTAGTAAATAACTGCAATCGTTTACCAAGCATTGTATGATTATCTGAAAAAACAACTGATTCGGTCAACTACTCACAAGGCACATACGAAGGATAACCAAAAATGTGGAAAGAAACACAAAAATAACGTAAGATAAATACGAATGTTTTTATAAGACCAGTGGACCTTAAACCTTTCCATCTGCATTGAATCGGGGATTGATTTTTGAAATTCCCTTTAAATCTACAAGAGGGCTTATTTTCTCTGAAAAAATAATAAAGTTAATCAATGGTATGTTGTGACAGCACGGCCATGCATTCTTGCAAGAAATGATGCGCCACGAGGGTTTCCCATCAACCCTATAAATCCGCATTCAATTTCTATGGTGGCAAAACCTTTTTGAGTTATAGCCCACCAAAAAAAGAAAGGTGCGAAGCGAAGGGACGTGTGGAATATAAATAGGAAATGTTAATTATTTTTGCAATCAAAAAAATTGTGGGCGAAGTTGGAAAAAAAGCGTCCGTCGTCAAAGCCGGAAATTTCTTCGCGTTCCCCGTCGTCATCGCGGTGACGTAACAAATTTCGTGACGAGAAATTTATTCTAGAAATCGATGCGGAATGCTTCGAGCGCGCGCAAATTATGAATTTCGAGAGAGGCGGGACGACGAAAAAAAAGGAATAATTTTTGAGAGGAAGAGGGTGAGAAAAGGGTGATCGTGTTTTCCATTGTATTCTCTTTATTTTTCGAATTATTCTTTTTTTTGCTATTTTTCCGAATTAATTTTCGCTCTCGCCTAGTCGTCGACGTCGTAGTAGTCGCCGCTGTTGCCGCGTCGGAATGCTGCGGCCGTTCCTCTTTCAACTGTTCGTGAAAGAGATAAACGAAAAGATACGGCTGCGGCATAAATCACGAGAGGGAGCCGTGCGGTGAAAAATGATATATAAATGGCGACAGCGCTCAAGAGATTGATCGCCGCACGGTGTAAACAATGCGAGGAGGACCGTCTATCGGTCGACATGGCCACACACACCATGCAAAGGGACGTCCGAGAGGATCCCTTGCCATATCCCCTTCCCCTGAACCCTCTACACCACCCCCTATTCACACACTATTCACAAAATGGAAGCGGGGGGAGGGTGGAAGAGCTATAGTTGCCGCGTGGTCGGTTTTCTGCGTAACTGCGAGTGTGTGTGGTCTCGTGTCATGAAACGAGTGAGAAATACTCTTCGCGAGACGGAAAATGGATGGTAATTTAAATTAAGCTGAAAACGAACGATTCAGTTAATAAACACCTTAAAAAAAAAGTATGCATAAAATCATCGCTTGATCGTTGGGAAAGCAGAAAAGTTAGCGAAGAGGTGTTTTCCACAGATCATCAATCACTCTTCTGGTTTATTTGTTTTCTATCAGCCTGTCTCCCTCCCTCTCTCTCTCACACACATACACTCTTTGTCTGCACATCTCTTCACTGCAGTTCATTTTTTTTAGAACTTGCTTCATCGTCCGTCCCTCCCTCCCTCCCACACGTCGTCACAGGCCACCCCCCCTCCCCCAGGTCTCCCTGGGCGCGGAAGAGTATGAACTTTTCCATCGAGCGGTTGGAAAGAGTTGAGTTTTCGCGGTAGGTGCTCTGTCTAAAGTGGCGCGATAATCTGAAGCATAACTTGTGGTAGTTGTTTACCTATCTCCTAATCACTTGTCCGCTTTCCTTTGCGTTTTCGGCAGAGGGGGAGGCTCTGGGCGTGAGCGGGGATCGGTGGTGTGAGTCTGACGGGAAATTCCGGAGATTCCGGCGTGTCGAATGATGCGGGAATCCCTCTCTTTCTTTCTCTTACGCATGAAAATGAGAATCCTTCGGGACTCATTTCCTCCTTTCCGGGCTCCTCCGTCGCATACCACCCTCATACCCGCAGCTCCTATCCCCGGCACTTCTCATGGACTCCGAAAAACATGTGGAAAATTAAATATATCAATCAGTCCAGATCTGATCACCATCCTACTCTCTCTGCCTCGGAATAGAATCACTGTCGTAGCTAACTTTTTTTTCTGAAGGGTCAGTCCATCGGAAGGCGAATTACTTATGAGCTGGATTGACTTCGTATTTTTCCTCACTTCCCTGCTCTAAACGATCACATCCGATCGGGAAAGAACATACGGGTGGACAGGTGGGTAGCGTTTGCAGAAAATGTGCATGTCCCAGTGGAACGGGAGGAACGGGGGTGGAGGAGGGGGCAACTCCGCCTGTGCAAGTGCGAAACGAGAGGACTTTGGAGCGTTCCGATCGGAATTAAACGCCGCAGGATGGTTCGTCCCGAACCGCTCGGGAATCCGCTCTATCTCCAACGTGCCCTCGGCTGTGACGTCCGTGAACACAGTGATAGTTATTTATATTATTCTTTGGAATTAGTTATTATAAAACGCGAAGCGTACAGCAATAACCTTCACTGTTCGGCTCGCGGAGAACGCTATGTTTTCGGGATTTCTGTCTGAAAAAATGAATGTGCATCCAATATATGAGAAGCAGCTGTTGCGTATATTTGTGGGTAGTTTCGCTTCCCAAAGTCTTCTTTTATAAAAGAAACTCTCTTGTTTAGGATGGGAGTATTGTTGGTCACAAAATGCATGTCTAAAATAAAGAGCATTGTAAACACCGATATTTTTCTAACCAATCATTTGCTCTCCTCTCAATTATATTTTTGCCGATATTACGATCAGTAATGCTGTTGCTACAAGCAGAATCAAGCTAATGTGCCTACGTATCTCACTCATGACTAATTTTTTATTGTGGGGTCGGAATTCAATGCAGCTCAAAGAATGTCTTCGGGCCAAATGCTTTCCTTATTAATGCTACTATTACAGACTGACGGGTAGTCGTTAGGTGTTCTTTAAAAAATGAATGTACCCTAAACAGTCAATAAAACCTGCAGGTGAGTCGAGAAAAGTTGCTATCATCGAATAAGGCTGTAAAACTGATACCAGAATTTTGCGACATTAATATATTCCTAGAAGTAGGGGTAGAATTAAGCAAATTAGGAAAAAAATAGTTTATGATGGAATAAGATCAAGAATGTCGTGCACAAGGCGAAATTGCTTTCAACGATAAAGCGATACTTTCTTTCTAGGTCCACAAATAAGGTGATAAAAAATAAGCTAGCAACGACCATTATTATAGGGTAATGATGCGTGATATGAACAATAGGAAAAGTAGAATGGAACCGGTTGAATTCTTTTGAGATGCAGTGCTACAGAACGATGTTAGCGTTAAAGTGGACAAAGCGATTGACGAATTAAGAAGTGATGAGGAAAGGAGGCAGAGAGAGGTCTCGGTGAAAGATGCTGCAAGGAAGGGGTATGGCACCTCCTGCAGTAGCAAACGCAGTAATGGAAGGGTTGATAGAAGGGGAAAACCGTTCATTGGGTGTATGAAACATACTTACGAGACGTGCAAGATATGAGACTTCTTAGTCCAATGCTTCCTGGTTACTATTTTCCTGTTCGTCTCTTCAACACTTCATTTCAACGCGTTCATATCCTTTTTGATATGGAATCGATCAAAAATTATGAGCTGAATCCACATCCACTCGCAGGAAACGCATTGGGCACCGCTTTTTTTAGGTATTTCTAAACATAAAATAGTTGATCAGTTAAAAACCATTTTTTCAGAAAAGTATTTTCGATAACCAAGGAGAAATGATCCGTTTTAAGATGAGTATCGATTGGGTATGGTGTTATAGAATAGCATGGGTTACATCTTTACCAGTTGTACCGGTACATTTTCGTAACCGGTGGGAAGCATTTCTTGCGGAATACCATTTCCCATAGATTACTAATTTCCCTTTCATGAATGGGATAATATTTCCAAAAAAATAAAATTTTACTTATCTTTATGGAAAAGATTTCTTTTCTTAGTCGTTCCAGTATATTTCTTTTTTGCCTCAAAATAAATAAATGCCCTTGGGTAATTGCTGAAACACTGCGCGTAATTCCTCATTTTAATAATAAAAATAATGACATTTATTTTGAAATATAACAATTGGCCATATTTTTCTAGCTTTGTGAGCATTTATCTTAAATTTTGCGCCAGTATTTCTTATTTTATTTTGTGGAAGAATAATGAAATCATCGCAGGACGCGCAATAGGTCTTAATATTTCATTGGTTCCTTACTGAAAGAACTTTTTATATGTTCTCTTAAAAAATGAACTTTTTTCCCTTAAAAATAACAATATTATTTTTTTTGTGCGTCCATCACATCTCGAGTAGAAGCTGAAACTATATATATATATATATATATATATATATATATGACTCGATATATATATACTCGAGATGTGATATATATATATATATATATCACATCTCGAGTAGAAGCTGAAACTATATATATATATATATAATTATATATATATATATATATATATATATATATATATATATATATATATATATATATATAGTGAATCGACATAAACGTGTCGAATTTTTGTTTAAAGAGTCTTTGTGAAGTCCTCTCAAGTTGCCGCAGTTGATCCACCATGAAGACTCAAAACTTTGTAACTTGTGCGTGTGAGTTCTAAAGACTATACTTCAACACTAATATACTTTGTTGAAATACTATATAATCTTATTTAGACGAATGAAATTGTTCAACGACTATATATTAACTTAACCACAACGGCTGAAAAAAATATTTTCCAATGGCCGAAAACAGTCACAAACAAATGCTCCGTTTCTAACACGACTTGAATGAAATTTAAACTTTCCTTCTGCCTTTCAACTACGTGTGTCAGCGTTGTCTGTGTGCACGTACAAGTACCGTAATTTATGCCGCATAGGAATTTTGACTCCTTATCCTTAGAACTCATCACTTGTTGAAGAAATTGATCAATTTGAATGCAATATTTGAAAAACAATTTTCAAAAAATATCCTCTGGTAAGATAAAATATGTTCTCGAGGAGCAATTGAAATATGGCGATTCAATTCCACGAGTAGTGTATCCTGTTCCTTATACACTTCCTATGAGCCAATCGCTTACTAAAATTCTAGGCAAAAGGAATGGTGGTGACTGGAAAGGAATGGTTCAATGGCATTTACCCACAACCTCAGCTTTAGCTTCATGCTCCACCTCATTTCAAAGGATCATGTCCGCTAAGAATTGTCACCGACAGTGGAATAACTTTTTCCAGAAATTTGAGTAGGGTGAGGAACTCGAAAGATATATGTGTGACTCATGGCTTTGAATTCATTTGGCGCTATTCACAATTTCTCGTTAAGTTACATTGTACGCACGGGAATGTTTCATAGCGCAAGAACATATGAATAAGTCCAAAGGATCGTCCACTTCACGAGTGGGATCTGGAATTGCTGATATATGCCGTTTATTATTTGACTGGAGCTAATGATCGGACGTTATGAAATCCGTATGACAGGAATAAAAGAGGAGACATCTAAATTCTTATGTTTGAAACTGAAAATGCCCCTACATTTACCAATACTAAACTCAATTACCGTAGTGTACTATTTTGGTGCGTTTAATGCATTGGTTGCTATTACGAAGTCAAGCAAAATGGGAAGATGCACTTAGCAAGTAGATTTTGATGGAACAGCAACATTCCAGTGTCGAGGGAGTCTTCCCATGAATTCACGTAATTTAAACCTTGTAACACACTTCATATCTTTTCGTATCAGGCGTGAGGCTGTGTTTACGGTCCACGGGCAGAGCATTAAGAGTCTTCGGAAAATATCATGTGCTCCTCAGAACTCCCTTTGTTGTCGTGGCAACCTATTAATCAAAAACACTTGCGCTTAGGATTTTTTGTCCCATATAATCCAGTGGGAGTGGGGCATGGTTTCTCATCCCACCCCCTCCCCGAACTTTTGCCCGATTGTTGTCCGCAAGATAGGATTTATGGTGCCGAGTGGACACTCTTTGTCCGCTGAGTAGCGAGGGGGGAGGGAGGTTTTGGAAAGGGTCAGTGAAAAGGCGGGAGGGGTGCGAGTTTTGTCCCGGGCGCCACCCATGAAGGGAGCTGTAAGGGGCAAGAGAGAGATGTCTCTCGAAGGTCGACGGCGGAGGTGGCCAAAGATTGATAAGTAGGTGCGCGTGTTCATGTGAACGTGTCGGTAGATGCCCGCTTGCTCATTCGCGGGGAGTGTGGTAGGGAGGCAAGGGTTGCGGGCGGGCGGGCGTAGGGGGGTGGTGGGGATAGGGGGGAGCAATATCCATGGTGGGACGGCAGGTGAGAGGCATTCTAGCAGGGGGCGAGAGGACATTTTCCGTGAAAAGTATGGTTCCCGGGCATAAAACAACAAAATTGCAAACGTTGTGGTAGCAAAATGCCGACTCAACATTGATATCATTTGACCTTAAGTTCAACTCTCTAACCCGTTATGATTACTATAATCCATTATGCCTCTTCGTCACATGCAACAAAATCCACAGTGGTCAAATCGACGTGGTTTGATCGATGAACGTAGATTCCACCAAATAAATAATAAAATAACTAACCACATTCCAAAAGTTTACAATAATATTCACACATCGGGATAGCAATGAATAGTAAGAGACCTTGTACCTCCTGAGAATATCCAGGATGATGTGGCATTAGAAAAGCTCACATCAGTGGATGGGTGTCCCAGGGTGTCGAGAGGAATCGAACCCAAGCAATATATTTAGTCACTCGAGCTTCTTCCAAGTGCTTAAGGACACCCCACAATAAGCAATAAATAAAAAAAACATTACTTCGGTTGATACAAAATGTGAAAAAGTTATGACTCAATATTTCGCATAATTATATATATATATATATATACATATATACAAATATGCATATATATATATATACATATATACATATATACATATATATACATATATATATATATATATATATATATATATATATATATATATATATATATATATATATATATGCTTTCGTAGACGTAACACGGAAGTGCCGAATAGTACAATACACAGTAACACACAATATAGAAACACAAGCCACTTCTATATCTTCAGAGGAAGACGGATTGTTTCCGTCGAAATATCAAGAAAATACGTGTGAGTGTTCTTCTTTTTTTTGTGTTTCTATATTGTGTGTTACTGTGTATTGTACTATATATATATATATATATATATATATATATATATATATATATATATATATATATATATATAGTACAATACACAGTAACATACACAGTAACATGTATAGTACAATACACAGTATATATATATATATATATATATATATATAATGGGCTGACACAATATAACACAAATAGAATAGAATAGCAACATTTAAAAGGACACTCACACGGATAATTGTTCGAGCTTTCGGCCCTCTCAGAGGCCTTCTTCAAGAGAGACTGCTATATATATATATAGACCTAGATGCCTATGATCAGAGGGTATATATAGCCAGCGTGCTTCTGTGAGGACCACCTGATGATGACGTTCAACGTCGAAACCTGGGTCGTGTTTTTTTAAAATAGAGTGTGTGGAATTACAAAGTCCATTATTTCATTACATTTCAACCTCCCTAGAAACTTGCCACTTCAAAAGAAACGTTAAACTTAAACACTCGTGATATCAAAAGAGAAAAAATCCTTCTCTAACAACACGCTCATTCTAATTATTTTCACAAGTCTCTTCCAAAAACATATTCTTTTCTTCCCTCTTCCTCACCTGAGATCCTTGCTTTTTTCAGAAGTTGCAAAATTCCATTTCGTTTCAATATTTATTCCATCCAGTTTTTCGGCCTCTGTCGAATTTCCCACGGCAACTTCTTTATTCCCCTGCCGTGGCTAACACATTTTTACCTTCCTTGTATTTTTTTTCCTCCATTCATTTCCATGCCCATATCTCAGGAACCGTCTATATACGCTCATCTTTCCCCCTCAAAAACCGCCAAATTATCTTACGCCTCATATCAAATTTTTCACTCATCTCTATTTTTTATATTTACCTTAGTATCCTCGAGCTAACCTACTTCAATTTGTTTATTATTTCTTACATAGGCTATGAATTGCTCCTTCTGACGTCCTTACAATTTTTGCCATCCATTTTTGTCCAACTTCCCTTTCAAATAAGTCTCTTGGAAAAACTAATTACAAATAAATGTGCGTTTTCATGCACAAATACATGCCCTTCTTTGATAGTGTGTTCATCTATCCCACCAAAAGAGTCATTCGTTGAGCTTACTCATTTCTTTCTCTTTTTTGTTACCTGCGGTGGTACGAAGAAAATCTTTAAATGAGAATTTAAAATATCAAATCTCACTCACATATATCTTTACCATTATATCTTTCCGTCTCCCAACCCTTTGATGTTATTCATACGAGGGTCATCCGGAAAGTAGTACCCGTTCGTGAAATAAAGACACAAAAGTAAATATTAACAAACATAAAAAATTTTATTTGAAAGAGGATACTTTAAACTACTTCTCAACATAATCTCCAAGCAAATTAAGGCATTTGTCATAACGTGTGACAAGTTTCTGTATTCCTGCTGCATAGTCCTTCGCCGCCAGCTCATTGAGATACGCGAGGGACCCATCTTGCACAAATTTTTGCATAATGCAGATGGTGTTTAACAATTTCATGAACAATTGTTCGAGAAACATTGGGAAAATGCTCACAGATGTCATCAATTGTGACGCGCCGATCGTTCCTCACGAATTCGTCAACTGAGCTCACCAGTTGGTCTGTAATGACAGACGGTCTCCCCGAACGCTCATCGTCGTGTGTGTTCCCCCTCCCCATGTTGAAGTTGCGACACCACCGCCGAACAGACGACTCGTCCATTACATTGTCTCCATACACCTCCTTTAATTGGCGATGAGTATCACATGGGCGAACGTTTCTTGCATTGAGGAATTTAATCACTGCCCTCACTTCACAACTGGCGGCGTTCTCAATTTTTTTAAACATTGTAAACAATCACAGAAACAACACAGGCAATGCTAGCGTCACGCAACTTGGCTCAGAGAAGGCAGACAAGCCACTGAAGCTATCTGACCTCGTCCAGCGGCTACTCGCGTCGTCAGCACTTCATGCGGCACGAACGGGTACTACTTTCCGGATGACCCTCGTATTATTTCCTGCCAGTTTAAGTTGAATAATATAAATGATAAAGGCCATACCTCTACTTACAATTACTACTCACGCTGATTTTCTATCTTTTATGTTACTCATTCAATATTTGAAATGTTTGCAATGATTCGGCTATTCATTTGATTCTCTTATATGCTTTTCAATACATTGGCTTACCTATTTCTCTCCATTCGGCTGGACGCAGTCTCAGAATTCATGTTGCATGCAAAAATATATTAATGTTTTATATTACGCATTATTTTTGATAATATAGCACCATACTAACCTTTAATAAAGGCAAACTGGCCTTCCAATTGTTCGTACAAAGGTTTATGCCAAGACGGCCTGAGGTCTTTCCTACTGCCGACTACTACACCCGCTGCACCGGTTTGCATTCCATAGCTTCCATAATTCAGTTTTTCTCATACTTCCGTCGGCCATTTTGCAAGAATCAATTTTGGGCATTTTCTTAATATCCCGCTTTCTTAATTATTTGTTTAACTTGATGCCATGCCTTAAAAGCAGTCGTAAGGGATCGTATCGATTTTCTCTTACTGTATTCAGGCTGTTGTCATCAGAACATAAAAACACCTCCACTTCTTAAAGGTTTTACTGCAAATAGATTGATTGGTTTGCCTTCCTCCTTTCTTTCTAGCATTATTTCCCGTAGTATATATTCAAATTTTCTCTCAAAAAGCTCCATATTGTTTTAGAATCTACTTACTGTCTATTTAATGATTATTGGACATCTAATTCTAATTAACATTAAATATTTGTGCCGCCATTTTCATTGTTTTTATTTGTCCTGGGGTATAATTATTTGCAGAAAAATTGCTGATTTTTATAAGTATAGTATATGACAACCATTGCTATTGGTTTTCCATAATGCATATGCACGATGAAAGAGTCGTCAGTGAAATGCGAGGTATATCGAAAAAATAAGTAGGATGAATTTGGGGAAACATTTAACTGTAGATCAAAGTACACGTTGATTAAAATTCTTCATAAGAGTGCCGTTATGTATCGACAGCTTCCTTTAAGGCATCACAGGACTCTCGTTCATGCACCTCATTATTGCTCTATTTGGCATATTCCAGGGGTCCAAATTGATAATCAAAGAGTTTTTACTTGGGTCGTACTCAAAGACCCATAACGTATCGCCAGTAATCACCTATTCTTAAAAAAATTGGCTAAATTTGATCGTGGTCAAAGAGTTCCAAGGTAAGATTGTCATTCAAGCAGTCTTCCCACAGCACCTTGGGAACCATCTTGGCTCACCTTTCTCATGGTTAAGAAGTCTTCTGTAAGAATGCCATGCACTGTGGTTTTCTTAATATTGAACTATTCCGGTAACAAGCTGACACTTGGGAGATAATCAGAATTGAACACGTGTTTCATTTTTTTTGCACAATTTCATCACTGTGTTGTTGGTGGGTGTCCAGGGCATTCCTCAACATCGTCAACTTCCTCTCTACCTTCTTGGGAAATCTTGTGTCAGCGGAAAACCATTCCTTGGGACATTTACGTCTACCAAGAACCCGATTTTCCGAACTTAAAACAAAATTTTATAGCATAGCGTTGCTAAATCGAGCGTGACATCTTGAATTCGTGACGCGACCCTCGAACAGACGTCTGGTTTTGAAGTGATAAGCTCACTGTAACGGCACACAGATAACTGACGCGGACCTCGTTGCTTTCCCAAGACCTCCCACCACCTATCCCGCCACAAATCGCCACATTTTTTTTTGTTATTAATTGGTGTACTACGGTACAAGGTAGATACTGGATGAACAAAGCATTATACTCTCTTAGCCTTGACCAAGATACAACCAGTCCCCACACAAAAACAAGCATCTCTTAAAATTCTCAACCCTTATACCTCCTTTCATTCCGTCGAGCTTGCCTTTCCTTTTCCTCCTCTTGCTCGCTTGCGCAAATTGGAGTCAATTTTCATGTCAGATGATTGCCTCATAACTGGAAATGTTCGTTAGGTATTCGATCTTTGCCTATGATTTCCCGTTTTTAGTAGGTTCAGTGCTTCTCACACCTCTAATATTTAATATCTAAACTGCTGTCATTCATTTCAACGTTTATATTAAGTATCATATTTCGTCAACCGGATCGTGAGGTCCCTTTATATTTCAGTTGAATTAGAAATCCACGTCTCTTTTTTTATTCCATTCGTTCATTAATCACTTTTGTTCGGTGAATCATCAATCACAATCAATTTGTTTCTGGAGGCCATAGAAGTCAGTTTCGATATTTCTAGAAAAGCCGTCTAGTGTTCATTTTTCAGACCTTTGGCTGGGTATTTTTTCTCTTTTTAGACCCTTTTGTAGTTAGGCATGACTTCAGGAGATTTTAGAGTTATATATCTGCTATAAGTTATATATGACCTATTGTAGAACCATGGTGTATGGAACTTTTCATTTTTTGTTACATATTTTTCCTGTGCCTAAGAGCTAATTTGCCAAATTGTCTACTTTTCCTTTAATTTGTTCCAATTTTGACATCTGTCATCCCTCTCCATACTGATTCTTGGGTCTTTTCCAGCTAGCATCATTCGGTATTAGGTTTGGGTTTGCTTATTCAACAGTGACAGATTTTGAGTTATTGTTTGTTATTTCTTAACATTTCGGCTTTATGGGTTGTCCCATTACTCTTTACTCTTTTTTCATAGTGCACACTTACATTTGCTAAGATTGAAGTTCTTACATCTATTTTTAATCATAGCTGTATACTTATGCCACTTATAACAGGAAGTAGGTTTTTCCTTTACTCATTTGCTAAATTTTGACATTTTGGAATACATTATTGGACAGAAACATATTGTTATTTATTCTAGCATATTATTTGTTTCTAGTTGGGATAAATGCAAAAAAATGGCAGGGAGATTAATCTGAAGAGAAAGAAAATGAACTTATCCTCAAGAATTAGGAAATGTAGCTTAAATATTCAGGTTGGAGGAAAGAAATGGGTGAACGGTTAAAGCCTGGCAAGAGAGAAAAAATTGGGTGAATAATATCATATGCTTGGTAAGTGTTTTGTAGGAGAATAGGTCAAGTATTTGGCAATGTAAATACCTTTAAGAAGAAAAAAATTATGATAGATGGGTAAAGAAATGCATGAAGTGAAAGAGTGTTAAAGACTAATTTGAAGGAGACTGTTTTATTCTGTGTGGATCGGAAACCTAGTCTACGTATGAGGTTAACAACGAGTGTAGCCAGGAGGATTTTTTTCTTTAGGAGCAGCTAGGAGAATTTTGGAGCATTTTGAGATACGGCCAATGGATAGAGTAGTGAATATAAATTTAATAGGGAAGGCTTACGTGGACGTTTGAATTATATCGTGAGACAATGAGGGGATGGAAGAATAGGGACTTTTTGCAGGCAGATGGAGTGCATGAAGAAGAAAATCATATGGGGCAACCAACTAGAAGTCCAAACACACGTTGCTGGGGACAGAATGAAACCTACCTTTGATAGGTTGATCGCTAGTCATGAGGAATTGATGGAATGACGTTATGATGTAATATCTGTCGTAAAATATTCAAGCTGGGATGAAAATTGATTTGGCAGCTCCAGAGAAGAGAAAAGCATCTTGAATTTGAAAAACCATACTCTCGATCATCTCCGTATTATTTTACGTTTTTGATACAAATTCTTGATATTCTGTAAATCAAAATAAAAACATTATCTTTTACTTCTTTTTACCATAAAGCAGAGAAATTAATTTTGCCTCAATATTTTTTCTAAGGCTTGCTGTACATTGTATCGTAAATGCAAAGACTTTAAGAAAATCAATTAGAAATATTATTACACCCTGTTGAGAGATTTCACGCTTTAAAGTTCAATGCAATCCTAGTGATTTGATAGCATATTAAATGTAACTTAAAACAGTTAAAGATCATATTAAAAAGAACTATTGTATTCTCGTCTGGATTTTTACGTGAACAGTTTATTTTAATGCTTAGCACTAAACAACTGTATTTGTTAAATATACTAATATACTATACTAGTAATACTAGTCTGTTTAAGACTCTGATTTATATGTGTCTATATATATATATATATATATATATATATATATATATATATATATATATATACATATATGTGTATTATATATAAGATAGTATTTTGACACAATCACTCGGGTAAGTATTTTCATGTGCGTGTTCCCCATTTTCAAAACCTTTGTCTAAATTAACTTCAAGGCATAAATATATTTTTAAGAGCCACACATTTTGGGTGGACACAAGATGGCTGTATCAAAATACAAATGTTTGTCTTTTGCGAATTATATTGCACTTATTGAATAGCTGGGTATATTAAAATAATAATTGTCAGCTATGTTAAATAATAGGCAGCTATGTGAAAATAATTTTAGGTTAGGATTTCAATTGAGCTTTTTGAATTAGGAAATGACAGTTGTTAATTTGCAGTGATATCGCATAATTTTTCCTTAGTGTCCTTGGCTCACCATATTTTAAAAACGCCTGTCATTTAACGAGTTTAATTCTGGAAATTATGCATGTTTACTTTGTGTATCAACTGTTTATAATTTCCACGTGCAGGTGAAATATTTGTTTCTATTCATTTTGCGAGGGATTTCTCTTTGTTCAGAATGCAAAGGAATTAAAAAAACTATTTTTAATAAAGTTTACCGTAATCTACATTTTCATTATACTGGGTGACCTACTGCCCGCGGGCATATTTGCAGGAGACGGCAGCAGGAATGTCCGATGACCGCGTTCCCCCTTAAATCTTATTCCTGAGCTCCCGAGCCACAAAATTCTTTAAAATAAAAAGATAAAATATCTCCTTAGAGTCTCTTAACAATTTAGGGAGCTTTAAAAGTGTTTCACAAAAAAGAAACGGCTCTTGAAACAGTAGCAACAAAAGAAATACGGGGACAACGAGTAAAATGTTACAATTAGCAGTATCTTCCAGTCCGTGATTCCAGATTCTCTAAGCCCAAAGAAAAGAGAAGGATTTGGAAATGGTAACAGCTGGGTAATATAAATCATTTATTTTTAGAAAAAGGGCAAAGCCATAAATTTAGCAAACCGCGTATTATTATTTATTCATCATCAAACCTTTGTTGGTATTAAACGAAATTACTCTTTGATTATATTTGCTTGATAATTTTACACATAAATGTAATATAGATGCATTGGAACTTTTAATCTCCTTAATGTTATAACGAAATAATATCAATGAATAAAAAATGTATTTTGATCATTTTTAATTTTTTAATCGCGTGTTAAAGTCAAAATTCCAAATCACGATGACTTAAATGGCTTGTATAAGAAAAATCGGGAAATGTTTTGGAAAAATAAACATATTTTAGGGAAAAATAAACTTATTGCTACAATGCCTCAAAATTCAGCAAAGCAGATATATTGAGCGTCATCTCACTTTTTCCTGTGGCTTGGCCCCAACTTGAAGGCTCCCTGGTGGGCAGATTCCGAAAGGTCTTTAAGGGTACGCGTGCACCTCAGGCCGTATGTCCCATCAGGACGTATTTCACTCTTGGGAATAGGAAAAAGTAAGCTGGTGCCAAGTCGGGGCTTTAAGAGTGTTGGGGAATCATCGCGATGTCGTTGTAGAAGTTCTTTGCAGGCAGACCTGAGAGTCTGCTGTTGGTCGTCCGCCGAGACCTTTGGGGCGAGTTTAGCGGAGATGTTTCGCATCGCCAAAATGTCAGTGATAATAGAGTGCACTGTCATCTTAACAATTCCAATACAATCTGCGATTATACGCGCACTTGGCCGGCGGTATAAATTCTTCATTTCACGTACGCGTCAGGAAAATATTGTTACCGATACCTTTGATGGTAAACTTGTATATTGCTCCCAATATTTTCTTTAGAAACCTCTTGGTGTTTTGTAATGAATATCTTACAACATTTTTGAAAAACTCCTCCATAGGGTACTTCATTTGGCAAAATACAAATCACATTATGATTAGCGTTCCGATAAAGGCTGAAATTACTCTTTCGGAGGCGAGCATTTAGCTAAAAATGTTTATTGGATCGTTCAGTGAAATATTTCGAATAACTCTCCTCAAACAGTTAAATTTAGTATTAACTGACTAAATGATAGTTTTTTCATAAAATACGATATCTAAATTTTAAAAGCCAATGTTTTTTATCCAAGAAAGTCATTGAAATAATATGTAAGAAGTGCTCTTAATATGCCCAAATTCTATCATATGACCCTTGAAATGCACAAAGTATTTAAAAGCTAGAATTGCTAAATCAGAGAACTCTCGATGTGTTTACCTTTCTTCGAACTACGACGTCTTTGAAATAAAATATGGTCCCTCACACTTTTCAATTCAACGCCTTGAATATTTATTCATTAATAGATCATATTAAAGTGGTTTTGAACTTCTGAAAGAACTACCTTTTATTAAGGCTTCACACCTTTGAAAAGACGTACGCTTTACATTGAAGCCTGTCGGCAATTGTAATAAAAAGTGTTTAATAGTATACAGTCTTTTTCTTTATTTTGATACCTACATTGTTTTTCTATAAATATGAGAACCATGGTTTCTGGAAGGCAATGAAAAAACTTTATTTATGCCAAACTGCATCAATGTGGGGGTCCTGAGGTCAGGTGCTCCTGCCCAATGGGGAAGCTCAGTAGATCGGATGACTGCCAGTGTAACGCGAGACAGTCTTCGACAAATCCAATGGCGTGCGACATCATTTTCTCGCACTTGATATAATTGCTTTGGAGTGATAGATACTTATGTTCATTAGGACTTGAGACAATTTATTCATTGAAACCTACATGATCTTGCACACCTTAACATCTGTAACCACGTAATTCTATCAATCATGCTGACGCTACTTGCATTTGTTAACAAATTACTCTTCATAGTAAATTTGTGATTCGATTTATTTGGTCTGAGTAATATTGAACTCGACCACTAAACAGGGCTATCGAGTACTCTAGTTAAAAAACCGTTCCCAGTCTGTGGTCGGTTTGGGGTTAGCTTAAGACTCGTTTTCCCTTTTAGGCCATTGAGCGTACATTTGACTCGCTCTGTATTCACGAGTCCCAATCGAAAACGAACTAATGGGAAGTGGGAGTTAAAGAGATAAAAGGAAACAATGCTCAATTTGATTCAGGCCTTTCCCAGAAATCTTTCGATCGCACATGGCCAAACACTCTTTTTAGTAGACTCCACATCGCTAAATTAAAGGAGGTTAAGCGGATTTATTCCTGTTCTTAAAACATTTCTCTTTACTGTCATTGGCATAAGAAAACAGCTGAAGTAACAAGAAAATCGACCGTACAGGCTATCAATGAGCATTCTAGTGAAACCCAGAAATCGATTTACTGACGTTTCAATCCTGTACCAATATTGATTTTTAATAACTCGACTCGTATTTCGGTCAACTAGGAGACCATTAACGAGAGTGAGAATTTGACAAAGGGGATAATTACAGTATCGAAGTATTACCCGCGGTCAAGTGAATATATTCCAGTGGAAGGAAAATTTGATACTCAGAAGGTAGCGAGTTTTGTCGAACTATCATCCATCGTCGACCATAGTCGTCCATAGTCCATCCATCCGCTGACTGGCATCTCTCCGCATTCACCCCGCAGGTGCCGGCCTCCTCGACGAGGCATTACCCCGTGCTGGTGGTGCCCCACCGGACGACAGCGGCGCCGACCACCGAAGGATCCATCTGGCGGAGGGACGACAGCGCAGACGACCCGAGTGCGGCCCTGTACTCGTCCCTGGCGGCGGCCGGCGGGCACTTTGATAGCACGGGGTACTCGCCAGTGGCGGCGGTTCCCACGGTCCCGGCGCTGGAGACGGCAGTCCTCGGACTGGAACTGGAGCTCGACCCCGAGGCGTACTCCTTCTCGACGATGATGACCTCGGGCTCCGCGGAGCCATCGGCCGCTGCTTCCTCGTCCTCGGTGACCTCCTCCTCGTCCCCCGGCACCGCGGGCAAGGTGAGTGGATAGCGCCACCTCTTGGTGTAGTTGAATATTATTCATTTGATCCGACTTCATGCGAGTGAGGTAATTCAGGCTCAGGTGTTCTACCTCCTCCAAATTTACAAAATTATCTCTATTAAAATGAGTAGATAACTGTATTAAATCCTTTGGGAAGCAATGAACACTTATATATTACCATGAAATTTCTTAGACAATTATATTATTTCCTAGACAATACACGACTCACCGTGGAAATTGTGACAGCTTTCTAGATATTGATGTTTAGGAAAGCTTTACCTAAGATTTCCAGGAATTAAGTTCCAACCAGCCAGTTGATTTGAAAATATATGTTGAAATCAAGGAGAGAAATGATTTTGTGACAATTTTATAGCCTTAATCTGAGACATTTTTAAGGGAAATATCTTCAATGTGATATGCTAATTCGCGATTTTGAATTAATCATTTTCGTTTACCTAATAACATATACTAATCCTGAGATGCGTTCTCTACCCTAGATAAACGGTCAAAGAGTTAGTTTTGTGGGTGACATGAAAAAATATTCGTAAATTTGATTAAGATAAACTGAATGTTAACGGTATTTTCAAAATCAATACTTTCCACAAACAGGGCAGTATTTACAGTTTAATTTAAAATTCATGCATTTTTTATCTATTATTTTTCAATAACTTCAATCATTTCAACATTATCACTGCATACATTCATTCTCGATCAATAATCGCATCGAAATTATGTCCCCCCTTCTCGTTCGAAAGCCTCAAGTATTGCGATCAATACTGCAGAAACCTCAGATTTTAATAACAATGTATCCAGTTCATGTGTCTGTAGCTATATGTGACAGGGCTCATAAAACTAGAGGCAACATTTTCGTGTCGCATCTTTTGTGATGGAATACATCAGAATAATATTGAATAAGGATAGTGAATGGTAAAAGATGTGAGCAAAATTTCTTGATCTCCATAAAAAGTCTCTAAATGCCACAAACTTATCTAAAGTAAAACATTCTCTTTCAAATAACCTTTTGCGCATGACTACAGTAATACACTAGCATACCTAAACTAAGCGTATTTCCTATGAAGCAGATTGATGATGTCACCATGATTTTTGAGAAATATTTAATCACTCAGAAGTAAAATACAAGAATGGAATTTGATTTTTAAAATTTAAGATTAACCCTCACAAGATATATTTTACTCAGGGTTTGAAACATTTTTCAGAAAAAGAGTATTTACGAGAAATTCATTTGAATTTAGAGCAATTTTAAATATTGAAAACGCCACATCGATGCCATTAATGGTGTGTATTAGGTATAAATTAGTAATAATGAGATGAAAATCCTTTTCTTCCTTAAGCTACACTGTTCAGTCAGATTGTAATAAGTTTCCATGGTTCTGATGAGCCCAACACCCGCTGAGTTTAGCACACATACCTACACGCCTCCCCCTGCCACACACCTTTTCGGTGGCTCGCAGGGTATTGATGTAGATGTAGATACCTTTCATTCCCTGTACTTATCAGGCAATAAAGCAGTGAAATCATAAAGCATGATTTTTTTTAGGAGCCTTATTCATTGTTGAAAATATCTTCCCTGTATTTTTATACTATTTTGGGTTTTTAACATTTACACTGCGTTTCAAATCATGATCGTCCCTCTACTCTTCTCTACCCTGCAAGCCCCCTCCATGGAGTGTGCCAGAAAGTTATTCAGCACAAGGAAACTTCTTGTGCGGAAAGTCTATTCTTGAGACAAAGTAGACAAAGTATTGTTTGCTTTGAGAGTCTCTTCGATCGCAATCAACCATGATTTTTTTTGGTTTACCTTTTCAAATTAATGTGAATGGCTATCACATTTATTTTAAATATCCCGTACCCTGTCATACAAGGTGTTATCAGAAAAAGACCGGACTGATTTTATTCTGTGCATACCGTTCAACGGATCGAAACGAGACATAGTTCGCCATCTGGTGACATATCTGACGACAAGAACGAGTATTGTTGCGTTTGTTTACGTTGAGTTGTTACGCAGCAGCAGTGGTACGTGTCTTAACCTGTTCGTCGCCGAGTGCAACGGCAGCAATGAAGGAGCTAGAGGAACAGCGTGTGTGCGTGAAATTTCGTTTCAAAATTTGCAAAAGTGCTACGAAGACACCTGGAATGATTTAGCAAGCCTTTGTTAATGAAGCTATGAGCCAAAGCCAGTGTTTTGAGTGTTACAGTCGTCTTAAATCGGGCGGAACCTCGACAGATGAAGATTCGCGAACGGGGCGGCCTTCCACTTCGGCAGACCCAAACCATGTCAATTTGGTGTCGGCAAATCGCCGTTCAACTGTTAGGGAGATAGCCGTGGAAGTGAACATTAGTTTTGAATCCTGTCAGAAAATTTTGACTGACATGTCCCGCGGGTGCTGACTTATGAAAAGAGACAAAAACGTGTGGGCATTTGTCAGGAATTCCAGGATCGAGCTAATGCTGACCCAGAATCTCTTAAAACTTTCTTTTTGTTTCCAAAGTTAAAATTGACCTTGAAAGGGCGCCGATTCGACACTATTGCGGATATTAAAACTAATTGTACGGCGTACATGAAGAGGATCACCAAGATGGCTTGCCAGGCAGGGTTCGAGAGCTGGAAGGAACTTTGGCAAAGGTGTCGTCAGCCAAGGCATGTGCTTTGAGGGCGACAAGTTCGATTAAGCTGTATCCGTCGAAATAAACAATTTATAAAATCGGTCCTTTCTTTTTTTTGATCACACGTTGTATTTATTTTGGGTGATTTTACTCTCGTCTATTCCCCCAAAAAGAGGGAACCGGTGGAGGATGCTTCTTTCACAATTGGACGCAATTTTTAGATCTAAGCCGAATCATTCCAACATTCTTCATCATATTTCAGCAATAAATTCTCGTTCAGAACCCCCATACACATAAGGCATACTCAAACTTCACTTTGATGAAGTTACGTGCGTAGATGCGCAATTTTTGAAGCTCTTTTTTTGTTTCCTTAGACAAACATTAACTTTGTGATGGACTGCACAAAATTCTCTACGCCCTCTGCCAGGACTTCTTTTTTATCTCTTGCTACCCTCAAATAGCTGCGGGAAGTTTTTCGGCCGTTACTTTAGCGCAGCCATCCACTGATGTGCACCAAAATTACAAATGGCAGTATGATAGTGATTCGCTATGACAGATACAGGGGAGTGATTTTTACGTTGTGAAATTCTCGCACGAGAATTTCCAAACATAAAAACCGAAAAGAGTATGTTTGTATTTTATTCCAACGTATACGAAATTCTACCAAGTTTTATAAAAAAAACATCCACTAATCTAATCATTTTCTTTTGAACATCACAATGTATTCATAATTCCCATTCTCCTCATGAAATTTAATTTCATTTAAGACGTACTTACCCTCAGTTTCATTTTCTCAATCAACTCATTAAGGGTTGAGATAACTTTATAAGTTGTAATTAAATGGAAATTAAAAGAGGAAATTAAGATTCACGTGTAACCATGATTTTAAATGTTATTTAGATTTCATTAAAACAATTATAACGATGGAATAAAATATTTAAATTGGCCGTTGGAAAAAATGGATGGCTTAAATCAAGATATTCACGGATTTTTTTTCAGCATACAGAATATGTTTTGGCTCCTGTAAACTTAACTTAATGGGACACTTAAACAAGCATATTTGTTGAGGAATTTATGACCTGTTATCATCTTCAAGATCCGTTATCGTCGTTCTTTCAGTAAAAACATCTATCTGCCAATCTGAAAAAAAGTAATAATCCGTGAAATTCGGCGAGAAAAGCAAGTTTTCACCTCAAACAAATCGATGAGAATGTTCCTTAGGAGATGTCTAGGACTATCATTTATTCAAACTACGATGATGATCGCTGCACGTTTGTTAAGAATTGTAATAGATATTTCTACAGCAATCCTGTAAACTTTGTCTTTGCACTAATAATTAACATCCTCAATATTTAAATCGGATTATTATTCTCCAATAAGGGTGCCTCGCTTTCGATTGCTCACAGTTAGACATTGTTAAACAGACACTAAAACATTTTTTTTCTTCTCCCTGGTGATCATAGTGAGATGTTAATCGATGAAAATTTCAACAAAGAGGCTTACTGTTTAATTAGGCGGTAATGAAGGAAGGCTAACTTTGCTAATTTCATTAGAATTTTCATTTTTGACGACTTCGGTTTCGTCTCAAGGCAACATTTATCAGGTGACTTCGCGTCAAACGTCAAACTCAAGAACGGAGATGTTATCTCAAAAGCTAAACGAAGTCAGAGTTCATAATTGGGTACTGATAAAGTTGGAGGGCTTAATAAATATCATAGGTCTGCTTATACGTTTTTTTATCAATATTTACACTAATATTTGCGTCGGAACATGTGATGGGCTGATCCGCGGTAATGATGCCTGTTTAAGAGTGGATGATAACAGCTCTCACGAAAACTTGATCGCCAGAATAAAACCTTTCCTCCACACATAAAGTGGGACTGATTCAATAAATTTCCTTGGCTAAATCAATTCCTTCGAATCAATATCGTACCATACAGCTATTTTCATGGTAATCGAAAATCCGCATGACTTGGGTTAAACTGAAGGTTCCCACATACGTTGCCCTAGTATTACCCCTGGCACAGCGTTAATTTGCCAAGAGCTACACAATTTCACCTATGCATCTATTTTTCTAATGAGTAAAAAAAATATGCGATATATTTTTTCTAAGAGAAATATTTAATGGCAGAATTGCGATTTATTGAAAGATTGCGAAATAGTTTGTCAATTTTATACCACATTTTAATTCACAAGCTTTCTCAATTTACATATTTAATTCTTTCACTGTAAACACTACATTTTAGTACGAGCTATAGACTCAGACTGCCTAAAAATCCGAGGTTTTGGTTTTCACAAGGATCTGTCTCCTCCCTCAGCACTCCAACATGCCTCAGACGCATCAACAACAGCCGCAGCAGAAGTACATCACACTCCGTTGCCTAGCGACGCTGTTCGCGCTGTACCGCCGCGCGACCGAAGTTCAACTCACGGCGGACGAGCCGCCGCCGCAGTTGGCGCCGGTGCTGCTGGGGGCCGGAGGGGACCCAGGAGTCGACGCCCGCTACCACTCGGCCGACCCCCCACCCGGAGCGCCGCATGCTGGTAAGCAGATATCCTTTCCTTGGGTCCCGCACGCCACTTTCTTGCTGCAAGGCGCGAGATGGCCTAAAACATTTATTAAGTTGAGATTAGTGATATTTAATCGCTTTGCATTAAAATGACATTTTGCCTCAAATTCAACAGGATACTATTGCTATAATTGCTTCCCCTAATGCACGCATCCTCACACTTAGTGAGAATTCCCAAAATGATTACCACATGATTTGTTTGATTCACATCTCGTCATATTTGTCTCGGCCTCTTTCATTTCGGTTCAGATGAGATCGAATTTTTCAAAATTGTTCGCAAAAATCACTGCCACCTGAAATGAATACCCGGAATATTATCGATATAAATTTTGCACTTGATCATATTTTTAATTGAACACTATTTAAATTTGAAAATGATTCCTGAGAAAACCTGAAAAAGATTTAATTATTAGTATAATTATTTAAAATACAACTCTCTGCAGATCAAATGTTGCTCAATCGATTTTTCTACCTTTGGAACAAAAGTTAAGTGCAATTCTCTTTGCACGCAGAATATTTTTATGAACTGTCCATAGCAGTCATGTCAGATTATGACACTGGCGAGCACTTTTTACGCATGCATTTACAAATGGGCTTGCATAATGGAAAGATTTTGAATGGGCCATTTAAATGATCATTTCTTTTCGTAATCAGAGTATTAATTATTTACATACATTTACTTTCTATTTTCTATGCAGAAATTATACGATAATATTTCTTCCAAACCTTTACGTGGCGTTATCAAGGATAAAGAATAACTCTGATGTAAAAATAAAAAAAATATTCACTTTGCCTTCCAGCTTTGAAGTCACTTACAACCACGTATTTTTTAATTTTATAATTGTTGCGTGTCATGACCCTCAGATTTTATTTCAAATGATACATAGGCGATTGAATCATATCCATTGTCACAATAGCCTGTACTTTCAAAAATGTATCCGCCGAAAATTCCGTTTAGAATTTTAGGAAGCCTTATTTGCGTTTTTCAAGTGTTGAATTCACATTTTTTGCCGAGCAGAGGGTGTTAAAGTTATATTCAATCTCATAAACTACTTATGTTTACTACTCTGTTTATTTTAACTCATTTTTTGATCTCGCCTGTCTTGTCTCTCTCATGCCTTATCTCTTGTCTATCTTGTCTCCCCCTTCCGCAAGAATTACTCATTTTACATGGCTCTATAATATTCGCCGTCGTTCAATAGCTTTTCCGTCAGTGACAAACTAATACACGAATAATAACGTACCTGAGAACTATACTGCATAATTTGAAATGAACCACAAGCTGCAAAATATATTCCTGTCATGAAAGTTTACTCTTACACCTTATAATGAATATCGCGGTAACATTTTACCCTCCTTCGATTATTCTGTTTTGCGAGCGAAATAAGTTAGTAGATAATAATTTCAACATTCAATATAACCATTATCTTTATCTACTCAGATACAAGGGAAAATTAGCAAGAAATAACTATGATGGAGCCAAGCCATGAAAGGCAATCGCAATCATGTAATAAAAAAATTTACTTAGATATCCATTAGTTCATTAAATGAAATTAGATTAACATATGACGAATTCAGAAAAATTACAGTAGCAATCAGAAGGCTATAGATTTGTCAGGCCCATATTAGTTTCACTCGGTTGGATTGATGTGACATTAAATGGTATGTCCTGAGTGTTAGCTCGAAAAATATTTGCACAATTAATCCTATTACTCTTCTTAAAAATGAATACACGGGAAAGTAATTGAAAAGGGATTAATTTCGTGTTAAATCCTAGTTGTATATAGAAATTTCACACCCAAACGAACGCCTTCCCTTTTAGTATAATAATCTCCTAGGTGGGTGTACACTTTAGTTAAATATGTTTAATAACTTGTCCGGGGAATTGGAGAAATTTCCATTACGAAATATCTTGCCATAAGATGACATCGGAAAAGTATAACGCTAAGTAATTACTCCATAATTATAAAAGCCCCCCTGCGAATCGATTTCCCACTCATGTGGACAAATATGGCAGTGACCTACTTCTAAAGAGAATAAGAATGCCATTCAAATTAGTTTGTGCTCTTGCCTATTCCGCGTGGACATCTTCTGTAGCGAGATGAGGAGACGCTGCATATACGCTTAGAATATACATCGCTCCGCTAACTAATGTCAAAGCATTTCTCCAGAAATGGGGAAATGGGTCACTTGGCTGTCTCAAAAACGCGTGTTCAGATTTTTGAACTCCTGACGGACCGTTCGTCCGGAGTGAAACGTCAGAAAGCATTCCCTTGCATGTTTCTCATCCCTCGGGTGCATCAGAGGGAGGAGGAGGGTAGGCGGGGATAGAGAAAGGGGGAAGGGATGACGGAAGCCGAGGGCATCGGTGTGGTACGCTGCGCACCTTGGGACCGAGCGATGCAAAGAGAGGGACGTTGACTCTTTCTCGCACAAACACAGAAAAGTTCTCCCCACCCAGTGCCCCTAACCCTCGCCACTTAGTCACCATACCCTTTTAACTCCCTCCACCGCCCTGTATCTCAATCTCTCGCTAAAATAATAACAGTGACAACATTTCCTACTTTTCCTGACCTCCAGAAAGCTTCGACGTTAAACGAGTTAAGAATATATGGAGCCGGCATTATATTTTTGAGATCCTTTTCCTAAAATTCGGATTCGTTTGTAGACAAGGGTTTGGAGGGTATTGGACAGATGTTAAAAAAAAGTTTGCATAAATATGACGTATTTTCTGGGCACATCTTCTGTAATGTAAAGAGATTTCTATTTTAGGAAGGTAGTGTAAAGTGAAATCAAACTTTCGTAGATAAATGTCCGTTCATTACATCAAAGACGAATTTAAATGAAAGAAACTACTCCTTACTGCTGTGAAAAAAGTATCAAGGCCATAACGATTAACGAAAATAGCTAATTTAAGAAGGATTGTATTGAGAATATTGGATGAATAGAATTTAATTTGGTAGATCAACTCTAATGGTATCAATAAAGTACGGTGAGTATGTGTACCCATGAAAAATTCATGAGATTGATTGAGAAATTCAGATTCATCGGTTTTGAGTGGGTTATGATCGAATACAACGGAAGAGGACAGTTTGTAAAGGTATGCAATAATTCTTGTGCTAGGAAAATTGACGAGAGCTTAAAAGCCATGCAAATATATGAGGCAAAAGTAAATTATGTGAGAAGAAGTCGTGAATAAGTAAAGGGTGAACGTTTTCGTAAAGAATATGGAGACAAGTAATAAACAGATTCTCAACGGGAGATGAGTATTTGCAAAGAAAGAATTAATATTACTTAGCCAAAAAAATTGCAAGGAAAGGGAAATCTGGAAAAGATTAGTCAAAGATACTCGTAATTTAAAAATCTAACCTAAAACCAGGTTTCTTTTTCTTTGTAACTGCAAGGTAAGGCCGTGAAAGATTACTGCAAAATATTCACGTAGAAATTCAACATTCTTTATAAAATTATTTTCCCGGCGGTATTTTAAATAATCTAATGAGCCTCAATCACCTGTGAAAATCTCAAAAAACCAGCTGCGTGTCTGTTGCCAATTTATATTAGCTTTCGGTGCCATTATATGTGCTTGTTGGCCAGTATGTCCGAAACCTTTGAAATCTGGCCAGGGAGACGAACTTACCGGTTAATCTTATATTTTTCGGCTTGATCCTGGAAAACTGGGTGATGGGACTTGTCTTTCCCAATAGCTATTCTTGCAATTTGAACTATATCACCCCAGCCTTGGCAACACTTCGATAACCGGATATTTTAATAATAAATGTAGCTCTTTGGCTTTTTTTCCCTTTAATGCATGCCGGGTGCCGCACCAGTTTATACGCACTCCCCTCTAAACAACCCCTAGGTGTTCTTGGATGTCTTTATTCTCTGTCTCTGTCTACCTCTCCCACCCACCGGGATCTTTCTCGTTTCCGCCTCCTTTTTCCAGCCGACTCCAGCTCCAGCGGCGCCCGCGGTCCGTGCCTCATCCAGCCGACGTCACTGTTACTCTCATCGCTGGTGCCGACTATCCTGGCCTCCCTCCTCCTGGCGGCCTACGGCGCGAGATAGCAGGGGGGCCGAGGTCGTCGCGGGCCCGGGGGACCTGGGTGAAGGCGTCCCCACCGGCAGACCCAGGAGCCCACCGAGCAGCAGGAGCGACGAAGGAGGGGAGTGAAAGGGGGGGGGGGGGAGAGAGAAGCGAGGCGACGGCTGGATCTCTTGTTGTTGCGCAGATTGTTTGGAGAATGGGACTGGGAAAGAAGTAATATAGAAGATTTGAAGGGATTAGGGGAATTGGAAGTGTACAATGAACGAGAGACGGAATAATTTCTCCAAAATGCTGGAGTGTTTTTGTGAAATGCTCGAGAATAAATGGACTCCCGATGCATTGGAGATATATATATATATATATATATATATATATATATATATATATATATATATATATATATATATATATATATATATATACATACGCAACGGTTTGAAATTTGGAAAGATCTCCTTTTTTTACTCTACTTCGAGAAGATATTCAAGACATTGATGGAGGAAGAAATTGCGATGAATATTAAGGTATGCGAAAGCAAGTTTGAGTGTGAGATTTTAGTTTCACTTGAAAGCGGCGTGATGTAGCGGGTACTAAGGCCGCTACAGTGTCGACGGAAATCTACATACCCTGTTACACTAACTCTGATGACGCGGTGCGCAAGGATGATTGCAGAACAAAATGTTTCACTATATTACCATAAAAAAATGAGTTTTTGAATTGATTATTAATGTGTTTATGATACATCACCCCAGTGATTTGTGAGGGGAGGGACAAGAGTTGTGCGTTGAGTGCTTCTGCTTAATGAGTGAGACGTCCGAAGGTACACTCGACGCAAAATGTTTTCTCGCGTCTCTTCCATTGAGTGCGTGCATCGACGAATCGTATGAAGGTCATGGTTTCACGTGCTGAGCATCATTTGAAATTCAGATGCTTTAAAGACCTTGTTGAGCAGCTAGCTTCGTAATTAAAAAAAGGATGCAACCTAATTAGCTGCGTGCATTACATTACAGTGCACGTGCATTACATTCAGGGGATTTAAAACGTTTTCATGAACCGGTTTGGTTTAAGCGCGCTTCTCCTGCATCTAAACTGATGAATTCACGGTAAGAACACTTGATTAGTTTCTTCCAAGTTTTTCAAATGGGTCAAAACAATCTTCATAAGCAATTAAACACTTTAACGCCTCCTCCGATATTCTTGAGCAACTTCAAGGAGGGCTATGATATTTTTATCCGCATTAACTTATTTGTCCGAAACAAGTGAGTATTTTCTGATTATGGGGTTGAACTTGAAGAGGCATTTAAGGAACCGAAGACAAGAGAACTGCCTAGTGTCGTTTCCCTTTTTCTTTTTGCACAAGTTCCGTCTTAAAATACAGTGCGTTGGAGGTGAGATGGGGCAAGCGCTTTCAAAATACAATTTACTTACGGCCGACATTAATTCCGCGGAGAGCAATAATTGTGCGTGCTACTTAAAGCCGAATGCAAGGAAGCAGGCAGGAAAGTCCGCAGCGTCATTCACATCCCCGAGGAAACGGGGAACGGCTCCTCTCTGCTCCCCCTTACTCCCTCTCCGCCTGAGAAAAACCTTCACTGTAAAACGTCCCAGAGCTCAAGAATAAAAACAGGGCGAGATAAAAATATTCAAGGAAGGAAAAAGAAGAAAACGAAAACAATTGAATCTCAAAATCAATGTTTGCTCACGTCTGGGGAGTTGGTAATGCTCTTCAAAGAGCGGAAAAGGGGAGGAAGTAAAGTAGCATTCTTTCGGTCCATGAATAATATGGTTTATATATGACACACAGGGTTGAATGTGTTTTTTTTTTCATGTTACATGTACATTGCTGTTATATGAAATAAGGAAAATAATGGAATCACCTCAACGCATAGGAAAGTTTAAAAAAAAAAAATAATACTTATTATTTGGCTGAGCCCTCGTTTTTTTGGGATCTTTATGGCGCGCACACAGGCCGTGTCGCAAAAACGAAATTGAATTTAGATGAATAATAGGTTAATTTGTACGCTCTGTGTGAATAGGGCGGTTGCGAAATTGGTGTATGCAGAAACAATTTGCAGCCTCATGTTATAAATTGGATTGTCGACGAATGACTTAATTGTGGTGTGTACTAAATGATTTGTAAGTCAAATAAAATATGCAAAAAATTATTTTATTGTTGTAAACGAATTTCACGGATGAGTTGTCCCGTGGCAACCTGTCGACAGCGAGGCAATGCGCCATATTTCCCGCGTGAAAATTTGTGAGGTCATGTTTTTTTTTAATGAATGACCCCGATTGTAAATTTCCCAGGAACGTGAATTTGTGCTGTGTTTAAGTTTTTATGTGTTCCATCTCACATTAGGGGGATGCTCCTGCTTGGTTCCACTTCGGAAGAGTATATCCGGATCCTGCCACACCTTTACTGCCTCATTTTCTTTTAATAAGGGTTTAACACAACTTTTTTAATCAATGTAGGATGGAGCCAAGAATCCAATGTCTTCTATAGATTCGGTAGAATAAAATGAGCTCAATGAGCGAAAATATCACTCCTATTTGTAAGTTTATGTCCAAGTGTATTTTAAAAGGATTCATCTATGATGACAGTAATAACCAAAACAAACTTAATAAACAACAACATATACCCTTCTCTAATAAGCAACAATATCAAATTCCTTAACATTGCTTTAACTTATTTTTTTAATTCTTAAATTATTCGCCCTACAGCGGGGACATCTTCCTGTTAATCTGATTGACATTACCGTCATCCAGTCGACCAGTTAACGTAATGCATTTTTTTCCAATTCCAAAAACAATATGTTTATTTGAAAAATGTTTCAATTTTTGGAAACTATTCCATTTCTAAAAAGAAATTATCTTACCTTATCGTCGTCCACTGAAGCCCTCAGATTGAATATTTGCTGCATCCTAAATTAACCAACCTCCCGAAACATAACATATCTCCCACTCAAAAAATCAAGACGAAAAACCGCCCAGATTTCCTTACAAAGCGGTTAAAAATAGCCATTTTGTTAAATACGCCCAATTATCGTCCGTTTATTGCCTCCAAAAACCAATTATGGGACCCCGTTCTGCAATTTAATCCACCAGAACATGTAACACTCAAATATAGCTCTCCTCTTGCAGTGTATTATTTGTAAATTATCTCATAAATATTCTCTGATAAATACAAGACTTTCATTCCCCTCTCCCACCTCCCCATTCCTTTCTATGTCCCGACAAAGAGAAATAAGTTTTGACAGTTCCGCCGTCTTCTCACTCCGTCCTCACTAATGTTCCATCCATCGAAATCCAAACAGCGGTCGCCATTATTTGGAGTCAAATGACGAGCCATTCGGCCTTGTCATTGCGTCTTTACGTTCAATATCCTTGAGTAACCCTTGTATTTTCCCGCAACCATCTTAATTTTCCCGGGATATCTTCTGCTCACTTCTATCGTGCTTCGACTAAGTTTACAAGGGAAACCTTAGTTGTCTTCCTTTGTTTTTCCGCATCCTATTCACTCCTTTCGCACCCTCTCCGCCTTTGCACTCCAATTATTTACTGTCCAAACTCATTTTTGTACATATGCATAAGTCGTATATGACTACAGTACAATATAGGCAAGCATATAAAGAATGCAATCTTGTGTCACAATCATCTTCGTCAAAAAATCGCAAGATTCATTAAAAAATTACCAAGAAATGGAAACTGGCTTAATGATAGGTTTTGAGCTAATGAAGTGACTTTTCCTGTCTCATATGATCACTTTGATGAGTTTTTGTTTTAAATTTGAATGAGTTTTATTTATTAAATCATGCACGAATTAAAAAGTGCAGTTTGTTTACATGAACTATACAGAGTATCCATATATAGCTGAAAAATCGTTCAAGTTTTCTTTACCCTCTGGGCTTGAGCTCCAAGAATGGAATCAACCAGCATAAACTTTATCATAGTATACTTATATGTGTCTTTAATTGATACTAAAATATTAAGTGTCTTATTCTCAGGGCAGGACACATTTCTTTGTTCCAACGAAAACACCCTATATTCCCGTTTACCTAATAAAACATCAGTGAAACAACTGCGATTATTCAAGCAATATTCAAACAATATAGATTTACCACTTTAGGATTAATTTCGACCCAGTTCTCTAAAATAATACTTCATTATCAAGCCTGATAATGAACCTGTGACTTCAAAGGCTACGTCAAAATGAATGCCTATGCAGCGGTAAATGTTTCGATCCAACGCCGCCATTATCACGCACATAGTAGCAGTGCTTACAGATAAAATTATATGAAGGTAATTGGTTTGAACTTTCCTCAGAGATTGAATGATATTATTTAATTCCCTTAAATAACTGATTTTTATATTAAATTTCTTTGCATTGGTTTATATATTTTAAAATTATAGTATAGTAATAAATAATTGAAAATGAAATTTGACGCTGAAATGATAAGATTATCAAAATTCAGATGGGACATTGCATCAAATATTTTATTTAATATTTTTCCACCACGCCATGACTCTCAGGGTTGTGCTTAAAACATTTTTAATTAAAAAATGCATAAATGTATTCGTCAGCATATTTAATATTCATTACTATTTTTTAATCGTTTGACATTTTTTATTTGGTATTCAACCGCTTAACACAGGTTTTAATGGACAGAGACATATCACTTCATTTTATAGCGTCGCATAACAAGGAAAAATCTGACATCATTCATTACGTATAATTACTCAATGGCGCTTACATTTAAATTTCGTTAATTCTGTTAAAATTGCTTATGCTTTTTCTCCCCTAACCTGGTCTTCCTAATGTCCACCCCTCTATCATAAACTTCATTCCATCGCCAAAAAAATAATCTGCACCAACCTTTCCTTTGGATCTATTCTAACAAATATCCCTCCTCTCACACTATGACAAGTATATAGTTTGTTTTCCTTTCAGTCCATGTTCTATCTTTCCGTCTTTCCATCCTTCACCACACCTGCTTCTTTATACTATTTACGTAAGCTACGCTCATCATTTCATCGTGAAAACCAATTTACTCTGCCTTAAAAAACTAGCTTCGTATAAAAAGTGTCACTAGGATTTTTGTTTAAACCTCTAACAGTGTCCGTATCATCACCTCTCCTCTCTATAAACTCTCTCCATCACCACTCCTCTTTATAAACAGATTCTCCAGCAAATGCAATTCTTCTTATTATTTCACTAAAACCTGAGCCATGCTATTCTCCAAAATACTTTGAGCCTGAGTAAAATATTCCATCAACTCCAATTTTGGTCATCAAATTCCAACGTTCAATTCAATATTTTCCTCGCTCGTCCTCGTACTTTCTTGAAAACCCTCATATGTACTTTTTTAGATTGATTTTTATCGCATATTTATAAATTTGTGTTTAATACGATCAGTATTAATTTTTAGTCGAATAGGTAGGTAAGTTTTATCATTTATAAATTTAACTTCAGGACTCACCCACTTTACATTCTTAGCTCCAGGCCTTTTCTATTCCTATCATATCCTGGTGTATACTTTGAAAAGCATGGGTAATAATGTCTTACCCCCTTGTCTTACCCCCTCTTCCTAGAACTGCCTATCTGCCTACAGTGATATATTCATGATTTATCCTGTAAAGTTATTATTAATGGAGTCCAAGCTATTTTCGACTTGATATTTTCCTTTAATCCTAAAAGCGCTCTATTAGGTTACACATATGACTTAGAACTGGGATATGTGTACTTAATTTCATTTACCGAATTCAATGAATTGAAAAGTAGGTGCAAATTGAATACCCAGCAAATAGTGGTGGGGTATGGAGCAGATTTAGCGTGGTGAATTTGGAACGGAATTAGCTAGAGATTGAATTATCCCGAACTGCCGCTGCATTTCATGCAACTGCATGCAGAGATAATGAATGAGAAAGAAAGCATCCGAATCATATGCAGAGGGGAATAGGGGGCAAATGGGGAAGTGGGGCGGCGGAGTGGGTGTTTAGGGGGAATGGGGGTCGTGGTGCGCGGGAAGACGGCGACCGACATGTGAAGGGTGGATGGTTTCGGGATGAAAGAGGTGCGTGCAGCAATGAGTGCGACCTCTTCTCCCGGCACTGGAACTTAATTGGAGAAGTTCCCATTCAATTAAAATAACTGACAGCCCTCAGGGTCTGCCTTTCTTCCTCCTATTCTCTCCTCCTCTTCACTCGTCCTATCCCCTCCTTATACCCCTCCTCATCTCTTCCTTCCTCTTATTCTATTCCAATTCCATTTTCTTTCAAACTCACCTCTTCTCCACAATACTACTATTGTTATCCGGCCTCGGTTACTTTTTATTTGAAGACTACCGACAGAGCATCAATCAAGGACCAAAAATTAAAACATAATATATTAATCCAATTTTAAGATTAAGGAAACTTTTTTAAGAAGGAGAACAAATTTATTTTTTATATGTTTCTTAATAAGGTTATGCGAGCAAGAGTTGTCCATCTCAAAAATATTTGTTCTGTCATATTTTTCCTGTTGAATTGCAAATAAAGACGCAATTAATGTTTTTGGTAGGCATCAAGTATAAATTTTTATGACCTCAGTGGTTTAGCGTATTTTCAGATAATTATCGTAGGTACGATGTATTTCCCAGTACTTTTTGACGCGAACAAATACAACGGAAAGGTTTAGCAGGTTGTTTTATTTGGCTCATCATTTTATAATCCTTAAAATAAGAAAGATTGATATTTAATGAAATTATTAGCGAAATTACGAAGGATAGCAAGAAAAGTCTTTAAACGTGGGAACACTACCAGAGTTTTTCAGAAGACAGATTGTACTATGCCAAGGTTAGGATCTTCACGCACAAATCACAAAAACAATGTATTCAGAATTAAATAACTTATCTATTACGCATTCATTACCGCGTTGTATTTATTCAGTTTTAAACAATTTCTGACATTCTTCATGCCATCCAAAAAATTAAATCTTAATATAATCTAGTCTAACCCATCCTATCTTCTTCGAATAGCCCACAATGCAGTTGGCTTTCTTCTTTATGATTTCTTCTGCATCCATTAACTTTCCGCAGGACCACTCTCTTTTTATTAAGCTCATCCAATAAATGTTATTTTGGCTTCTGGTTTATGCATTGTCTTAATCCTTTTCGTACTTTTCTGCTCAGTATTTCCCTTCAGAGAGTAAAGTTTCTTTTTTGAGGCTTTTCCTCCAACTCTTATCAATACATATATTGGTTAACAAAATACTGCTAGTATATGTAATTTGTTTTATATATTTTCCTAACATTCTATAGATTTTTTTATCAATGTTTGCCCGCACCATTTCAGCAAGAGGGAAAATTTCATTCCTTCCTTGTATCACAAACCTATAGCCACACGTTGTGAAATTGACAGAAATAAATGTGTGCAGCTGGAGGTTATATTATTTTCCAGTACTGTCGAAAACATGTTTCTCTCTCTCTCCATATTTACACGTTATTTTCAAAACCTGCTCCCTTTTCCATTGCTCTTTAATCTCTTTATGCCACTGCTCTATTTTACGGTGTGGATGATTTAAGTGTCATCATCTGGAAGTCTAACTGTTAAGCTCTCCGCCTTGCGCAGTTACTTCGCCCATATCAGTTAAAGCCGATCGGATCATTTATTCTTCCATAAGCTATAAATGACGTATGATAACTTGCAACTTTGGCTTTATCCCCAATAAATGAAATTATTTCCATATAATTCAACGGCTACATTCCGCTATTCCATATTCATAGCGTTATAATATTTTATCTTCTACCAATGCAATGCATGTTTCCTTTGTTGCGTCTTATCTGGAGTACATCCGGAGCAAAGACATATTTATTGTGCTTATGTTCTTTATACCAAATAATGATGTAATCATATAAACATCGAGTCTCCCCTTCATTCCAGACATAATCTTATCTTCACTTCCGTGCCCTTAACAAACCATTCACGATTATTTTTTTTACTATAGCTACTACATGCTTGGCACTACTTTCCTAAATTGTTAGTTTATTCTTGCATTTTTTCCTGAAATATAGACAAGATTATGGTAGCGATGTCGAAGCCGACTTATTTCCAAACTTTCATCGGTTCTACCACTAATTTTTTCCACCTTCCGTTTTCATTAATCACTGTAAAATCTTTTCTCATAAAGTCACTATCATTTTTCCCATGTACTTGATTGCATTTTTTTATTATTCATATCATTTTCAATCTCTGATATTTCACCATATCGCCAAACTTCTCCTTCCGCAGCGTTTCCTCAGCTCTATCGGTTCATCGCTGCAGCTTATAGTTCAATTATCTAAAAATTTCTCATCCCTCTCCCGCGCACAGATTCTCCCACTCCCTCTTCACTGCCTTCCTTCGGATAAACTCTTTTGCAACATGGATTCTAATTTTTCTGTGTTCACCAATCTTTTAGCCTTTCTGGCAGCTGTTGTTATTATTATTTCTGATTTACTCACTTCTCTAAAGCACCCTTCCCCTTTTGCTCCTTTTGCCGATTGATTTTTTGGGCATTTACAAATTGTTATTTCAATTAAAACTTATGCGTTCCACTTTTGCAATAGCTACTGAAACATTCTTAAGCTTTAACGGACATATAAAAATCTAATTATTTAATAATAACTTTTTAAATAAATCTTTATATGTACTATATTACAATAACATAGAAGTAATAGTCATCTTTGTAAGAGGTTCAGTACTTCCCGTTAAAATATTCAGGATACTGAATTCAGGATTACAAGCCTTTGAAGGATTTGCCATTTGCTCTAGTTTTACCTTGCATTTTGATATCCCTTATCAGAATCTCTCTTCCATTCACAAATATTTCAGTTTTTTTCTTGTAAAAGCTCAAATTAAACTGGTATTCTCGAAGTACCCGGTTTTACATGACCCCTTGGACAGAGGTATAATAAATAATCGAGCTGCAACGAATTTATTGATTTTATTATTTTAAATTTATTGTAATGTCTTTATTTCTTGTGTGTTTATTAAAAACGCGGACACACGAAGTTATATAGAGTAAAAATTTGACTTTGCCTTACTTTATTTGGAATTCGGCGTATACCATGCCTAAATCCACTATGTCAGTAGCATCTGCTGCTTAAACGGATATGGAAAAATAACCAGGAACGCGTCCTAGTATTCTAAATTTTGTTCGATTTTACACTATTTAGAATGGTACTAGAATGAAAGGAAAAGTCGATACTCGTTACTGCTCGATGAATTTACAGTAAATATCCTCTAATTTTATTCCTATATTTATTATTGACAAAACTTGCGTGGGACTTGTAGCATCCTAAAATAGCCAAACTCCAATTAAACTGAGGAAGTTCTATGATTATGGATTTACTTGTAAATATTTCTAAATGTTAGTTCAACGAAAATACTACTATAATTGAAAATTAGACTTCATAAAAAAATATGAAATCGTAATTCAAATCGTCTTCATAATCGCTAAAACTATCTTCATCAATGGTATAGCGAATTTGTTGACTGTAAATTTTATAATATTTTATCTGAGTAACTGTTTATAATGGCTAGCTCAGTTTCTAGTCCCTGTGTTCAGGATTAAATTTGTATATGCCTCCGGACACTGCAGCTCAAGTTTGTGTACTAGAGCTTTATGGGTGAACTCAGGTAATGTACAGGTAAGATAATTGGCACTCTTAATTTGTGAATTTCAGCCTCTTAAGGTTTAACACTAGGTTTTCTAAGCTATGGAGTTGGTATTTTTCTAGGTGCTGATGATTGCACCTTAAAAACACGTTGCAACGGGTTGATTGACGTACAGCATACAAATCAATTGCGAAAAACAGTACACATTGCAAATTGTTTGAATCAGTAGTTCAAATACTAACTTTGAATCACATCTTTTGCTATTCCGTCTTGCTATGAGTTTGTACGGTGAAGGGCCAAGGTCTTTCAACCAAACCACCGCAAACCACTATATTTATTTTTTAGTATATATTCACTATTTTCCATAAAAGTTCGTTACCGTCTAATATTTCATTTCCCTTATATTCTCATAACTTTGATACAAATATTTCGTGTTGCAGTTTCAATATTTACCTTTTTAATCGTAACACAGTATCTATTTTTAGTGTAATTAATAAGTGATCTCCAGCATTTTGCAAGCATTTTCTCTGAATTAAGATGTAGTATTATTGGATATGCTCCTAATTTTTTTATTTATCTACATGAATAAAACTTTGATAAAATCAACACACAAGTCAAATCGTTTCGTATGAATGAATGAATTTTTTGAGACATTCTTAGAATCAACTTGCTCATCTGCAAAATTTATGTGATACATAATTTTTATTCTTGGACATAAAGCGTATCTATTATAATACATCCATTTGATTGTTTCGCATATCACTAACCATTGCCCATAAAAAGTACGTATTGCCTTTAAATGTGGTCGAAAAAAAACTAGAAAGTGCAGCAAGGTACAAAGAAATAGCACCTAGCAACATTTAAAACAATTATCAGAAAAGAGTCGCGAGGACGAGATGTGAACTTTGACCTTGAACGTACGTGCTCCTGGTTGTTAGTCCCTAGATGTGGGCAATGTTCCTTGGGCTAACTCCCAACGGAAAATCGGTGTCGTCATTTTCTTTCTTCCCTTAAAATTTGACCTCAGCTTTTATGCGTTAGATGCCGCTGTTAATCCGTCAGCACATTACCTCTTCCTGCTCCCTTTCACCAGACTCCATCCCTCCTCCCACTGCCCCGTCGCCCGCCGCTGCGTCCCGCCCTCCAGATCGTCTACACGTGCGACGCCACTTCCTCACTTCTCTCGAAACTCACGTCCTCCCGAAGAACGACCATCACCATCTCCTAAGTCCATCCCCCTCCCCCCCTCCACCACCACGCGCACACCAACCCCCCGGCCCCACTACCATTTAACCTTCGGCCGTTCCTTCCTTCTCTCAGAATCATTATTTCTTAGCCCCTCGTTATTTTTTTCTTCATTTGCCATTTTCTTTTCATTCTCTCCTTCCTCTCGTTTTTAGTCTTTGCCCAACGTATCTATATATATATATATATATATATATATATATATATATATATATATATATAAAGAGGTATATATAGATCCTCTGTCCTCTCACCTCCTTTTCTTCGTCTTATTATATACACACACACACACACACACACACACACACACACACATATATATATATATATATATATATATATATATATATATATATATATATATATATATATTTATATATATAAATATAATAATGTATAAATAAAATGTGTGCCATGGACATTTAAATGTACATGTGAGTGCGCGCGTGTTTTCCCTCCATTTGTGAGCCCTCGCAGCACCTTTTCCCCCAGCCTATATCCATCCCAACGCCTTAGCTCCCTTCCCACTCACTGTGGACCTTCTTCCCTTATTCTCAAATTCAATTACTTTCATTATCTCTTTCCATTGCCCCGCCGCTATCTTTCCCATTTGACCTATTCCCCTTACCTTACCTTTTTTATCTCCGTCTTTCTTGCCATTCACCGCTTCATCCGACTTCTTCCACTTCAATGATTTAAGTTACCGTTGTTGTAAATGAAAATTATAGCTAGCTTCCTTGAACCTTTGGCTCGAAATGTAAGTGTAGCGAGGAAACTATGAATCGGAGATGGTTTTCACCATTTTGTTGGCCTCTGGCTCGAATTCTAGCACGCCGTCCCCCTCTGTCCTGTTCCTCTGTCCTCTCACCTCCTTTTCTTCGTCTTATACGTTTCGCCCAACCCATCCTCCGCCGCCTCTCCCTCACCTGATATATTGAGAATTTTTTCCATCGCTATCTCAGTTTCCATTTCCATCCTCACCTTCAAGACCCCTCTCTCTCTCCAAATGGTTTCCATTCTCACATTCCATAAATCTCCAACCATCTTCCCGGAATTCGAATCACTCTCTTCCTCCTGCTACTCCACCCTCTCGACACATTTCCCTTTCCCTCTTTTCCCGTTTAATGCCGTCCTCTGTATTCAAATCAATTTTCCTCTTTTTTCACTCTCCCGCTCTCTTATCCTTTTCCTTCTATCCTTTTCTTTCCCCTTCACCTCACCTTTTCTTCTCTCTCTCTCGATTCACTCACCCCTTTCCGTCTTCGTTTGCTGCATCTCCTTCGTCGCCATTTACTTGGTCGGCGTCCTGTGTTTGTTTCTCACCTTCAAGTGTTTTGACTCCACGTTTTCGCCAATGCTCTTGATTCCCTCTTTCATTTTATTGAAAAATATGCCATTATTGTTTTGCGTTTTTTGTATCGAAGGTTGGAATAGTTTCGATGCATTATATACCTTTATTTAATTTTAGTCAATATTTAGGTACACATTTTGGTAAATAAAAAAAGAAGCACTCAAATTCTTGAAATTATTTATTTCATTGCTTGTAATACATTCAATTCTGATTCCTTAAGTAATATTTTTCCTTCACTGGCTGCCATACTATTAAACGCTTCATGATTTTAAATACCAGAATTCCAAATCTTGAATTTTGTGAGCTCTTTGAGACTTCAAACGATTTTCATTGTCCATTCCATGCGCATTATCACGAACAAAATAAAAACCACTTAAATTTCCCGGTCTGTCCGCTTTACTCTCTATAATTCTAGCAGCACGAGAGGGGAATTAAAATCTCTTTAAACAATTTTTACTATGATTTCATTCTTGTGAACCAACGTTGCTTACCGGCCATTTTTCGTTTCGGTAAATGTATTCGTAGCGATTCCAATTACACATGAAGCCAGTGTTTTAGTATTTCTGAACGTAGGGTATCTTTTTTCAGTTAATTTATCTGTACTTTGATTTCCTTTATTTTCCCATTCCAGCGATGAATTGGAAATTTTAAGAGCTCAGAGGATATAGACAATTTAAAACTTTTCGAGACCACTCCATGTCGTATTGGGATGGTGATAATTCACGAAGCCTCAGAATTTATCTCAATAAATAGGGAAAACCCCCAAATAATTTTATTAAATAACATTTCTGAGGTGCCTTATCTGGGAGTTCCATCAAGTTCAAGGAACGGTATCCTGTTCCAACCAATAGAATCGAATGCCAATGACTACCGAATAAGCTTTCATGCTTCGCTCTATTTTACTGGCATTTCCTCAAGGTATTACTCAGCCAAAGACACACACTCAAAAGATAAAATGGTCAAGGAACGGAAAAAACATTAAGAACTATTTTTGCATAGCAGTTATTTCAGACCTCTGGCCTCAAAGTTTGAAATTATGAGGACTGTGCTGGTAGCAGTTCCACACTTTCAAATTGTAACCACCTTTACAACAAAAGGCCGCAACGAGTCGTGTGAGTCTGCCTGCTTTACCTCAGCACATCCAATCGGTAACGAACCCAAAAATTTTATTATTAGAATTTAGAGCCTTATTAAGATGTGATGTGAGCTGTTATAACTATTTTCTCTAGATGTCAGTTGCGAAAGCAGCGACAAAAATTGTTTTTTTTACCTATATAACCGATTACGAACTCAATGCACCCCACCTGTGAAGCAGTTTACTAAATGAATTTTGACTTGATTAAGGTATTTGAAGCATTATTAATACTACATATTTCATTCAAATTCATAAATTACATGTTCTATTTATTTTTAAAAGTTGTCATTTTGTTGAATTAATGATTTTTGAACACATTAAATCGAAGCTTTTTTTAGCAGAAAGTATTATTTATTACAATTGAAATGGCGAAATATATGAGCTCCATTTTGAAAGTTTAAAAATTAGTTGAAGGGATTCGTTCACTCAGCATTTGTTAAGTGATAAAATTTGACAAAATTTGAAATTGTTTAATATTTCTATTATTATTCACTGTATGTTGTTTCTTTTCCCTTGAGAAACACTTAAAAAATACATATCGAACGATTGTGCATTTTCAGGGACGGGTGATTTTACATTTTTAAAATGAAATATAAGCAGGATTTTTTCTTACGCCATGATGCCTTGGTGTCCAATGGCTATTCTGGAATGATTTCACTCACCGCAGACCTTAGCTGTGGAGTGTGAAATGAATTCAATACTAAAGGAAAGAAAGACACGAACAGATATCTAAATATTAGAAATTTCCTGAATAAGAATCAGGAATCGTGCAGAGTTAAAAAAATTCCGATGAAGGAACTGCTTGAAATATGAAAACGAGTTATCCAGAAAAAAAAGGAAGAGCGTCAAATGGCAATCGGTAGCCAGACAGGTCGAGGGACGGGCGTGAGACAAAAGATATTTGAAAGAAGGAGAGGGAGCAGGGCGTGGGGAAGACCTTGACGAGATTCGATCCGACATGTTTGATGGAGAATAATGTATGGAAATGGGGTATCGGGAGCGAATAATCAGCCAGCGACCCCGCCCGCCTTGCTCACCCCCTCCCTCCCGCGGGGCCGAACCGCTGCGAGGGAGGAACACGCCCCGGCGCCTGGGTGAGGAAGGGATTCGGGAGGGGATGTTTAGGGGGACACGGGCGTGGTGGGCGGTAGAGGGTTGGGTTTAGAGGGCGTTAGGGAGTGAGATGTTGAGGGGGGGGGGTTGTGGGCGGGGATGGGGGGAGAATGTGATGAGGAGCGGCGGCATTAGACGGGTGGAGAAGAGAACGAGCATCGGAAAATAAACGTGAATTTTAACGGAGGAGATTTCGAGGAAAATTTATGCCGGCAAGGAGAGAGAGGGAAAGAAAGCCTTCATCTCTCTGGGTAAGAGGAGTTCAAAACATCGGGAAAATATTACATAAAAAGCCGAGGAATATACATCCTCCCTTTTTCATGGCGAAATATTTTATAATTTTTTGAGACTAACTGGGGTCGACACATAAGAAAAATTCCAACATTAGTAATTTAGTGTGTCAACGTGGGAGTATATTGTTCAAACATCCGAACATTTCATTGTATCATTCGAATATGTGATATTATTTCAAGTTCATGTGAAATGATCAAAATTTAAGAGCAAATTCACGGATCTAAACCACACCCCAGGCTACATACAAGAGAAATATTTTTGACTAGTTTAATGGGATCCTCAGCATTTGGAAACCGAAGTTAAGAGAAGGCCAAGAAGATTATGAGAATGAAACCTTGGAAGATAAATATGAAACTTAAAAAGTAATGTTTTTCATCGTATCAACATGAACTATTAAAATAGTTCATCTCCATCCTGGTTAAGGGGAAAATGGAATTTTATTTTGATGATGTGCAAACCATTAAGTTATCGAACGTACGTTTCGTGATATAAATAATTAATTAACTGAGTTGATTTAAAATAAGATAAAATGTATGAGATTTACTGATTTATTTTGCGTTTTTACTGGTACAGGCATACATAATTAGACATAATAAGTATTAACCTACAAGGTAGGGACTGCTCATGGTTACACTAGCATATTTATACATTTTTTTGCAGGTTCTCCCCACCTTTCCCCATTTGAAAAGCCTAACCCCCTCATCCTAACCAATATATTATTAAATGCATGCCTGTTCAATTACATTAAATTATTTATGCTTATATAAGCAGAAAAAAGGTTTTGTTCAAAGTAGGAGAGGAGCATAGAGGGTAGTGTCTTAAGAGAAGAATGTAGACTAAGTGTAGCAAAAACTTTGGGCAAAACTGCCTGCAAGAGCACGAAGTGAGCATCCTACGGGAGCTGCGAGCGCTGATGTGGTTTCGGCCGCCTAATTGGCTTACTAACATATTCCGAAGCTACGCTCCGCTCTCTAATTTCTCATTCGATTTTTTCTACCGATGTCCAGCTGAAACTTCTCTCATCTTTTACTATGCGGCGAAAATATATTTTAAGCGTTCCATAAACCGCATGGCTGTCATTTCTCAGAGGTCATTTTTGTCGTGAAAGCACCAGACTGCGTCATTTGTCCTTCGTTCACACCAGCTCCATCTTTTTAGGTAACGCTTCGTGAATTAAGGTTTTTGGGGAATGAATTTATGGTTTCCTCTCATATTAGAGTCAAGAAAAAGCACTCGTAAAATGTAATTACCGATTTACATACTGCGATCAAGGCATTTGCTTTATGTATCAGATAAATAAGAGTGAGATATTTAATTAGTTAATGTAGTAACTCGACTTCCTTGGAAAAATTATCTAAAAATATCAATTCTGTATTATTTTACAATTTCACTATTATTCTGAAGATAAAAAGTTAAATTAAAATTGTGTAGCTTAAGCGTTGTTTAAGTATGTACTTTAATTGTGCCATAATCAATTTTAAATATTCTGATACCTTTTTTTTTGCTGGTTGTATCATAAGTTAAAGAAGTGTCAATGAAGTAGTACTTAATCTACGATGACGATAATGGTTCTTAATCTGAATGATTATTTGAAATTAACTTGCATTTAATCCATTTTCAACAATTAATATTACTTTATAAGATACAGAATGGCGGAAATGCAATACGAACCCACATCCTTATATTTTGTTAATTCCTCTTTTCAAAATATTTAATACCTGCTTGGGATCAACTTCCGATTCTCTTGGTTTTATAATTTTAGAGACCTTTACCTGCTGACATGTATAAGTTGTGAAGTGCGTGATCACTTGATGCTAACGGACATACTTTACGACAGAATGGAGGAGGAAGAATTATTGTTGAAGAATGGTGAAAGAGGAATATCGCCTGAAAAATTAATGATAACTCAACCACATGCTGCATGCGACGCTTATTGATGGAATCAATGTGCCTTAAGTGGAGACATCCTCCTAATCTTGTAGAGAATAGGAGGATCCTTTAGAAGGACGCCTTGGGTTGGCTGCAGGTTCAAATGACTTCCGCATTCCTTCAGTCCTATTTTGATCGATGAAAATATGTCTAGGATCTATATAAATCGTTGTATTTTATCTAATTGCAGCAAATAATATAGTAATATGTAATAAATCGAAGTGTTTAGAATGCATTAATATTTCGATTTTCCGTAATTGTTTATAATATTTTATGAATTATTTTTGACTGAGCGAATTGAAATATGGAATAATAAAAAACAGACGGTAACAATTTTCCACCATATAATTTTAACTGTACGACTGGGTTTCGATGTATCACATCATCTTCAGGATAATTTAATGCATCGAAAATATTTCGATGACTTACATTATCCTGAAATACCCCATGGAAATTGTTGCCATATGTTCTTTATTATGTTCGAATTCGACCAGATCACGCCTGAAACTACTCAATTTGAAATATGAATCAATAATTATCAGTGTATTTTGAAAAAATTCCTTCATTAAATTCACTCGGAGATCAATCCGGGAATTTAACGTGCATAGTTTTGCCAAGTTTATACGCAGTGAAAGGGTGAACGTCGTCCAAATCATGAGAACATCTCGGCCGCATTTAAATCTCCCAATCGTCCATAATGCCGTGACCCGGATGTGGGGAGGCCAGGTCGAGTGCCCGCGGATCCATCCCCCTCCCTCCCCTTCCCTCCCTCCTCCCCCAAATCTCAACCTTTCTGCAGACGGACCGCCGGGATTATTCCATGTGGTGCGGCGGGTCGGAAGGGGGTGGCCCTGCGGGAGGCTGGAGCAGGGTGGAGGAGGAGGGGAGGAGTGTGTTCGAGGCGTGAAGGCATCGCGTAAAGGGATAGCGGACGTCGAGATGAGCGCATATTCCCGGCATGCACTTCCGTCTCCCGCCGACCGTGGATCGAGGGTGGTCGTGCATCGCCTTCCACCCCGCGCGCCGACCCCCCCCCCCCATCACTCGCTCCAACCTCTCCCTCATTCATGCATATACATATATTCAAAGGATCTTTCGAACTCTTGAACGAGCAGTCACTCAAAATAATCACATACCACGGACGGATAAATTATCCGCGCCACGAATCAACAGGCTGTAGAGCGGGAAACCGCCGCGGCGCCGTGTCAGTCGAGGGACTGAAATATTCCGCGGGGTTAACTGCAGTTAAAGGTCATGGCTGAAGCGCTGAGGTCACCTCTTCCGGACCGGGCCGTGGAGTGGAATTCCGGATCTAGGTTGATGGATCATTTGCCTCCTCCAAATCCGCAATCACTCACGCAACCTGCAGTAACTGTAAAACGATTACCTGGCGAATCTTTAATAAATTGATAAACTTCTCTAAAGAAGCCACAGCAGCAGGGAGAGAGGAAGGGCACATTTATGCAATGTAGGAACTGAAATTTTAATAATTGAAGTGTCTGGCTGCCTAATTTGCAAAGAGGCATATTACAGTGTACATAGTAAATGCTTACAATACTTAACCGATATAGTTGTAGCCACTTCCTGAACAATATTGTTGTTTTTACACTCCATATTATTCTAAGAAGTTTTTGCCACGCACATCTAGTATACGTTATATATATATATATATATACGAGTATATATATACGAGGGTCATCCGGAAAGTAGTACCCGTTCGTGAAATAAAGACACAAAAGTAAATATTAACAAACATAAAAAATTTTATTTGAAAGAGGATACTTTAAACTACTTCTCAACATAATCTCCAAGCAAATTAAGGCATTTGTCATAACGTGTGACAAGTTTCTGTATTCCTGCTGCATAGTCCTTCGCCGCCAGCTCATTGAGATACGCGAGGGACCCATCTTGCACAAATTTTTGCATAATGCAGATGGTGTTTAACAATTTCATGAACAATTGTTCGAGAAACATTGGGAAAATGCTCACAGATGTCATCAATTGTGACGCGCCGATCGTTCCTCACGAATTCGTCAACTGAGCTCACCAGTTGGTCTGTAAAGACAGACGGTCTCTCCGAACGCCCATCGTCGTGTGTGTTCCCCCTCCCCATGTTGAAGTTGCGACACCACCACCGAACAGAGGACTCGTCCATTACATTGTCTCCATACACCTCCTTTAATTGGCGATGAATATCACATGGGCGAACGTTTCTTGCATTGAGGAATTTAATCACTGCCCTCACTTCACAACTGGCGGCGTTCTCAATTTTTTTAAACATTGTAAACAATCACAGAAACAACACAGGCAATGCTAGCGTCACGCAACTTGGCTCAGAGAAGGCAGACAAGCCACTGAAGCTATCTGACCTCGTCCAGCGGCTACTCGCGTCGTCAGCACTTCATGCGGCACGAACGGGTACTACTTTCCGGATGACCCTCGTATATATCTTGATCGTCTTTTGTAGGATGATTTTCCAAAACTTGCAAGTTGCATTAAAAATGAAACTGTAGCATAATAAAACATTAAAAGCTTTGATGTCGAATCTTTTAGAGTGAAACGTATGCGTCCATGGATTCGTAAAATCACTTTTTCGTAAATTTTATTTTATCGATCGATAAGATAGGAACTACGTGGATATTTTCAGGAATTTTTAAGGAAGATGTGATGCACTTCGAATCAAACCTACAATTATTGAAGGAAAATATGCTCCATCCACGAAAACTCTAAGAGAACTATAGACGCTGTCTGAGAATTGGAAATGATAAAAAATTTATCTCACAATGGACGAAACAAAGATATCGACGTGGTTGTATCACGTTCACACTGTTTTTGGCCAAATCGCAATGTTTTAATTTGAGACAGTAGGAATCATTATGTTATAAGTTAAATAGTTAAAGTGGAATCATTAAGTTATATGTTGTGTGTAAATAAATGATTTTCTGTGAAGACGCTTTGGTAATGAAATGAAGGTTAGCACATAGAATTTTACCTTGAACATTGGCAAATGTATGTGGTAGAGCGGATAACGTCATTTCCGGTGGTCAACTGCGAATCAGAGTAGGCATAGTTTTGAATTTTACATGCAATTCCTTGAAATGCTGACCTTTTCACCCAAATGGATTTCTCTGCAGAGTTACCTCCACTGACGTTTCTTTAGTATTCCATTCACTCATTTTTTAAAAATCATCTGTGCTTAATAGGGAGTCACGCAACGTTGCTTATAAACTCATTATTAAATTAAATATTAATAATTAATAATATAATTTGATAAATTCGTTTGAAATGAATAATTCGCTATGCAAATGACCGAAGCAAGCATTTAATAAAGTGTGAGCTGCTAAGTGAAACGATCCGTAATAAATGATTTGATAATTAAAATTATTAAATTTACTCATACACACTTAATAGGTTGGTGGTATAACTCTATTTATGCATCATTTTTGCCTCGGTTGACCTCAACATGGATTTCTACGGGATTGAATATGATAGAGGGAAAAATTCAAACTTCATGAACAAACTCGATTTACGAGAGAGTATATCCCTATAAAATTCGAATTTATTTGATCTTTAATGTTAAATGTTTTTCACACTTATTTTGTTGATTTTCTGAATCTCAACACGGGAAAGGGTGATTAAATGCTATTAGGCGTCTGATTAGAGCCGTAGGGTTTCATTTCATATAAATAAGTTATCCTGCTATACATTTTTACATGCTTAAAGCTGGTGAATGTTCATTGCTGACAAATAAAGAAGTTTAATTACTTTAATGGTTGTTTCCTTCAATCTTTTCAAAACAGAAAACTTACTGGAACAAGAACTTACAAGAAGCTTAATGAATTCTTTAAATTTTACTTTACTCTTTAGTTAAGTAAGGTTTAATGTATAGTATATAAATATATTGTAAAAGGGCGTACGGTTATTAATCCAAAGTCCTTGTTCACGAATTTCACGCTTTTAATAGGTATCGGATTGAGATTTTAACGTAATGAGGAATTATCCACGTGAAAAGTTCAAAACTGAAAAGCGAAGGCGTTCAGGCTTTAAGAGAAATGGACTCTTATTTTTTTCACTCTCACTTAAACAAAGGATTTAATGTACATGCAAGCATTTAGCCTTCCTTGCGTAAGTAGGAGTTTAAACCATAAAACTCCGCAGTAAATGTTAATATTTTGTTCATAAAATAGACTTTGTTAAATGGCACTATATATTTGGCCATCCTTATGTTAGTATATCATCTTCTTTTAAGTTCATGGTGAGTATGGTGTAAGAAAATCCAGTGGTTTCAAAACTTTCCGACCCGAAATTAGTTTAAAAACCAAAACACAGTAATCAAGCCGAGGGTCGGTTTGATATGTTGGATGGTAGAATGAAGCCAGCACTAAGCCCGACGGCGTATGAAATCAAACTATCAGGATAGGACCGTCAGTTTCTTTCTCCTCAGGTTATGGTTTCCCAGAAAGATCTGGTACTTAAAAAAACACATAGTTTGGGCAAAGCTGAGGACCTGGGTTCAATTCCCGAGCTCTTCGGTGTGTAATCTACCAATGGACTACAGCGACCCGCTCGAAATAACTTATGGAGCGAAAATTTAAATGTAAATGTATAGAAAATCTATTAAATTCCAATAACTCCTAAAACTCTAGACCAAAAGCCTTGCCGTAAGGGTTCATTCATCTTCTTAAAATACAAAGTAGTAGGTTTTATGGGAGGCGACCGACAGCTAAGGTCATTTGCGCCATTAGGGATGGATGGAAATGGAAGGTAGAGAAACCCGGCGTCGGCATTAGCCTAATCTTGTCGAAAGGCGCCTAAGGGGTCCGCAGTTTAACGTCCCATCCGACGGACGTCATACCTACTCAAAGTGCTCTCCACAAAGCACCTCAAGTAGGGATCAGAATATATCTGCCCCCTCCGGGATTCAAACCCCTAGCTCTCTCGGCGGGAAGCCTGTAGGTTAGCCACCGCACCATCCCGATCCTCTATAGTGATAAAGTGAATGAACTTGAGATATGATATTATTGTACGAGTGTGTAGCGTTCTGCTTTTGTGACGAATTACTTACCCCATCAGTTACCGGAAACGAAATTTCACTTGCATGAAATTATTAACGTAATTTGTCTCGCATATTTGCTTGGTCATTCAAAACTTTAGCGACTAAATGTGAGTTTGAAGAAGAAGGGTACTAATTTGGGCCTGGTTGGTAGAATTTAAGATGAGTGATTCAAGGTAGCTGAAGCAGAATACGATTAAGGATTTAAAATAAACAAATAAGTTTAATACTCAGTGCAGCAGCATTAGATAAAATTTCATTTTAAAGCTTGGCCAACGGATTTTTCACTATTCACATTTTCGCGTTTTTTAAATATTCTCTTTTAAGATTATAAAAACTTTGTGTGCCACGGGTTGACTAAGTTAATCTGAATAAATTAATTGGCTCTTATTGTGATGGCAGCGCCGACCACTCTATTAATGCATATGTACTACAGTTCAAGCAGGGGTCCAAACAAGCGCTGATAACCTCTTTAATGGCTGAAAACGTCACGATCCTTAGCAAAATGGCCGTATACTAGGACGAACTTCATAAAAAAAATGCAAGCTCAATAAACGACAAAAAGGCGAAAAACTGAAAAAAATTAGCATGCATTCAGTGTGAATCGCCCAAAATTAAAACAATGGTGAAAGGCCCTTGATCTGTTAAAAAAAATTTCATCAGCTCTGGTACCATCCATGCGGTTGGAGATGTGTAAACACCAAATCTTTGGCTTCTAGGAAACCTGAAGACTGGCAAAGACTGAGCTAAAAATCTACTTTTACCGCCGTATGTACAACCGTTTTATAACGATCATGAAGAGCTATTATATGAACTATCAGAACTAATAGTACATATATGTTATAGCAGGTACCTAACCCATCATTTAATAAATCCCGGGACTAACTAAGAAAGCAACATTTGCTTCGCAAAATTCTTTTTTATTCATCGACACAATCACCTTCAAAAACTATTCAATTATTCCAACGATTTTCTAACTTTTCGATACCATACTTGTAAAACGATTTGTCCTTGTCCTCCAAGCAAAATAAGCTCCAGTTGCAGCGATGATGACTTCCTCATCCGAGCCAAATCTTTTTCCCTGGAGCGTATTTGTGAGATGAGGAAACAGCCAGGGGCCGCTGGGGGCTAGATCTGGAGAGTATGGTGGTTGGGGAAGCAGATTGAAGCCCAACTCATTCAATTTGGCCAGTTTTCATTGACTTGTGGCACGGTGCATTGCCTCGATGAAAGATGATTTTTTTCTTATTCTTATGCGATCGTTTTTTGCGATTTCGTTCTTCAAAAGCACCAATATAATAGTTGCTATTGACAGTTTTCCCATTTCAAGGTAGTCGATGTAAATTTTACCTTGTGCAACCCAAAATAATATGCCGTTCAATAAGTTCCGAGACTTATTGAACGACGGGTTACCTGGGTATGGTAAGGCACGTATATTACAGGAGCACAGCCCCAGAAGTATAATAAAAGGTAATATTTCTATTAGCTTAAATATTAGTAATTTACGTTAATAAAAGTAGTGTATTAACTAAACTTGCGTTTAAAGGGTGAAAACATTCTTTAAAAACTTCAAGTTAGTCATAAAGATATTGCTTTAATTCAATTAGTCTCTAAAAATAAGGTAAAAATATTTCAACAAAACAGTTGAATTTTTTTAACTTTAGTATCTGAAACTCATGTAGAAATCTGCAAATCTCTGCATCAGTCAAGTGGTTTTGATCATTGCTATTCGAATTAAAACATCAGGGTGATAAGTTTGAGCTGAGAATCACCAAAACGAAAAAAATGTAATAAGGTTTTGGAGATAGGATAGATGAAGGCTAAATTATTGAAAAAGGGAAGCAGAAGCTAGAGCATGTAGCACAGCTTACCTCTCTTTGTAGTATTTTGGGCAAAAAAAGTCACATCATCGGGAAGTAAGGAGAAGAATTGAGGAAGAAAAAGTAGCTTTCACAAGGAGGAGAGGATTGATGAGAAGGGGGTTGAGTAAGGGTCTTAAGAAAAGGCTAGTGAAAACTTTTATATGGTGCGTGGTTTTGTAAGACGCGGAAACATGGCTGTTGAAGCAAGATAAATGACACAGATTTAGGGGCTTTTGAGATGTAGGTTGGGCGAAGGATGGAAAAGATAAGATGGACGTGAAGGGAAACAAGCGAAGAAGCAGTAAGCATGGTGAAGAAAAGAGCAAGAGAATGTTTGGGAGAAGTCTGAAGGCAACAGGAAAGGTAGACGCAGGCCATTTAAAATGGGGATGGCATTTTTAAGATGGCGATAGAGGTGAGGGCGTTAAACAAGTAAGACAGGTGGAGGGAATGAAGGGAGGTAGAGAATATGCCGAAGAGCAGTTTTTTGTAGTGTGAGTTGTCAGAGTGCGTCCGGATGAGTGACGCGTAGAAGTGTTCCATCTATATCCATCATGAAGATAAGTTAAGCGATAGACTACAAAATTATTATTTTATTCCATTACTACCAGGTCTGGATTTGTATTTTGGCCGACGTTTCGAAGCTCGATTTCAGCATGGTCCTCAGGAATTCAGTCCTGAGGGCGATGCTAAAGTCGCAAAGCTTCAAAACGTCAGCAACCCCTGACCCCGTGGATATGCCGAGAAAACTTGGTCAAAAATTCATTCAAATTCTTTGTTGGAGTGGTAAAGAGATAGTAATAATATAAACGAGATACCCATGGTTTCTATAATATTACATTCATTAGGATTTTCAGCAACTCCTTCTCAAATTACTTCGCCCCTCGTATACTAAGCCATGAATATTGTCATAAAAAATAACCGATAAAAATTGCAATAAATTTATTAACTGAGAATTGTAAATTCATTCAAAGAAAATATTTATGAATAAATATTACAGATTAAATAATCATGGAATACATGAAAATACCTCGTAATCAATGAATGCAAAAGATAAAATAGATTATATTTGTTTTTTCCATTGTAATAATAGATAGGTAGGTCGATGAATGACTTCGTCATACCACTTTACGCTACGTCCAACACACTAAAATAGTGAAATTGACGAAACATCTAAAATTATAATATATATATATATATATATATATATATATATATATATATATATATATATATATATATTGATAGACATTGCAGTTTCAGGTATAACTTGGTGCAATTCCTCCATTGTGAGGGAAAAAAACTTGAAATTTGCAGCAACTCTATGGTGGAAATGTTAAGTTTCTTTTTTTACTCTCATATACAAGGGGGGGCCCAAAAGTAACGGTAATTGGGCTGCGATGTGGAGCAAGAGTGGGGAAAGCCCTTGTTTGACCGGTCGTACGTCAGGCTTGCGCCACCTGCGTCAGTATGCGCAGCGCCGTCGCTGTAAATGGATCGGTCCGTCCGTGAGAGCCGTTTCAGTGAAACAACTTTTTTCATTTTGGCGAAAAACGTGATGGTGGGTTATCAAAGGCAACGCACTACAGTGAAATTTTGTTTCCTGTTAGGAAAATCGGGTGCGGAAACTATTGTAATCTTCACGACTGCTTATGGGGAAGCTGCCCAAAGCAAAACCAGAGTCTACGAGTGGTTCACACGTTTTAAAAATGGTGAAATGCCAATTGAAGACCAACCCGGTTCAGGTCGCCCTTCAACACCAAGAACTGATGAAAACGTAGACAAAATCAATTCCCACATTCATAAAGACCGTCGCAGAACCATTAATCAACTCTGTGAGACGTCTGGAGTGCCATGGAGCTCAATTCAGAGGATTTTAGAGCAGACCTTTGGCACACAGAGGCGACTGGTTCATCATGACAACGCGCCGGCTCATACCGCCCTCTCCGTGGTGCAGTTTTTGACACAAAACGGCATGACATCGATTGTCCACCTGCTCCCCCCTGCCCCCCCCCCCCCTACTCACCGAATTCAGCTCCCTGTGACTTCTTTTTGTTCCCCAGACTCAAAAGGGACATGAAAGAAAAGCGTTGTGACACAGTGGAGGAGGTAAAACAAAAATCGCTAGAAGGCGTAAAGGACATCCCGATAAATGAATTTCAGAAATGTTTCTAACAATGGAAGCATCGTTTGGAGAAGTTTATTGTAGTCAAAGGGGAATACTTTGAAGGTGAACAAAATTAAATATATTGAGAACGAAAGAATCTATTACAACATTCCTGTTATTTTTGGGTCTCCCCTCGTATATTGAATACAAAAGATGTGACTTGTTACGCGGTTAATAATTTAAGAGATTTGAGGAGTGTTTTTCATTATTGCCCGTGATTTTTGACCTGTTAGCAGGTAAAATAGTCTCAGTGTGATATGAAGGAGTGGAGAAAGTTATGAATACTGAGACCTGACATATTGACTCAAATTTCAGGAACAGGAAGTAACTCATCATCCAAGAATCAAATGTCCCGATTTGAAATTAAAATGAAAAATACGGTCTTTGCATGATTTCATTTTGAAATTTCGTCTAATAAGCCTGGAAGGAAGAAATCAAGTTGAGATCAAAATGAAGTAACTTCCACTCTGAACTCTTTAATGTGTCAAATTTACGGGTTCTATACCTTAGTACGGTATTAACTCCAAAGTTTCTCTTTGAAAATAAACCTAGGTGTTTAATGTTGAGATTAAGGGTTTACATTAATGAAATTACATTAATAAATTACATTTAATGAAAGTTATATTTAAGCATGATTAACAAATTTGGCTCAATGATGACCCTGATTGAAACGTATTATTATTATTCTGCAATTAACTAATTTCTATCGCATTAGCTACCCATGATAACTGTCAATGGCCCCCGATCGCTACAGGGATGCGATCCCTTCATTTGTTTTACGTACATTCATGCTCCTCATCCTAAGCATTCAACTGTTTTCGTTTTTGTTTTGAAGCTCGCGATATGGAGGCACTCATCGAACCGTAAGAGACCGGAGCTAGCAGGACGCGACCTCTTGAGCGCATTTCTCTCGCTCATTCTCATTCCGTCCCCGCGGAGAAAAGGGAGAATGAAAGGGCGTCGCTTCCGCTTTGATGGAGGCCCGTCCTGGCCGGCGAGGTGGAGGGTTCGCAGCGGAGAGAGAGAGCGGACAAGAGAGAAGGAGTGACAGAAGGAGGCGGGGGAAAGTCAGGGAGGGAGAGGGTAAGAGACGCGGATTTTTGGATGCGGAAAGGTTTCCGCATGCTCTCGGGAGATTAACGGGATTTCTCTACTCCTCCCTGAACCCATCCACTCTTCCTCTTTCTTCCTTAGGCTAAAACTTTCTCTCTCTCTCTCTCTCCCTCCTTTCACTTCTCAACCCATTTTTCGTTGAATAATTCTTCCCTATTTCTCCCCTTTGTTCTCGCCTAAGTTTCATTTTTCAACTCCCACGACTCAAAACATGCCCACGTCTCCTTTGGCCAAATCTGCGCCGTGTCCCTATCAGTGCTGGACTCACCACCTTCCACTCCTGCGGGCTTCCAACTCCCTTCCCGTACCTCCCTCTCTCTACGCCCCCCCTCACTCCATCACAAACCCCCCCTTGTTTTTACATGCTGCATTTGGATACATTTGGGGCGGTGAGCGGAGAAATCGATGCCATAAATATGGCAAACACTTCCAGGGGCTTTTTTAGTTGAGGGCAACCTACTGATTTCACGTCATACTCATATTTGTTGACTTATGTTACACAACAGATGAGAGCGTCGGAATCAGGATGGCGCGGTGGCTAACGTACAGGCTTCCAACCGAGAGGGCCTGGGTTCAAATCCTGGAGACAACAAATATTTTACACCGATCTTTGCTTTAGATGCTTTGTGTGGAGCGATTTGAGTGAGTACGACGTCCGTCGGATGGGACATTAAAAATGCGGACCCCTATGTGCCATTCGACAAAGGCTAACGCCGACACCGGGTTTCTATCCACCTTTCCGTTTCCATCCATTCCTAAATGTAGAAATGACCTAAGCTGTCAGTCGCAGCCCATAAAAACTACAACTACAAGGGTGCGTTTGTCACCCTGGGGAGATCTATTAAAAGAAGCGCGGGGGAAAGTTGTAGCCAAAATCATCAGCGGGTGATATTACCGTGATCTGGGTCGCTGTTATCATATAGGATCTCATCTTAAAATTAGTAAATTCAATTCCGTTGGATCAAAGTTTAATAACTTTCAATTAAAATGTTGACTTAAATGTGATGGAGGGAGTTTAGTTTGAATCCAACGTTCTTCCAATATTATGGAATACATCATGTCCCGAACCAATTTTAACCGTCAGACTACAAGTAAATTCTCTTGAAAACTATCTTCAAAAAGACTTATTTTAAAATTCAACTAACACGAGTAAAATACTACCGTTTCTTCCCTGGAAAGAAAAAATCCAAAGCTGGCTGAAAATCACTATTTTTTCTTTTAAACTTTTCATTTATGCGGAGACTTACTACTAGACCAAGTAGACCACGAATAGTAATGGACATATTTCAAACCACTACTTAAGTATTGTAAAAAATGAGGAAATTGAAGAATAATTGGCATTTCTTTACTTTGAAGCAATTACCTTCTACGAACACCTATTATTTCCTCCGTTATTTTTCACAAACTCATCCGAATTTCCCAAACGAATCCCTCCTTCCGCTCATGATACCAAACGCTTCTTTGTTTGCTTCCCGATCTCTCTTGAATTATTTCATCATTTTTTTCCGTAATTACATGCCGGAATTCTTTGACCCACGCACTGTTCACCTTCCTTATTGTTCATTTTCTTTAACATTCTGGTCTTATTTACCCATATTCGTGCATCTTAAGTTCTACCAGGGCGTAGTATTTCATGCATTTCTACTCCAGTAAGGGATTAGAAACTCTCCTGTATCGCTTGTATATCGAATTTTTCGATGACGGATTCCTTTTGCCACTTAAAATGGGTTCTGACAACAATGGCACATAAAAATATCTTCGCCCGCAGCCAATGGTGGCATATTGTTTCTTTTATTAATAATATAAATAATCTTATGAGTACATCACTCCCTGAGACTACTTAAACACTAGAAAAATTTGTTTGAATTACTTCCGTAAAGAATCATTTCATTCCAAAATGCAAGTTATGTGCTTTGAGAGAAGCATATTTTGATTGATTTTACTTAAAAAATTTCATTCATAGTTATGTAGTTTTAAAAAATGAATATTTTTAATCTACACCTACATACACCCGCAAGGGTGTGTGGCGGGTAGTGCTAGGCCACCACTCGTAAAAGAGAACAAAATTGCATGCAAAATCACTTTAATTTATTCTATGCTCGTTACTTTTTAGGAGAAAATAAAATCCTTTGGAACCCAAAGCAACGAATTTCTTGGTCTTCGCAGCGACTTTAACACTCACTAGAACTCTGATGAACATTGGAAGTGCTCATCCTTATCAATGTTATACTCGCTGTGCTCACCTTTCCACCACCCTCTCGATTATTGACTACATCCCGAATATTACGGGAGAATGTTTTGTGATGGTGGTGACACCAATATAATTGGTCACATACAAGGGCACTGCGTGAGCAGTAAATTAACTTTCGTTATTGGAAGATTAAAATCTTATTCAAATGATAATTTTAAATACAGACAATTATCAGCAGAACTCGTCATATTCGTGGGATCTACATATTTATATGATCTCAAACCGGAGAACTTTAAAGAAAATTTTGTTTTAACAACAAAAATTAGTCAAGCATAATAAAAATCAAGGTTAAAGTCCTATACATATTCCGTAATTTATTAAAGGATTCTTTGATGGAAATACATAAATAAATGTACACATCACATGTTAACATCACATATTCTAAGATTAATGCCGTGGTGGTTCCTTAACAATTTGATTTAATATATCTTTGTAAAATAATGATATCAAATCTTTTAGTGATCTGGAATTCTGTAAAAACTTTATCAATCCGTATTAACCACATAAAATATGAATTAACAATTTTTGAAAGTAATTCCAAAGTATCATGTCGTGAAGGAGCACTTAACAAGGGGATTGCCTCTCAAATGTCCCTTGCAAGGGGAACGTAATACGTAAATACGTAATTTAAATAATAATACGTACATTTTAACTTGAAGAGAGGAAACCAATTTCGAATAACTACGGTTAATTAATCTTTGAGCATTCATTAAGATCTATTTGCCCATATCTCGCTCGGGCCGTTGTAGATCTTTGAGTAAAAGACAAAAAAATTTCGAAAACAATTGCGCAATCGCATTACTCTAGATAGATAATAAATGTTCTTCTCGTTAAACTACAGGATTCTAATGATGTCGCGCAATGCTAATTTCATGAGCAGGACCTTTGATATATGCCAAGAAACAGCGAGAGATGAACAATTCACAGCTTAATTGGCTAAAGCACTTGGCCGGATATCGAGGGGTCCGAGTTCGAATCCCGGTCAAGGGTGAATGATTTTTACACTCTGAAATCGTAGCAAGACCTTTTTAAGGCACCGAAACTAAATCTCAGAGATTTTCATTGCTTCGTTTTTCACGGTAAGCTGCTAAAACTTTGAGGTACGCTGGCTAAAGACATTACAGAACTGTTATTCCAACCCGGACCTGTCATTCCGACATAATTTTGAATATCAATCTGTCTAAGAGTATAACTGTTGAAGCAAATAGGCTAGATGCAGATTTATACAACTGAAAACTTAGAAAGAGTTAGGAAAATAATTATTCCAATGCATCAAACTCAAAGACGAATTTGTTCTCGTAGCAGCTTCATCAATTTATGTCCAATTCAATGCACCATGGCACAATCTGGAATATCAGGACACAAATACGCTCCGCAGAGTTGAATAATGAATTATTATTACACTGTAAGGTAGGCATCACACTAAAAACGGATTATATTTTGAAATCTTTTCTTCATCCAAAAGCTATTAAAACCGCATCAGCTACGTATTTAAAAAAATCAGGAAAAGTTTCTGAAATCTGTTAATATTGAACTCTTAGTATTTGAATATTCCTGCCTATTGTTATTATACAGGATATTTCCCCTGTTTCCACTCACCATTTTAACTGTTTTTCCCAGGGCATCCGCTCACCTCCAGGCTCACTCTTCTTCACTCAGTTACCCTATCGTGCGCCTAGAAAATTCTAGCCAATGGTATTTGAGGGCAAGTACATCCGAATTCGGCTCCTTGATAGAGGGAGATGCTGAAGAGGGTAGAGCCGAAAATAAAAGGAATTATGGAATTCAATAAAGAAAGGAAGGAGTGAACTGATGCGAGGGTCATTGATCCTTGCTTCCTCTAACTTTCTTTTGAAACACGTTTCCTACTCTCGGCCCTCGGCATCATCACCTAATTCCTTACATTCTCACTCTTTTCCTCTTTATAATAAGGAAGGAACTGGAGGCTTGTAGGATGCATAGGCGTATTTGAACGTGAGGGAGAAGAGCCCAAGGCAATGTAGAGAACTACGTCTCCTGTTGTGAGGAGGTATGTAGGAGAGCAGGAGTGATTGTGGCCGGATGGAGGAAAGGGGAGGGCAGACTGGAACTTGTAAAGGCTATAGTTTGAGAGGTTTTTGTTTAAGTTTTGACGTCATAAATTCCTAATGCATAGGTCTTACCGTAAGTCCTTTATCCGCGGAAGCACCCTCCAAAGCTCGAGTCAGTCAATGAGACATGTCCTTGTCATATGAGGAGCCAGGAAGTCGGTTTAGGTTGGATTAGAAAGAACTTCAGATGGTTATGAGAAATAGACTTCAAACAAGCGACAGCATTTTAACCATTAATTATTGATATACAACAGTAATCAACCCGTAGGTCGGTTTAGTAGGTGACGGTAGAGATCACCCAGTACTAAGCCCTATACGGCGTGAAATTCACACATCAGGGTAGGGGGGCCAGTTCCTTTCCCTGTGCCGGTTATGGTACCCGAAAAATCACATAGCTTGGGTGGAGCTGCAGGTGCCCATAGTGCCTTGCCCGGGAAACAAGCCCGGGACCCTCCGGTCAGCAGTCCAACGCTCTACCCACTGGACTACCGCGGTCTATTGATATATTTATTTTAATTTATTAGTGAAGCAAGTATTAGTTGTATGTTGTATTTAAAATATAACCAGTATTGATATTAATACTGATTATCTATTTGGTATATTTAATTCTTCTTTAGTCATAATTATTGTGTTCATTACCTTGGCAAGCCACATTACTCGCAAAACATCCCGTGTTTCAGTTCAATTTCTATGGCATCATGCTTTTTTGTGATAACATCCGAGGAATCTTAAAATTAATTTCTGGTGTTACTATAACTACATTTTTTTAATTCTGGTAAGTTTAAGGATATTTCCAACTAAAGCTGTATTTTTCACAATAAGAGAAATTATTTGAAGATGTAACGAACTGGCTTGGGTTAGGAAGCGTTGGAGTCTCCATGATGTCTATTTTCATTTATGACTTTAAAAGCTGCATCCAGTAGTTACTTTTATGTTAAACTGTAAGCATAATCCAATTAACTATTCATTGAAATAATGCAAATTAACTTATATTTTCCACACACTGCACCGTAATGCATACAAATGTGTAGTGGTCTTTAAAAAGTGAAATTAATTTCCCTGAATATTTAAAATATGGAGTCTCCCAGGATGTTCGTGTACTAAACAAACGCTCGCACTCAATAATAAAATCTTTGTAACGCGGTATTTACTTTAATTATGGCTGAAAAATAAAAGTAGGTTTATTTTTGCCTAGTCTTTTCTTTCCCAATTAGTTAAATGATGTTTTTATGGAAAAATTCCGCTGCTCAAAAGTAATTTTCTGATTCTTCCGTGGTATCATTTTGTTCGAAACCCAGGAGGTAACGGGCGAAAAGAGCTTCATTAGGGTTTCAGCTCTTGGCCTAATTCTGTTAGTCATTTCTCCCGAGGAAGGGAGACAGCAAGTAAGCTCTAGGATCTTATTCGGCTCCGCTAGGTCCCATCCCGATTCTGTCGCGTGCACGAAGGTTCTTCCGGCGCCACGGCCAGAGCTTAAATTAGGACCTCCCGACAATGCCTTCCTTAAAGTTTCCACTGGCTCAGCTCTTTGCGTAGCTTCAGTAATTAGTTCTTTCTTTTGTTAGTAATGATCGTTTTCTGTGTTTTGGATCGATTGCAGGTTTTTTTTCAAAGTTAACGCCGTGCTTTATCTCTTGCTATTCGTCTGACTGTTACAATTCTCTCTTCAGCTTTCTTCTTATTATACAAAGGGGCTAATGACCATTAAAGTCAATATTTTGGGAAGGTTAAAAAACAGTTCCATGCAGAGGAGAACATTGAAGTTAATATAAGATGAGTAAACCTATGTGCATGATTATGTCATTTAGAAAGACGCTTGAAGAGGCAGAGGAGGCAGTTTTTAACCAAGTAGCGATCTGAAAAAATGATCTAAGAAAAATACTGCTAAACGACTTTTGCAGAAGGAAATGCTGAAAACTCGAGAGATACGAAGATGGTTAAAATTCCAGTGGCCACATTTAGAAGAATACACAATATTATGGCATATAATGTAATGATTCATAGGAACAGGTAAATGTAAATCCTTTTCTTGGAACGAATTCAAATGGAATACCTCAAAAATATGACAACGACCGATTAAACTCGAATAATTGGATAAATAATTCTGGTAACCGTGGAACTTGGCCCATTGGGGTGGGATTAGTGCCCAGGAGCGGGAAAGGCGGACGTTCACGGTTGTCATCACACGAATCACACATTTTCATTCACAGCGGTTCATGAAACGGAGTGCGAGGCTTTTTCTAGGGCAATCAACGTTTTGGAGCCTCAAGTGGAGCTTCAAATTAAATTTGGAAATTAATATGCAGTAATGAATTTCTAGGAAATAGGTAATCCTACACATCAAGTTGGGTGGAAATAAGAACCAAATGGCGGACCAAATAAAATTAAAGGGAGTCATATCTAATCGGGTTGTAGCAAGAGGCGATCTCAAGCCATGTTTGCAACATCAAAATTAAGTTTCCCCTAAATATAAATTAATAATGACAATAAAAATGCAAAATAAAATATTTCAAATATTAGTGATGGTGATTTAATCTACATGCACTACGATATTTAAGCGCAAAACGCTTCTCCATGCAATTCAATGCGAGCTGAGAGTAACGACGAGACCAATTAAATGAGGGTTTAATAAAAAGGTGACAGCATTCTGCCCTACTAAGAATTTATAAGATATATTTCCCAGCTAGGGCAATCGTCTTCCGTTTACTTCTCATCACTCTTGAGAAAAATGACATCTTAATCTGTCGGTTCTCTAATTAATTTTCTAATCTTATTTTCATGATCCCTTTTGTCGCATGCAGATAATGCTTTTTCAACACCATCGCTTAAGCAAACGGTTTCCATTCTATGCAACAGAATACGACAAGTTGACCTTTGCTCCGTCATCGATTCCCTAATTAGTACATTAAACAATTGCCGACCCCGGTGGCGGCGGGTTAATGCCCTCATCTGCCAATCCAAGAGTCGTGCCCGCCTTCGAGTTCGATTCCCGCCTCTGTGGGTTTTCCTCCACTTTAGGACCAGGGTGTTTGTAATCGTGCCCATTGCTATCATTTCTAATGTAAAGGCCAATAAGCGCTGGTTTCGAAAACTAAGTCGAAGTAAATGAATGAATTAGATACGCTACTGCGCGTTTATACAAAACGCTTTAAAACGCAGCTCGTCTTCCCTACACAATTAATAACTGAACGTAGCAGTTTTCCACTTGAGAAAATTTTTATTTTACGACCGGATTTCGTTGTATAACATCATAATCAGGTGATTTCATTACGTTCGACTGCCACCACCTCACGCCTGAAGCTACTCAATTTGTGCCCTACACAAGATCCTTGATTAGGCCACCAATCCAAATTCGTGTGGTTCCCATATATTTGCATATTATCTGAATGAGACCAAACTAGAGAAAAAGAGCACAACTCTTTCACCATTTCATCACATTTTCCCAATACTTCTAATTTTTTGCTTAAATGATATTATCTTTTGTGATTATTTGGGACTCGTTTGCCGCCTGACACTGTCTATCAGCACATGTGTATTTTTAATAATAATAATAATATGCATTCCCCCGTTATTTCACTCAGGTACGGTGGTTGGTAAGGTATAAAAGTAAGTAACATATAAATAAAAGAAATTAACATATAAAAGCATTTTATATTTAATCGTATCATTGAGACCATCTGGCACTGCTTTATCTATTCTCAGAACTACGGATATTTCTGTAAAACACCATCGTCCGCAAATAAGCGAATGCTTCTATAATCACATTGTTAATTCCGCTAACGCAGAGAGGGAATAATAGAGGTCCGAACATCCCTTGGGAGATGCCCTGATGTCAATTCGTCTACATTGGAGCTAACTTCACCCATAACTACCAATTCTCTGCTACTATTCAAAACAATATTAATTTGACCTGGAATATTGTTATTAACTTCTAGCGTTTTGGGTAACTCTCTGTGAAAGACTTTGTAGAATGCTATTTAAAGGTCTAGAAAAACTGCATCAGATAGAACATTGCTTCCTCTCGAATCCAAAACATCATGAACAAAAGGTGCAAAGCATCGTAAAGATCGTGAATACTGGCTATTGAGGTACATCAGTATCAAAATGACAATTCTACCTTCTATGGCCTTGTATAACGTAAATATTAGGGAAATACAGGTGCGTTCCAAAGGTATAGGCAATTATTTTTTAAATGTTTTGAAAAGAAATACACAAACACTTAAAATTTTTCAAAATTCTGTCCTCTAGCCTCTAAACATATTTTCCAGTGGCTCTTCCATGACCGACCGGTACGCGCCCTGGAAGGCGTCTTCGGGGATCTCTCGCAAGATCTTCGTCACGGCTCATTGGATATTACATCTTCCATGGACAGAAAACGGGTTCCTCTCAAGGCTGCCTTAATCCGAGGGAACCAAAAGAACTCTGCTGGGGCAACGCCAGGACTAAAGGGGGGGGTGGGGCAGCGTTGACACCTGGTGCTTGGTCCGAAACTCACGGACTCGTAGCGCGTTCCACCATGGCGTGTTGTCGTGATGGAGTTGCTAGATGGCGGAGATCCCTTTTCTCGTCTTGATGGCCCATTTGTCGGAAGCTCTCCAGCACATCCACGCAGTAGGCAGCATTTACTATCTGTCCTTGAGGAACAAACCACTTTTTTACGGTCAAAAAAGAAAATGAGCATTGTTTTCACTTTTCATTTGCTTATTCTTGCCTTTTTAAGCTTGGGGGACTGGTCGGTGTGCCACTCAGAGAATTGGCGTTTTGTTCCTGGGTCGTATTAAAAAACCTAGGTTTCATCATCAGTGATGACGCTGTCCAAATAATCAAGTTCATTTTCAATACTTTACAAAAGTTCTCTTGATATTACCGCTCCATCGTCGACTCCATTTCTTTCGTGACACGGTCAGCAGCAGAGTTTTACAAACACTGACGTCCTGCCGCTTCCACAGCTTGGAGAACACTGATATTGGTTTCTCGGCAAAGCTTAGCGCTCCCCCCCCCCACATACTCCAAGTGGTTTAATTCCACTTCGACCAATAGGAGCGGCGCGGAAAATTTAAATGCATTACTTTTGGAATACACGCTGTATGCCTGTCATGTATAATTCCCTTATGCTGCTTTTAATACAGTTGTAACATTAGGTATTTTAAATAATTGGAAACTGGGGAAACTATTAGGCACCTTTAAAATGACCTCCAGATACGGTGCTATTCTCGAAGCTATTTTCCTTCATTATTTATCAGAACCTGATAATTTATTTAAGTCGATGATTTGAAGCATTTCTATTGCCGATTTAGCTATGCCACGGAGTAAAACTTAAATTTTGGGCATTGGTTGGAAAAATTGATTAGGTAAGCTATTGGAGAAAATGCCTTAAAAGAAGAAATTTAACAAGTTGACCTATTTTGAACTGCTGGTTACTTTTTTGTCTGTATCTTTTCCAAGTTAGTTTACTCTTTACTCGTTTTCCTGAACTTTCCAGAAATTGGACCAAAACTCTTTTTTTTTTCTTTAAAGCTTTCACATAACTTCTTTCCTTTGAATTCGCTTAGCGCTTTTCGAATTTTTTTTTGTCATTGGCCCTAGTTATATTTTGCTCTTGCAAAAATCTACTCCTCTCGTCGCTTGTCGCATCAATGCGTATATTTTCACCTTGGCGTGACGTAGTCTTTGACATATTAACAATTTCGTAACTTTTGCGTTGCACAATCTAGGTTCTGAATTGTCTTTAATGAATTTACTTGATAGGAACTTGATAACTTCTGAGCACATGACATCGTGGAAGCGATTTCACGCATCAAAAGTACTGTGCTGTTTGGTAACATGCTCAAAGTTTCAGATGAACCCAACACGAATTTTAAACCATCACAAGTATGTAACCTATTTTACCAACTAATTATTATTTCAACATGCTTATCCCTGAATTCAACTTGGGTATATTTATCGTTTACCACTCTAGGATCGATAGTTTCTTTGAGGTTTTCTATACTACTATTTCACCTAGTTACGACCTTTCTCTGCCCACTGGTTGCTAGCAATCAATGGTACATTTATATCTCAACCGATAATTTTGCATTATTTTTTTTCGGGATTCGATAACTTCACCCGGCTTGTCGATTTATAAATCTGAATTTATAAAGCAGGTAGCGACTAAGAGATTTCTAAAACTTTATCAGGAATTATCTCCGCCCAGTTAGACAGGAACTCTTATCTCAATCCACAATATCCACAATAAATACGCTGACTCCGACTCAATTCACTCTATATTCTCCAAACCGAAAAGGATTGGTAAAATTCTAACTTTCAGTGATTTTGATTGATAATTAATTTTCTGTTTCAGAAATATCTTTGAGTCAGTTATTTCAATTTAGCTATTATATATGTTAAACTTCGGTAGCTAACTAATAATACCGAAAATGTTTCGTCGACATTAAGCTTGCTTGAGTATTTAAAGGGGAGCTAATATTACTAGAAAATTCCTTAAACAAACTTTCCTCCAATACGGTATGTGTCACGCTAGTTTCCATACTATTTACTACTTGTAGCTCATATATTCAATTCATTTAAGGATGAATCATTTGGCAATGGGAATATTTGTGAATCATTTCCCGACGCACACACGTTTGGACGAATGGAAATCACAGTTAATTTCACAGATTGGCTTCAAATATAGGTGTTATTAGACTATTTTTTCATGTAGATGAATGTAGAATACCCAAACCAAAAAAAATAAATGTAACGATTGGTCCTAGTCGGTCAAAATAAGATACTCTGTATTTAAAGATAGGAAAGTGTTACGAAATTTTTAGGAGAATGAATCATTTTCGGTTATTCAATTATTATAAGCCGTAAAATTAGGTTGAAGGGGTTTGATTATCCAGGCCTTTTGGTTCGTTCCCCACCGTTCCTATTCTAATTGAAAACCACAAACGGAGTTAAATGGACCAACCGCCTCTATACCACATGTTAACATTTCATGACCTTAATATTTAGCAGACGTTTCTTTTATTGTTTTCATTTTCATTTTTTATACCATCATCTTCCCTTAAAATTGAGAAGAATAATCAAAGTTATTGTCAATAAGTGGGAACACAAAGCCTACCATTAATGAAGAATTTAATATCTAATGTGGGTAAAATATAATTTTTACTATTATCGATGAAATTTTGGGGTTTATAATGGATATTAGGAGACGAAATTCGTTCCCAAAAGAAGGTTTAAAAAAATAATTTTTATGACACACGTATAAAAAAGATTAGTACAGGCTAAGTATTATTATTAATACCTCGTTATAATTAGACAATTGTCCTAGTGGCAACGGTCAAGTCTGGTCAACTCTCACTCTTACAATGCACATACACACACAAGAAGAATAGATAGGAGACAAAATGCACTTAGTATATACAATGACAATTTAAGATTACTAGCCGCGCCTCTACCATCACACAAGGGCTAGGTTGACATCATACATACAACGTCCATCGCCGCACTCCGTCCATATTCACCCACCCTTCAATTTCATGTACCGTTCAAAATCACGCGCCGTTAGTACATCATTTACATTTGAAATACAATTCCTCACGCCGTCCACATCACGTACAAACCATATTTTAATAAGTACAATAGTATAATGATCAATGGAGTTTATCACCCGGTGACTGCTTTACACTTATTCTCATAACACCTAAAATTGGATGGGAAGGGCTCAAACAAACCTCCAGGCAGCTGGTTCCATTCAACGATAGCTCTGTTTAAAAAAGAGCATTTTTTCTTATTTGTTTTTTGCACTGTTATTTTTATTTTCAAACTGTGGTCGTTTTTTCCCATAGACTTTGTTTTTTTGTATCTCTTTCCATAAATCTTCCCACGCTTCGTAATTTTTACAATTCCATGCCTAACCTACTCCTTTTTCTTCTATTTTTCATACTCTCCCATTTCGGTGCATCCAACATTTCCGTATCTGTTCATTTTTACCTTTGGAGTACATATCTTGCTGCCTTTCCTTGAACTTTTCCTACGTTTTGAATACGAGTACTGTTTTCCTGTATGCCCCACCTCATATGGATCCCATACTATGGATGAGTATGCATAACGGCAGCGCAATAAAAACATTTTACGAACTTTGTGTATTTAATCACAATTGTGTAATGCCGTAAATAATTTATAATTTAAAAAAGGAAATAATTCACTTTAACAACTTAAATTCACAAACAAATATATAACACACTCGTATAATCAATTTCTAAGTCCCCTTGTCATGCATTCCGCATGGCAGTGCTTTAGAATAACGCATAAAAGTGAAACATGTTGAAAACTACATTATTTCCCATTAGACGGTGCCGTGAGGATCTCATTAGCATTGTATAAATTGAAATGCATCCCTCCCAGGGTAATTTCCTCCGCCGTAAATCAAATGGGGACCCCAGACGCAAATTCACGCCGGGATGGTTACAAGCAGAAAGTTCCGAGGCTCGTAGAAATATCCTCCCTGCTACGCGTTAATGCCGGCCACAGGATGCAACAGAGTGCAATGAATGCATGCCGAGATTGCGTGCGTTGAAGACGAATACAGAAGGGTGTACGGAGATCCTGGGAGATGAATTTTATACCGCCCGATGCTTGGGGTCTTTCAACCGTAATATCGACTGCAATCGCGGTCCAAGGCGTGGAGGAGCCAACCTGTAAAGGATGAGGGGTCAATGAGTGGACTTTGAAAATAAGCGAAAGGAGAAAGGTGGATGAAAGGGGCGCGGATGTTGGAGGGGGAACTGCTGGTGGGCGGAATTCTTGCGGCTTGGCGTGAAGGAGGAAAGGAATGCTTACTTGTTAGTCGCAAAGCAAGTTTCGCAAAAGGAGGCCACCCAACGTTTTGTCTTCCCACACTGCTTCCCCCACCTCCCACCACTCCTCCCTTCCCTCGTCCCACAAACACAAAGCGTGGCCTTCCGCAGGGAAGAGGGGGACCGGACTCCGTTGTGTGCTCGCGAGTGCCCTCTTTGACGGCTTTGTTGCGTCCGTCGGATGTGTGTATTTTAGAGAGTAGGTCTTGGTCGCGCGCCACGGTAATGACTGAGGTGCTGTGGTCTGGTGGACCACCTGGAACTTCTTCCTCTTAATCTCTTTCCACTTCTGTTCTATTTCTGGAATCTGAGGTACCAGGCTTCCACTCTCCTGCTCGAGGTTTCTTTGACGAGGTAGAGTTATCGATTTTCCGTTCAAACATTTTAATTTTAAACACATACATTATAAGATGTATATATCTTCTCTCTTTAATTGTAAAATTAAATGAATTATATTTCATCTTATGAGTCATGGAAACTCTTCTGGGAATCCTCAAATTTAAAATAAAATACGATTTATTTACTTTTACGGAGACATTAAGCTAAAATCGGCATCATTAATAGCTGTGTGGACAAGTTTTTGAAATGCATAGCCACAACTTAAAGCTAAGGCAATATAAGGTGTCCGTTAAACCATTTATTAAATATTGTCTTTCGTGTTTAACAGAGTAACGGTTAGTCCCTAATCATTGGTTAGCGTATACTGTGTAAAAGAGCGCATTCTAAAGCTATCTCATATAACATCAAATAAATCCATTAAAAGATAGAAAAACGTGATGTGATTTGGGTTTTTGAACGCTCTTTATATTTCTATTAGGGAAAGCAGGGATAAACAGAGGTAAAACTTTGGTGAAATTTTGATGGTGTGAGACTACGTTTCTGCATGTGAAATTACTATCAAATCAAGAAATGAGACCACTGATACAGCAATGAAGTCTATGGTCTTCCTAACTTTCACATGCAGTTTAATATAATCTATTTTATTCTACTCTACTCTCGGGTGTCAACGTCTAAAGAACGAAATGTTAATCATGCCGAGCTATAAAATGCCACAACTTGGAAATTTAACGAATAAAACACATCGAAATGAGAACTGCTTAAGAATTAGATGTGTAAAGAAACTTTAAATGCAAATGAGAGCCAAATAATATTGTTTTCTATTCCAACAAATCCATGTAAAATTATGCAAATGAAAGGCCTTGGCAATAAAACCTCAGCCCTTATAGATAAGTGAAAGTCTTAAAAAAACGGCGTGGCACTCCATTATAATTTCGAGAAGCGTACCCATTGAACATAGAATCGTTTCCATCACAAAATTACGAATAGACAACAGATGCGGATGAGAATTTTGAAGATGGAATCGGTACGGCCACTTCCTCCGGATGCACCTCTTCCCCCTTCGACTGATAGGTTTCTCCACTCCGGGATATTAGAGCTCTGCAAGCAGCTCCGTGAAACTGAACGTTCCAACAGATTTAGGACATATCAGTTCTAATTCCGATCGGCGTGCATCGCAAATGCCTCTTCCCCCGCCTCTCTCCGGGGGAATTTCTCATTTTTTTCCAGCATTTGAAGCACCGGTCTCCTCTCTCCTCCCTCATCCCCCCCCCACACCCTTCATCACCCCCTCCCTTCCCCTCCCTCTTCCGCCACCCCTTGAGTGCGGGTGACGGGGTGGATCGATACTCATACGCATTTGAGCGCGAGGCTGTAAATTATGGGTTCCTTTGCCAATGGCTGCAATGAACTTACATACACAACCACCTAGCCCAACCTCCGAAAGACTAAATGCACGCAAGAGCATACACACGAGGGCACGACCTTATTTAACTTTGTGGCGATAAAGCGGAGGCCACCGCAATCCAGCAGAGGTAATTTCTCTTTGGATGCTGCCCCGGGGAGTGACTGTCACCCATCAGTCACCAAGGATGGCGCTCTAACCAAGAGTGCAATAAAGTAGTAGTAAGTAACAAGTCGGGCAGAAATCGAGCAACGCCGGCTTAAAAATCTTTTCGAATAAAAGGCGTTTCAGCTTAAATAATTCAAAAAAGCGCCGAGCTTTAGTAACAAAAGAGGGTTATCTAATCTGGAGTAGCATAGCAGGCATCAAAAGAAGATTGAAAACAGGAATAATGTACATAAGTGAATGTAATCCAGTCCAATAATTGGTGAGGCTGCTTTGGTATTGTTAAGATAAATGGCGTAGTTTCCTATAAGTTTCACATTTTTTCATAAAAAACTTATTTTTCATCCCAATTATGCATATATTTTACGCTGTTAAATTAGATAGCACATTAGACAGTTAACAACATAGAAAAACTTCTACATAAACGTAGAAAAGATATTTCCCATCAATTTTTCGATAAAAAATGGCTGGTGACCGGAAGGTTTAGCTATTAAGTACTTTTTTCTTCTGATTACGTATTCTGTCTGGAAAGAGTGAGCACTTGAGGTATCATTTATTTCTCTTATTTCAACAGTTTGTTACCTGCTAATAGCATGTCCCACCAACGAGCTAATGCGGATGAGATTTGGGACACAAGGTGGTTTCCCGGCTTAAAATCCAGTGTCCTCCAAATAATAAAAACTCGGGGAAAAAAATGCTCCGATTTTTCCGAAAAGAGAAAACTGGGAACCAATTTGTATGATTAACTGCACACCTGTTATGAGAGTAACCTAAAGTATCAAGGAACTGAGAGTGTATAAATAAAATCGAACCTGCATAACTCTCGCAGCTGTGCAAGAAAGGAGAAAGTGAAATTTACGACGAGAGACAAAATACTGAGCAGTGGTAAACAAGGTGAGATATCCCAATATAAAAGAATGCCTTGAAATTACAAAATTTAATGGCTTCCAATTTCTCCCATTTGAATATTAATTAGATAAGTCATCCCTCTATCAGATCTAGAGGTTTTGAATTCTACATAGGAACTAATTTCAAATGGGATAAATGTAGCTTAAGAACATGCGACAGCTGTCCAGAAAGTAACATCCGTTATGCTGTAAAAAATACCCTGGAAAGGAAGCCAAAAATTTATTATTTTCATCTCAAAGTTACATATCTCCACTATTTTATACATAAACGACAAACAGATTAAAGCATTTGAACATTTAAAAACATCTCGGAACTAGTTTTCAGATTTCTTCAGTAGAATATTCTGCCACCAGAGAGAGCAGTCAACGGATGACGGCACCTTTTAAGTTCCTCATCGAGACGAGCAAAAAAATATGTAATAGTCTAACTTTTCAGTCATGTTTCTATGCAACAGAGCCGTAGAAATCCGTGGAAAACTTTCTTATGATTTCAGATATTGTAAAACGTCGGATTTTTAAGAACTTTTTTCAATTTTGAAGTGCAGTTTATTTCTGACCACAGTCGGGCGGTCACTTCTGTCATCGTCATGGATATTTATATTCACTCTTAAGCGAATGACAACTTTTACGCATAACTCTGGTCACTCATCACATTTAGCCAGTACAGAGCACAAATTCCGCGATGGATGTCAGCAGCATTGAAGTTTTTTATCAGTAAAAACCTAATCACTGAACAGTGACGGCTAGGAGATAAGAAGAACAATTGATTTTTTAAATTCCTAATTCATCATATTATTCTTTTACCAATCGTACTAAATGTGGTGAAAGAAAGACGACAAGGGAAAAAATATTCATATTTTTTATTAAACAATCCTGAGATCCATGTGAACAAACCAGGTTGACTGGTAGAAGTCACTGAAAAACATTTAATGGTAGATATATGAAATCGCTGTTTAGACGGCTTTAATGATAGACGCTCGTAGACACTAAAATGAACGAGAACTGGCTTTCCCGATATGAAAGAAGTATAACTTGACGGAAAGACACTTCGCAACACCTAGTCTTCACATGACTTTGATTTTCCCTTTCATGGGCGATGAATTAACACTGATCTGACTAAGTGTTCCGGAAAGATTCCTTTCTCATATATTTAATGACTTACACTCACGTTTTCCAGAATCATTAAGTAGTTCCGCAGGAATAATTTCTTCTCACACGGCCTTATTTTATTTCATCTCCGCCACTGCCGTTCCTATCTCACCGTCGTGTATGCCAGGGACGAAGGTATCTTCAAATTAGTCATTTTTAATTTTTTAGTCGTGTTCCAGGCCTAGGTTTTTTACCTTAAAGATCTTCCTACAAACCTTTCCATCCCTCTCTCCCTAAGAGCTTTCCTTGTTGGACTAGTAATTTGCTTATCTTATGCCTAACTGTTTGTCCCGCGATACAACCGTGGGAGCATGGTTTGGATTCGGATTGAAGGAGTATATAATAATAACAAAGACAATGATTATTACAATATTCGTCTCTGTTATTATGGAACAGTTTCACTGCATCACACCTGAATCTGTAATGTATATTAGGGTAAATAATAGATTGGGATATATTTGTCGGGGAATTGGAGTGGACATCATTAAATAACCGTTCATCATTAAATAACATCATTAATCTCATCATTAACATCATAACCGTGGACATCATTAAATAACATCATTAATCTTAACCGTTCGGGAGTACATTATACGGTTAAGGCATTGCAGAAGGTAGCAGGTGGGAATTTACTTAATAAACATTGCGTGGGCCATTCGCAAAAGAATTGTGACGAGAATCACGGCATATATAATGAAGTATTGGACTTGGCACATGAGAGTTAGCAGGTAAATACAACTCCCCGGGTAAGTAGAATCAAAAAGAGAAAGCACAATGAATTGATCAAGAATAGACCTATCTCCGTAGTGACAATCAACTGCCGAAGTTTGGAAAAAATAATACCCTAGTTTAAACCACATGATCAGAAGTACCCAAGCCGATGTAATTATAAGAACTGACAGCTGATTATCGGAAGACATCGCAGACGAGAAGATTTTTCCAAGGGGTTTTAAAATTTGTAGAAGTGACAGAGAAAATAGGATTGGGGGGAGTGTTGATAGCTGTTTAAGATATTCATGAAAGCAGAAGTGAGTCCTTCCCTAACAGTACCAGATACAGTGTTTGGTGTTCCATAAAAAGCTCTCGGTCAAAAAGAGTACATTTTTGCACACTACGGACCCTCTGATTCCGGAGTAAAATCAATTTTAGAACTAGAAAGAGAGGTCGCTAGTTTTAATTACCATTTACACAATACAGTAATTATTATCGGAGGGGTTTTCATTCCATAGACTGGAAACACTACATCTCCATAGCAGGAGGTAAGTACAAGGAGTCAATGCTTCGCATTTTCACATAATATTCGTTAAACCAATTAGTACTGATAATCACCAGAGGAATCAAAATACTTGATCTAGTAGCCACTCGTAAGTCGTCCTTAATACATCCACCCTTGATGGACTTAAAGATCACAGAATTGTGCTAGTTGAATTAGTTTGATGACTACGAAAAATCAGGAACGTAAAAGAAAACTTTACTTGTTCGACCGGGCTGATTACAAAAGATTAAAGCGTGACCTACAGCCGTCTAATGGCACATTTAAGGAAAGTAGTGGAAACGAAGACTGTGATGGTTAGAGAAGTGCCTTTCTGGACGTCATATGGGCTACAATAGAAAAACACATGCCTAGTAAGTTTTGAAGTGACAGAAGGGAACCTAGATGGCACAACGTAGAAGTACGTAAAGTATTAAACCACCAAAGAGCATGTTATTAAAAAATGAAGAGATCACAAAAGGACATTTCTAACATTAAAAAACAATATGACATAATACAGAGCTATAAAACAGCTAAGGCGTTAGCAAGTAAAACATGTTGCCAGGCGTAAATAGATTTTTAAAAATAAAAGATTAGGTAAATATTTGGACGATAATCTAAAAGCGCTTTGGTTAAATGTGCGAGAGGTTCTGGGAAACAAGTCGATAGTGCCATCGTTAAATAGCAACGGGCAAAAGCTAAACACCAGTTTAGAAAAAGCTAAAACATTAAACCACTATTTTCAGAGTTTTTAACAATCCAACACAGGAATAATGCGAGTTACTACCCGAACGCTCCCTTGAACCCATGCATGGAATTGTAATATCTTCTCTTGGAATCAAACGCATAAAAAACGTGGGGCACAGAAATAGCTGCTTTCCTGGAAATAATATTTAATAAATCCCCAAATGACCGCGCAGTACCCTAAGCATGTAAAATAGCCAATGTTACTCCCATATTTAGATAAGGCAAACGATAAGACTCGAGTATTTACCTCAAAATCTCTCTCATATTCATCTCATGCAAAAAGATAGAGCACATAATTACGAGTTCAATCATGAAATATCTCGTTTCTCGGAATTTACTAACAAAAAACCAGCACGGTTCCCAAAAGGGTAGATATTGCAAAACCCAACTTGCACTTTTTGTTCATGATATAGTATTTCGGTCTCGGGAGAAAGTTATGTTCAGGTTGATTCTATATTTCTAGATTTTAAAAAAGGAACTCGACAATGTCCCTAATAAAAAGTTGCTCCAAAGTTGGGAAGCTATGGGATTGGGATGAATGCGTAATTATTTGGATGAAGCACTTTTTCAAAATATAATGCAACAGCCCACCTAACATTTTCTTTGTCGATTTCTTCATAATTTCTTTAATCGCGAATGAGCGTAAACATTCTAATTCGCAATCGGTTCAATGATAATTCAAACTGAAAATAAAAAAAATAAAATATACTGATAATTGAAATATACATTTTAAATAGTCTAATGGATTGAATCTAATTCAACTGGTTAACCTGTTTACAGGCAAGCTTTCGTCACTTTTGGCATCTTTAATACTTAACGTCTAAGAAGTTAAATAGCTCTAAATTTTTATAAATTAATCCATCCCCCCCATCTCAGATTATTACGTGAAAATGATTTATGAGAAAACTATAGAAACATGACCTAAACTTCACGGGAAAACCTTTAACGGCTATTATACAGTTGAGAGTGTTTTTTGCCTGTAATAAAAAATTTCAATACTTGCAAATAAGTGTAGCCATTCAATCTTTTGTTCTTTAACTGCGAAAGCACAAAAGAAGAGTAGGCTAAATGTTCTTTTTTTTAGATTAAATGTTAGCGGAATGCTCTAATTTTCTCAATAAAATCACATTTTTTGGTCTATGGTCCCGTTTTTCACTTCCAATGTTCAATGCCAAGTGTGCGAATACGGATTTATTACGGAAATGTTTCCACCCTTTTGTCATTACCTGCAATTATTTCGTCATTTAAGTGGGTAAAAGTGATGGTATTGGCTAAAATAAAAATTCTGCTAAAAAAGTTTCGCGGGTTTCGTATATTTGATTTTCGATTTATTTTGATGCGGAGTTTGGTCGAATGTGGAAGTTTTACTCGCAGTTTTCTTCGATTGTAGGGGCGTGGTGCATCATGAGTTCCAGAGTGCCACAGGGTAGAACGGTAAATACGTAAGGAACCTACTAGTTATGCGCAAATTGCGACGCCGCCAATCCGCCACAAAACGCCCGGATTTTTGAAAGAACAAAAATTGGCTTTTGCACCATGGCAACGCCCCTGCTCACACATCGTTACTGATGCGCGACGTTTTGGCGAAAAACAACACACTAATGATCCCGCAGCCACCGCATTCCTCAGATCTGGCCCCAATTGGTGCTTTAATTGTTATTTTGTCTCGGGCGTGAAGTTATGGACCCATGTTTCATCCGTAGTTATGAAATGGCGCAAAAATTATGCTTTGTTACTTTGAAACTTTCACACTCAATTTAAAAATCATCCACAGAAGCATGTACTTTAAATTATTGACCAAATCTAGAATATGCAGTGAAAAAAACAGGGGTCGAAGAACAGAGGTTTTGTAGGAAAAATATCACAGGAAACAGAAAGCCAAGAAGCCATGACAAAAACGCATTACAGTTTGACATGTACATTTCAATATTGATTGAAAGAAATATAATAAACTATTGGAAAATTTCAAAGGTTTCATTTTAGGTATAAGCAATGAGTGGTTGAAGCTAGAATCGAATATCACCGTCAGAATTGGCGTTAAGTCTAAATTTTCAAGTACATGCTTCTGTGGATGATTTGCAAATTTATATCTATTTTTCTCCTGAAGAACTCCACATCTTATAATAACGCAATCTATATGTAATGCTCTGTTAGTGAAAGGGCCAACATTCAAGTGACTTCAGTGAAGTCCAACTAAGACACGAGCAAATATTTTTGGTATTTTAAGACATAGGAAGCATTGATTATAATTGCGTTCCACCGTTCCATGTTGGTGACTGTTTTTATCTATTTACGAAACTATTCGTTAACCAGAGCTTTCTCTCATCTCTACGTTGACACGGGATCACCACATTCTAGACATGTGAAATAAGGAAAACATGATTATTTACTCATACTGAAAAACAAAAATCCTCAGACCTTCAAAAGCTTATGCTTTGAACATATCTGATTTTTAAAATGTTTAATTATTTTACTAAATTATATAGGGAATTGACACACTTTCTTCAAATACGAGCCCAGGGGCTTATTAATAGTGGAGCTACATTCATATTCAACCCTGCGGTGATAACCTTAATTATATCTCAATGCCTGGTGGACTAAACTGAATAGCCTTTGATTGCAAAAATAAACTCTTCAAATGATCTACCCTCTTCTCCACAACCGGAATTCTTCATGCCTATATGATATTTTTATCTTCAGAACATGATTTTCAAAAATTTCAATCTATTTTGATCGTACATTTCTTTATAATTCCTCTGCTAGTACTTGATTGATCTTAGATCTCTATTTAAAAATCCAATTTTTAGAAATCCCCGACCTCTTAGAATAAATCTTTTTTTCAAGCCGATCAAATTTAAATTATTCCATAATCTAAAAAAAAAGCTTTACTTATTTGGCCATATATGTTTTCATTTCTCTCTCTGTGTATGGCATATGCATATTGTTAAGTACATCATTTTAACCTTGCAGTCTGTTGTTCTGATTGTGTCTCCTTCGCTTTTGTCAACTCCATTAGCTTAAAATGTTTCATTTACTTATTTCCTTCCCTCTTACAAATTCATTTGTAATAACGTATTGTTTAGCTCCTATTCATTTATAATACTCTCAGCACATTTTTTTTGCTTGCTTTGACACTCAACCCCAGAGCATAATAAAACCATTAATTTTTCGTCATAATTTAAAGATTTACATACGAATTTAGGAATTTAGTAATTTGAAAATCAAAAAAAACTTTAATTCATTTCGAATGGGTGTTGAGTAATGTATACAATAAAAAAGACTGATAAATACAATATACACACAAAGTATAAGAAACTACAGGAGATGTCGCAAAAATACCCTTTAATGCATTCATCCACCTAATGCGTTATGTTATTATGCGAAAATTTCAGAATGTAAAGATAATTCCGCTTAGCCTGAATTCGTACTCGGATCCTACGATGCTTGGTCGAAGACTTTAGCCAATTAAGCTACGAAGGCGTTTTCTAACGCTCCGATTTGGAGATTTTAAAAGGACAAGATTTTATGAAGAAATGCCGGACATAAAATGTTACTGCTACGGCCACTCTCGCAGTTTCTTTAACTTTGCCTTAGATAAAACACCCCTAGTGCTCAATACTTTGACTTCGACCTCGAGGGCTGTGACGTAATGCACGTCATTAAGATACTGTACTCCTTGATCAAAAGGTTCCCGGAATAACCACCGTGTGGCGCTCCCATCGTTCCGATTTGAGTTCTGTTTTTTTTGTTAAATTGGTACATCTGTTGTTGATATTCCCTTTAAATCTTAGTGTCATAACTTGACATTTGCAAAAGTTACGTAGCCAAGAGTACATCTATCTCTGTGTGTGTTGGCGATTTTTTACAATTGCAGAAATGGATTTAAATTTGCAACAACGAACTTGTATTAAATTTTGCGTAAAAAACGGATTTAGTGGCGCACGGACGTTGGAAATGTTGGAAAAGTGTTTCGGCAACGATTCTCTAAAAAAACGGTCGTTTACCAGTGGCACGAGCGGTTCAGAAGTGGTCGTGAGTCAATCGAAGATGATGAACGCAGTGGCAGACCATCGACATCGAAAGTCGGTGAAAAAATTGATAAAGTAAAAGAAATGTTGGTCAATAACCGCAAATTAACCATCAGAGAAATAGCGGAGGACTTGAACATTGCCTATGGATCCGCCCAAGACATTGTGGTTAATGATTTGGGTTTCCGTCGTGTAGCAGCAAAGTTGGTGCCAAAAGACCTCAATTTCATGCAAAAAAGAGACCGTGTTGACGTCGCAAAAGACATGATTTGCGAGGCTGAATCCGATCCCACATTCATCAAAAGGATCATTACTGGAGAGACGAGACGTGGGTTAATGAGTACGACACGCAATCCAGACATCAGGCAAGTGAATGGCGTTCACCAAATGAGCCGAGACCAAAAAAACCACGTCGTTTTCAGTCAAAAAAGAAGGCAAGCTGACGGTTTTCATGGATTACAACGGTGTAGTGCATCATGAATTTTTGCCAGAAGGCCAGACAGTAAACAAAGAGTATTATTTGGGCGTTATGAGACGTTTGCGTGAAGCAATTCGCCGAAAGAGACCAGAAATGTGGGCAGAAAACTCGTGGATTTTGCACCATGATAACGCACCGTCGCACAGTGCTATCATTATTCGTAATTTTTTGACGAAAAATGCAACAAATACCATCCAACAGCCACCGAATTCACCTGATTTGGCTCCCTGTGACTTCTTTCTGTTCAATCGAGTTAAAAAACCATTACGGGGAACGCGTTTTAGCAGCCGAGAGGAAGTAATGGAAAAATCGCAGGAAGCACTGATGGACATACCGAAAACCGAATATAAAAAATGTTTCGAGGATTGGATCAAGCGCTGGCATAAGTGTGTTGCAGTCGATGGGGATTACTTTGAAGGGGACAATATAGATTTAGATGAATAAACTTGTATTTTTAATTTTCTGAATAAATTCCGGGAAATTTTTGATCAAGGTAGTATGTACGTACGGTATTTCTCCCGGCAGATCAATTGGCTAAAGCACTCGGCCAATCATTGTGGCATCCGGGTTCTGGTCCCATTGAAGGCGAATGATTGTTACCCCTTCTAAATATCGAGTTGAAACATACATTATATAACTACATTTTAAAGGAAAATTTTTAATTTTATAGTTAGCAAGCATACGGTCCAGATATATACTTTTCTGATTTCCCCTGGATTTTGGAATATTATAGCGTATTCTAAGCTATAGGAAAGCAAAGAATAGTTTATCTAGTGAGACAAACTGTTCAAAGAGAGTTCTAATTGTTTTACAGTCTTGTAATCGCTAGAGGTATCCATCATTTTATGCAGACGCTCTCGTTGTTGATCAATGAAGTTAATGAGTTCAAAGGGGATCGAGATGGTGCGGGGGCTAACGTACTGGCTTCCCACCCTGAGGGCGCGGGTTCAAATCCCGGCGGTGTTGAATATTTTTCAGAGGTATCTCGATCCCTACTTGAGGTGCTTTGTGGAGGGCACTTTGAGTGAGTACGCCGTCCGTCGGATGGGACGTTAAGCCGCGGACCCCTTGGCGCCTTTCGTAAAGAGTAGGCTAATGCCGACGCCGGGTTTCTCTCCACCCTTCATCCTTTCCTGTCCTTCCCCTATGGCGCAAATGACCTTAGCTGTCGGTCGCCTCCCCTCAAAACTACTAATATGAGTTCAAAGAAGGAAGAAGTAAAATGTAGCTTCGTAGTAAAATGGACCTTCGTAGTTATCTTTGCTGGTTCCTGTATCTTCTTCTACGCCTGTTAAAACTTTTTTCAGACACACTACCTCGAATGAAATTAATCGAAGAATTTAACAAATGGCTGAGGCCGAAATTTTTTGGAAATCCATTTGTAAAGCACCTCATAAAATAATTGATTACTGCCGATTAGTTTCGCCCCGCTGTAGGTTCGATTGGTCCGGATGATACTACAGGGCAACAGAACTAATCGGCAGTAAAATATTCTTCTCTGTGGAAAGGCAAAGTCTTTCATTCTTTCTTCGTACTTAATTTTGAATCAAATTAATAAAAAATACTTACTGCATCAATAAGAGAAATGTTAGGTCATAATAATAAAAATTTAACACTACCTTTAAATATTTGAAGTTGGTTAGGAGAGGAAATCGTTCGTTGAAATCAAAGTTGTCAGCGAAGAGTGGAAATTTAAGGGTAGAGAGCTACTGAAGACTAATAAAATAAATTTTGGTAGGAACTTGGCTAAGAGGAATGTTTGAATGGGTAATTTAAATAAAACAAAGGAGAGTATAAGTTAGGAAGAAATAAATCAGGGAATTATTGCAATTTAAATGTGCTTACGTTACATTAAGGTGCTTAGAAATACCTGGGTTAAATTTAGATTCATTCTTGGGCAATAAAAATCGGTCTCTTAATTGAAAGGAAAATTATTTCGAGCATGTATAAAATAAAGCTATAATATTACCAGTTTAATGAAATATAATTTAATAATTCAAGAAGAAATTCTGCTTAGCCAGTGTGGGGGTATTTTTTACGCTTAAAATATGTTTTACACATTTAGCGGCAGTACTTATGAAAGTTTTTTCATCAAAATGTGTGGCGATAAGGCAAAAATGCTACTCTCTTCGACTCGTAAAAATGAATTTTTTTTAAAAATGTCCTTCATTTCGCTGCAAAAGAAAGATATTTAAAAGCAAGTTCAGCATTGATTTTATAACACTTTGTTTTCTATTGAAAATATTAAGAAAATTAAGACATGAATTTTTTTTGCAAAATACTGTACCATATTCATAATTGCAGATAGCTTTATCCTATGTTTGGTGAAGCTGACATGTGGGACATATGCGTTTAATAATCGAAAAACTTCCTCTTGTTACTGTTAAGCTTATTGTAAATTTTGAATTTATGAAACACCGGCTGTTGAAATTTTGAATTGTCTTTTACGTCCTTTTCCCTCACAAAAAGTAAAAACATCGAAGGGAATATAACTTTCTGACAATTTAAAAGACTTGTAGGTCCCGAGCAAAACCTTAACAGATTTCAACAGCGAAGCCAATATCTAAATGTGATATAAAGTGTAGACTACGTAACTAAACTCTGGCGCAAAATTTTACCGTCATGGCGCTCCCCCTTTTAATATATTTTTCTACGTATGGAAGTGAATGTTTACTAAACATTTTTCAGATACTTCTGAAACATTTTAATTTACTTGGCAATAAAATCTTCAACGCCATTTTAATTGCCCTACAGTCTAGATAACTCCAGGCATGATAGATAAAAATGTAACGGCTTAAATAGGCAAAAGGTTTATCTGAGTTTCAATCTAAGAATGTAATTGAAAAACACTCTTAAACATGCAAACATTTTGCCCACAAAAATGTTCTTTCATCTATGCTCTTTCACAACAACAAGAAAAATTAAAATTATTTTTGCTGAAATATTGTTAACAGTTTTGCAGTAATTTTGCGGTATTACAGTACTGTGGATGATAGAAATAACGAGGTTAACTACCGGTAATGATAGAAATGATCGAAAATACGACCAAAACAAACATTGCATTCAAAGAACGCATGATAGCGTCCGCCACTGAAATTGCGTGGAAAACTACGGCATATTTTACAAAATATAGAGGTGAAATACGCGCATATTCAAAATAATATGAGATATATCTGTACTCACAGTGTGAACGAAGTTATTCTATAATGAAATTTACCTCTCTATAGCTTGCGACGACTTCGTGAATATACACATCCATCTATTCGTTAATTGTACATCACTGAGATCTCCTTAGAGATGAACTGAATGCAACATAAGTGCATTCAGTTCATTAGGAATACTAGTGTATTACCTATTGCCTTTTTAAATACGTGTAGAGGTCAACAGTCGCATTAAGGGTCTCTGGAGTGAAGACTAAGAGAATGACCGTCGGAATAAATGAGGCATCTCTAAAATTTTTCGCGTCTTAACAGCAAAAAGTAATGGGAAATTCGCAACAGGAAGATGGCATGTCTTGAGAGAGGTGATTGTGGAAAAGGGAAAAAAGTAATCTTCTTCAGAGATGATTCTTTTCGTTGAGCGCGAAGGAACAACCATCCAAATCTCACACCTATGTAATCGTCTCCTTTTATAAAACCCCCATCTTCCCCTCGCACGCTCTTACTTTCTCTCTCTGTCTGCATTTCTTCCCTCCCTCCAAAACCCAGCCAAACTCCAATTGAAAATCGTCTCATCTCCAATTTTCCACTTCCACCCATTCGGATTCTCTCTATCCACACCCAATCATTCGGCATACATACACGAGGTGATACATTATGTTTTTTTCTCCTACCTTCTGTCCCTCTATCCAGTCCCGGCCGGCGAAAATGCTTTTGATTTCCTGCTTCCCATGGGAAATTAGCTGAAAAAATTGCGAGAAATAAAATAATTACGGTGGAGCCACGGCTCCTGCTATTGGGATTGGTGGGGAGGTAGGAGTTGAAAAGATGGGGGAACGAGTGTTCCGGGTTTGAATGAGAAGGGAGAGCTGTGTGGACGACCCTTAAACGGGGAACACGCGAACGCCTCCCACCCCTCTCCCACCACTTATCCAGTTAAAACAGATGTCTTCATCCCAATTCCATTGCAAACCCCCTCTTCTCTCAATTTCAATTCATTTCCTCTTTCTTTGTTTCACCGTATTCATTCCTTTTTACGGCGCTGTCTTTCCTGGAAAGAAATGGTATGGAGGACCTTACAAAGGAACGTATCAGGCTTATAAAAGTTCTCACGTCGTTGTAGATGTTATTAATGCTTTGTAAATCCTCGGAATATATTTAACTAACCAATTCTTAGTTATATTTATAGATATGGATTGTCGGTCGTATAAGAAACTGACTCTGTGCAGGTGTTTCATCCTCTAATGAGGCAATGAAAGAAAACATTGGCAAAAATGAGTTCAAATTGTTACTTTTGTGTATTCCATTTTATTTTCATTGTTTTAATCGTAAAATTATACATAATGCGCATTCTTTAAGAAGTGAAATATAAAATTTTGTCATTGCTATATCTTGGCAAATTGATATATCTTGAGCTATATCTTGTAAGGATCATGAAAGTTGTTATTATATGACTCTTGTAGTTCTTGCAAAGGGCATATTAAATAATTTCTAAGATATCGTCATTATTTCACAAAATCAACTGAAATTAATTGCATCTAGTGATAGATGGAAGGCATGCATCTATTTTTAAGGCATTTTAAATCTGACGGGATAAGCACCATTTCCATAATCCTTTTCTAAGGTAAAAGAAAGACATTTCCCTGTAATAACTTCCACAACGGAGCACATTTAAAATTTACAGACTTAACTTCGCCAGCAGGGTAATTAAAACAGACAGCACTAGTTCAAATAATAACTAAATTATTAGTTTATTCATTTATCCCTCAAAGGTTGTATGATGCAAGATAGCATGGCCTTTATTTGGGAAACTATAAAATGCATTATTGCAATGTCATTATTCAATGTGGCCGGAATTCTTTCAAAACTATGAGTTTTTTTAAGGATATGGTACAAAATCACGGTGGGTTAGAAAACATCAGCAATACTTAAAACGGAAGTTGGATGAGTTGCATCATATAAAGAAAATTGTTTTCCCAGGTCGATGGTAACTATTTCTTCAGTATTCTTACCGAACATTCAATTGTTTCATTTCAGCAAAAAAAATAAATAAACGGAAGATGTCGCATGGGAGGGATCCGGGTTCAAATCCCAGTCAAGGCGAATGATATTTGAACTCTGAAATTGTTGCATTGAAAAAAATTTAAGATTCAATATATCTAACAAAAATCATAATTAAATTTTAATGCCTCCCTACTTTTGCTAAAACACATTCTACATCAGTGAACGAAAAAAACGAAGGAATATGATTGAACGAAAGCTTTTAGAATAACTAGACGCAAAAAATAGTTTTTGCAATACGATATGTTTCTTACATCTTGATGCTCATGTTTCTTATAAGGAAAATGAAAAAAAATCGGTATTAGTTTGGGGGAATGGTGGTAAATTATTTTTGTACATTTTATAATATCTTTTTAAAGTAATTCTTCACGCCAAAGTAATAAAATTATGCCCCATAATCCTGTCTGCTCTCAGTATTTTATTGAATATTTACAATGAAAAAGGTATAATTAGATGATACACTATTTGAGGTGCAGTTTTTTAGTTGTTTTGCGGTATATGTGTTTGCATGAGTATTGGATGAAGGGATTTTTGCATGAGTGTGTGCGCTGCTGTGGGTGTAATTTTCCGCGTTGTTTTTTTGCATTTGGTATTTTTCCTTTTTACGGTTGGTGACCTAACACCCCCCGCCACACGCCCTTGCGGCGGCTTGCGGGGTATTATGTAGATGTAGATGTATTTGAAACAGAGTACAAATAATTAATTTTCCTCAGTGACAGTTGTTCTTTTCCAGTAGAATAATAACATAGAGTCCATTCCTAACGTCTTTGAAAAATAATCTTTTTATGCATTCAACTTCTCACATGAATGGAGAACTTGCTTCCTCTTGGCTGCGGACAAGAAGCCGAAACACTTAAATGACCTTCAAATAGTTTAGACGAATAGGAGCTTTCCCGCATCCTAGGCAGTACCTAAAGGTTGCTTATCTAGATGTTTATTCTCGGCCATAGATAGCACGAAATGAACAAAAGAAGCAAGAATAACCAATTATAAAAAATCAATTACGCCCACAACCATATTTCAGCAGTTATTGAGAACCGGCCACAATAAGGTCCTTCATTCAAAAGTCATCCTGGAACATGCAAGGAGACAGGGCAGATAAATAAGAAATGCCGGTAGGTCGCCCGCTCAAACGGAGAAACCCCTTCGTTCGGTAAAATATTCATCTGTGTGGAGAGAGAGAGGTAGAGAAAACTGAGCGATTAAAGCGTCTCGTTTAGCTGGCGCCGAAACGTCCATGTTTACGAAGTCTAAAACACGTGTTTTACGCGCGTGCTGCTCATTCGTTGAACTCCGTACCTCGGGAATGCGTTCACGAGTCCAAATTAAATTCCTGCCGGCCCTGCGTAAGCCAGTTATTTAAATCTTGCGGGGAAACTGACTCTCCATTTGGGAAACAGGAATGTTTAATGAGTTACCCAACGTCCAACCTTAACAGACTAAATACAGTCTTCCGTATTAAAATTTGCCTGGGGGATTAATATATTCTCATCATCTGAGAAATAGGGTAACTCGTATATCACCCCTAGAGCGGATGAAGGATTTCAAGTACGACTAAGTGAACGAACAATTGGTTTTTTTCAGCACAAATATTCCAATATTTATTGATTATTGAGAAATTTTACATTGATAACTTAGTAATATTGATGGTTTTATAAAATGCGAGTGTCTCGTATTTCAGAAATCACAAATTTTCTTATATAATAAGCTTAATAATTCGGAAGAAGTATAATACATCGGTGAATTAACTCCCAATCGCTTTTAAACTTTAAAAGAAGAAGACTTTAGATACATAAAGATATGTTGAATAGTTTAGCGTAAAAATATTTCCTCTGAGCAAATATAAAGAGAAATATTTAAATGAAGATTGAAAAATTAAAAAAATGGCAAACTATCAGCGTGGGTTTGAATGGCAAAACAACCAATGAAATCCAACGAAAATATAACAACTCAGCATTTATTAAAATAACAGGTTTTTAGCATTTAATAAAACCATTCCTAGTGGCAAACGATCATGCTTTCAAATCAAATATCATGGGGTTAATCCTTCGCCTATCTTAGACCGAATGCCAAGAGGCCCAATAGTTTTGAAAGGACACATTTAGGCTTGTCGAACGCAATGAAGGGAGGAAGGATGTACGCGTAGTTAAAGAGGGGATTAATTTACCTTGACCGGTAGAATGCCAATGATAATATCAAACATATTGAGTTTGTAGGGCATGTATTAAAGTATAGTTATAGTGGACGGTAGCACTTTTTAGTTCATGTTTGGAAGTGTATTGGTGTCCATTCTTTGTCCATCCAAAAACGGTAAACTGACAAAATAAAATAAAACATCTCGGGTCGTCCGCGTGGAAATGATTACCCTCCGGAACTTGGTCTCAACTTGATAATATTTTTTATAACACCCCCCAAAGAGCTCGGAGAGGATCTCACAATTCCATCCACCCCCGCAGAGCTGATCATAAGCAAACCTTTCCATCCCGTCTAAATTCCAGACAGAGAAGAGAAGGGAAGAGAGACGAGATGCGAGGCGTCTGGGTGGTAACATACTTTAATTCCATGGGAGGATTCGGTCGAGGCAATAATGTGATCTGGATGAACGAGGTCGTAGGAATTCATTCTCGAGGAGAATTGGACAACGCTAGCATCCATCCTGGATGGTGCGTCTGTTTGGAGCGATGAGGGAAACGGGAGAAAAAAAATAATATCCCTTTCGACGGTGGCAGCTGACATTATTGCTCTCCGGAGGAGGGCGCCTCGGGAGGACCGGGGAAATGCTGAGAGAGAGAGAGAGAGAGCGGCAGGCAGTACGTTCCGCATGATGTTTTCCCTGTAAAACACGTGGTGTCTGAATGGAAGGGATGCCACTAACGGGAATTATTATTAAAACAAGAGATTTTCCTTCTACTCCTGTTTGAAATCATGATTCATGATTTACGACTTGAGGAAAATTCAGTGAGATTGCTAACCAAAGGACCGAATGATGATTTACGTGCATGTATGGATTACGGGCACGCATGAAGAGACGGGCCCATAACCCATGAGGTTTTAAACAATAGTGACGCGCTACAATATAAATATTCTCGCGAGATGGACCATTGGAGTGAGGGCTCAAGGTATTATCTGAATACTATACGAGCAGCTCATTGTATCTTTTGGTTAATTACACTTTTCTTGAATTGTGAGGCGTGGATATTTGCAAAATATGGCTAGAAAAGATGGTCTGATTCCATGTAAGGAGCTTGAGAAGATTAATTAAAATTAAAATAATTGAAAGAAAACACCCTAATGTAAATACTCTAATGAAACGATTAAAATAGAAGCCCTTGGAGAATATTTAAAAAAAGAACAGGGATGCATATTTGACAAATTACAAAATATGATATTTTACTGAAGGCCATATACCATTATTGAAAAAAATTACATGTTAAACAAATTCCTGGATTTCTATGCTAAAAGATTTATTGTTGGTTTTTAATAGACCTTGGCACCACATATCACAGCAATTCCTTTCCTAGTTTGTAGTTCTTGAGGGAAGGCAACCGACTGCTGAGGTCATTTGCGCCATTTGGGATGGACAGGAAAGGATGAAGGGTGGAGAGAAACTCAGCTTCGGTATTAGCCACCTCTCGTCGAAAGGCGCCAAGGGGTCCGCAGTTTAACGTCCCATTCGACGGGCGGCGAACTCACTCAAAGTGCTCTCCACAAAGCACCTCAAGTAGGGATCGGGATAATACTGATGACCCGGGCCCCCAGGGTAAGCTAGCCTCCACTTCAATTCCATACCCAATACCTTTCCTAAAAGTCTTAACCCGCATTGCATAATTATTCTTAAACCCTAGAGTATGTATTACAGTATCTCATTTTTTTAGTATTAAATGCTTTGTACACATCTTATTTCCATCCTTTTCATTCTTTCCCTCCCTCTCCCTCACTATCCCAGCATTCTCCACACTAATACCGCCTTCAGCATCCCCGAAATCCACGCCTTACTTAGTACGAATTTCTTCCATGCCTCTTTTGCTGCAATACCTGGAGTAACATTTTTGGTTTTTCTTCTCTTGAATTTTACTTTTCCTATTATTCTCCGAACCTGCAGCTCAAAGGCCGCCAATCTACGCTCCTCTCTTCTACTCTTGTTTCAAGTTTGTCAATCTACACTTGCCATTACTATTTCCACTGCCTCTGTTCCACTAGTAAGTGACCCTCATATAAAAGTTTTCACTACTCATTCCTTTACTCATTATCCTTAAGGTTCTTGTCATCAAATTCCCGCCTTTTTGTAAACTCTTCTTTCTCTAGTAAATTTTGGTTTCAATATCCAGAGAACTTCCTATTTTCTTCCAGAAGACTTACATTATAAGCGAACTGTTCTAGTTTATTTTCCCAAAACTGAAAGTTTACTTGATTCAATCTATTCATCAAGAATCCCAGTGTTTTTATATCCTGATTTTTATTTCTCATTTCATATCAACAAGACTGATTTGGTATGGCGTTAGGCAATGATTGTAAACCTAATGCTGATTGGCTAACAAACACCTGATCTACCACAAAACAAACTTAAATGAAGACTTCTCCACCCACTCTTTCTTCAATCTTCCTTCCTTCCCATATATTCATTGTCACTTCCTCCATATATTGAAGAGAATGGGCGATAATGGTACTTCCTTGGGTAGCAATGCTTATTTTGACTTAATATTCGCTTTTTCTCTCTCGCAGTCAATTATCCTTGGTCCGAAGCTATTTTTATTGACTCCCTTTCATCACCCAAAATAATTGGCGTATTATTTCTATGTTCTTTTATCTTTTTATTCGTTTTACATCCATGTTCTTAGAGCCTTCTTATAGTTGTCCTAAAGTAATCTTCTTAAAGTAATTCCTTATATCCTTTCCAGCTCATCAGATTCTCTTCCGTTTCTATTACTATCTTACCCTTTTCATCTCTAATAGTCTAAACGGATTTACATTTCTTAAAACTTGATAGTTTCTTCAACTTCTCCTATTCCCCTAGTCGGCGTTCCAGTTTTCCCCTTTCCCTGTAAATTTCCATGCCTTTTCACTACTCTTCCCACCACGTTTTCTTGCTAGAATTTTTCTTCAATTACAGGGTCGCACCCAAAAGTGGTAGGACTGATTTTCTCTGGCGCGAAAAGAGCGGTGGAGGGGGATCTGCCTGGCAGGGTAAGGTGGAGGGGGCTCTTAGCAGCAGACCGACACCAACCTCAGTCGCCTGCGGGCTGTCGTTGAGTGAGGACACCGTTTTTAGTGAAGCAAGTTTTTTATCCGCGTCGAAAAACAATATGAATCTGAATTTAGAGCAACGTTATTCCGTAAAGGTTTGTGCGAAACTCGGGAAGACGGCGACTGAGACCCTCAATATGATCAAGCAGGCTTATGGGGACACTGCCTTAAGCCGTTCCACAGTACAGGTATTTGAGTGGCACAAGTTGTTTGAAGAGGGTAGGGAGCTCGTTGCACACGACCATCGCTCCGGACGGTCGTCGACGGCAAGAACCGACACGAATGTGGACAGAGTGAGGACACTGCTGAACACAGACCGACGCTTAACCAGTGAAGAAATTGCAGACCAGTTTGGTCTGTCTGCGTCCAACGTCCAACGCATTATTTCACAGGATTTGACCATGCGCAAGGTGTGCGCCAAGATGGTGCTGAAAATTCTGCCATGGCGCGCTCGTCGTCAGACAGCTCCTGGCCAAATACGGCGTTGCCGCACCCGCCCTATTCTCCCGATCTACCGCCACCGGACTTCTTCTTCTTCCCCCTGATGAAAAGACAGCTCAAGGGACAACGTTTTGACTCGATAAAGGCCGTTCAAGAGGCTTCGACGAGGATCATCAACGGCATGCCCAAAGAAAATTTCCAGCGGGCGTACGGGGAATGGGAGCAACGTTATACTAAGTGTGTAGCAGCTCAAGGAGCATACTTTGAAGATGATTAAGTTGATGTAAGTATATCGTCAATAACATTCTTGTAAAAAAATCAGTCCTACCACTTTTGGGTGCCACCCTGTATTTCATTTAAATTTATCCTTCACACGCCAACTCCTTTTAATGTTCATTTCAAAAAACAGAACATAAATCAATCCCATAGGTGTACCACAAACTTTGATAGCATACATAGGAATCAATTCCTAATTTCAAAATTTCACCATTATATAAATACAATATTCACACATTTCTTTTCGTTGGGCTTAGAGGATCAAGTCTATTTAAATATTTACTTTTAGTAAAAAAATCACGATTTATGGGAATTATTTATAAACTTGAAGATCCTATGGTATTTTAAGTATGTAATTTTTTATGCAATTATAGGCAATTAGTAACTGCATTTCTCTCCACCACCACCTTTAAGTCAAACTACAAGTGCCTGTAGGTGCGATCACACTTTGTTTCTATCATTGGTTATTTTTTGTCTTGTGGAAAAAGTGTCAATATCAATAAAACCGACAATAAAATAAAGAAAAATAGTCTGCCAGTCAATTCAGATAGTCAATAGTTCCAGGGTCAATATTCAATGCTACCTATTAAACCTTATTCTAAACGAATCAGCAGACACGGATCAGTGCAATAAACCATTTCTCAACTCCATTCGCTTTTTTTCTCCCTTCATATCATCTAAAAAAACCTATTTAAAGCATTGCCTTTACCTTGCTAAACCAGAATTCTCCCTTCTGCCATAGTCAAGCAAACGGCCGCAGCAATTACTAGACTCATCCATACTAACGCCATCATTTTCCCGGCCACATTCGGATTTCTATTAATTTTTTCCTTCTTCTCCAACCATTCTTAGAACTTCGTTTGAATTGCCATAGCCATATTTCACTGTTTTCATTTTCCTGCACATACACATGACAAAACGTTCCAATCTGTACTCTTCCATTTGCCTTGACAACCAGTTTTGCGAGTCGTTTAAGACTCTATTTAAATTAGTTTTCATTTCTTTATACTCATCTGTTATTAAGTCTCTCTGTTCAAATGTTATTGTTACTGTTAATTTAATATTTTTAAATAATTTGCGCACGCGCATCCCAAATAATGCGACAAAAACAATAAGTGCACTTCTTAAAAATATAAATAAAACACGATCAGAACTTATCAAATTACAATTTGCCGTTTACCAATTTACTTACAAATTTGCCCATTTACTCGGAGGCATTTGGATGGCCGTCGCTTGCCACATAAAATAACTGGGTTCCACCATTTCGTCGCTCCTTGCATTAAGAAAACGTGCACTCCTGGCTGAGGGACTATAAAGGAGTTAGCATTCGTGAATCATACGTTTGGGAGCATACGTGGTCGGAATATGTGGCGAATGAGAAGTAGACATTCTATTTTTCTTTAGTTAGACCCGTAATGGAGTGTGCGGCGATCCTATGGAAACCATTGAAAAATCTATTACAAACATGAGACCCGGGTACAGATAGATTGGTGAAAATTTAGTAAGGAAGAACACAATAGTCATACAATCACTATAAGATCTGAAAGGTGGGATTAGATATTGGAAGACTCCGAGAAAGAGTAAACCTATTGCGAGTATGCCAATCATGTAGTTTTACATCCGACATAAAAGAAATATGTCCGCCCGTCAACTCGTAGTTAAGTCACAAACTGTCACAAAAAATAAGAGAAATACAGACTGCCAAATGGATAGATTCAAGGATTTGCTTGTCCCGTTTGTGACACCGAGTCAAGAGTGAAACAAACAGAAGGAAATGGGTAAGTACTGGTGAAAATACTAAGGAAGTAGAGAAGTGTTACATTCCTCCAATTTTATTCATACCTGTGGGTTTGGCGCGCTCCACCGAGAGCCCTTGAACCGTGTGGCGGTATGTAGCGTAGATGAAGGTTTAGACCTAATGTATTAGTGAATCTCCGGCTCTGTATGAGTAGAGTACTGCCTGGAAATTAGTCAATGCTTTACATATGATCCCATTCATTTGAATGGGCTTTCATACTGTTCGTTCGAAGGTTTCCGCGGCGATGAGTAGGTGATTTCCACATTTTTCGGGCTGCGTCCGCGTATGTCGTTTAAATGTACAACAGTTTCGCCAGCTATCCTGCTGGCGTCCTCAGGTCAAGGATGAAAAGAAGCTTGTTGTCCCGTCTTATATAGGAAAAATCCGGCGCCAATACCGGGAAATTTCTTGGCCAATCAGGGAACGTCCTCATATTTTCGCGGAATAATTCTTTTCCACGCACTGTGGAGTGGATATCCATCCTCTCTGTTAAAATTTTCTGGCCTTTTAACGATTGGCTTACGTCACCATCCCCTTCATCGCAGGGACTTCGGAAAGAATCGTGAGGGCTTTAAGGAAGCATGATGTGGTGACCAGATTCAACTGCGTCACCAAGATAGCTGACACCCTACCCGGACCCAAGGATGGAATTTCACCGTTAATATCAGAAGGCGTGTACCAAGTGCCATGCTCCTGTGGCAAATGGTACATCGGTGAAACATGCAGAGCGCTGAAAACACGCATGAGTGAACACCAGAGGGCAACCAAGGCCAAACAGTTTAGAGCATCGGCCATCGCTGAGCACGCCTGGAGTGAACCTGGACAGTCTATTCTGTTCGACGACGCTAAAATAATAGCGAAAGAAGGAAAATACTTCCAGAGAATAATCAGAGAGGCCATTGAAATCGTTAAAAGGCCAGAAAATTTTAACAGAGAGGATGGATATCCACTCCACAGTGCGTGGAAAAGAATTATTCCGCGAAAATATGAGGACGTTCCCTGATTGGCCAAGAAATTTCCCGGTATTGGCGCCGGATTTTTCCTATATAAGACGGGACAACAAGCTTCTTTTCATCCTTGACCTGAGGACGCCAGCAGGATAGCTGGCGAAACTGTTGTACATTTAAACGACATACGCGGACGCAGCCCGAAAAATGTGGAAATCACGGGCTTTCTTATTGTTTTCATGGTGTTATCAATGGAGTAGTTATTATCAATATAACATTCGTAATATGTGTAGTAGATGTTGCAGGAATGTTTTCCGGTGGCTCCTTTTCCACAAGCCCTTTCGTTGAGATAGGGGGTGCCATGAGTTTGTAAAAGTATTGGAGTAGGTGTTTTATAGCTGACGTCCTAACGCCCCCTGCCAAAAGTCCTTGCAACGACTTGCAGAGTAGTGGTTAAACATGGATGTAACGTCTTAGATATAGGCATAATGTAATCTTGTTCTTTCCTGGTAACTCCTTTACCTTCGTTTTCTTATGATTAGTTCTCATTTCATACGCGTAGCCTATCACACTGTTATTGTAATAGAAGTCAAGGAAATATTTTATTGGGTGAAATTAGCACTTGTTTTGAATTGTCTTCCTCCAACATACAGGTATATGTACATAAATGTATACCTAATTTGAGGTTTTTTAGTAAATACTTTTCCCTTTTACCTTCCTCTGCCATACCCTTCCTTACACCTTATCCATCTCACCTGGTGCTTTCATCCCATGCCACTCATCTTTCAGATTAATTTTGGGGTGTTTGTGTAGATGTAATCTCAGGAATGAATACAGTTCTCAGAATGATTGTTCAACAAAAGCTCGACGATCTGCAAATATTACTTAATTTATGAATTCCCGAGCAACTTTCATTCATGTAGACCCTCTCATGCATCTCTAATGAGTCGCTGGTGAAAATGGAGATACAAGCCCTACCAATCTGCATAACACTGCTCATTTTGATGCTACATCCAATATACGCATAGTTCTGTTGTCTCAAACGTAAATATTGCAAATAATTTGTTTATATCTCCAGTTTACGCCCATATCCTTAAATGTATTAAAAAAGCATACCCAATTATGTAACTTCGATGAACGTCTTCTTGAAAACCACGTAACAAACAGATTAACCCTAGTTTTATCTTTTATTCCCGTATACAGGGTTCGTCCGGAAAATAAGTGTACTGACTCCTGGGCTGGGCGCGCCGCTCCAGGCGCGCCCAGCACCGCTCTGACGGGCTGCGATTGGAGGGGGGTATGTTGGCAAGCGACGCTGAAAAAGGCAGTCGGCTCTGAGCTGTGGTGTAGTGAGGAGCTCTGTTAACGCGAACCTCCACGCTTCGACCCACGTCACGGAACGCGATGCCGAAGTTTTTGGAGCAGCGTTATTCCATCAAATTTGCGGTAAAGCTTGGGAAATCGTCTACCGAAACTGTCGGTATGATTAACCAGGCTTACGGGGAGTCAGCCATGTCCAGAAACATGATCTTTCGGTGGCACAAGATGTTCGTGGAGGGCAGAGAAGAGGTCGACGACGAGTCTTCGAGAGGTTCCCGATGATGACTTCGCGGGAGCGTTCCAGGAATGGGAACGCCGCTGGAACAAGTGTATCGACTCACAAGGGTCCTATTTTGAGGAATATTAGCTTAAGATATGTAAAAGTGTAATAAATTTTTTTTCCTGAGCTCAGTACACTTATTTTCCGGACGAACCCTGTATAATTGCATAACTCTGTTCATGATTCTAAAAAGGATAGGAATATTCGTGCTATCACGTATATCAGGGTAGGGGGCTAGTTCCTTTCCCTGTGCCGGTTAAGGTTCCCCAGGAAGATCAGGTACCCCAAAAATCACATAGCTTGGGTGGAGCTGCAGGTGCCTAGAGTGCCTTGCCCGGGAATCGAACCCGGGACCCTCCGGTCAGCAGTCCAACGCTCTACCCACTGGACTACCGCGATCCACCTTTAACACTATATGCTAGAAAAAATGAAGAGAGATTTTTTTAACACGTCGTCTTAACAGCTTTCATTGAATATTTTCTTCACAGAATAACTTTTATTTCAAGTTATGAATTAACTGTATTAAAATTTCTTCATTCACAGAATGGCAAGTTGGTCTAAGAAAAAGGGTAAAATGACAGGGCATTCATTTTTTTACCCCCTACAATTCCATATCTTTGTAGAATATCATAAACTTTATCTTGGTATTTTGTATAACATACTGATAGTGATGTGAAGTATACCCAATGGACTACTGTTAAAATGCACCTTTACATCCTGACTTATCGGAAAACATAATTTATCATGTTTTACGATTTAGTATCAGTTGTATGGATTAACACTTTTCCTATCTTCTTAGTTGCTATATTCACTTTTTGCAGAAACTCATATCTGCCATTTTGATTAATTATTGCTCATGATTATTAAACATGATTGAACTGCATTGATATTTTTATAGCAATAACTCTAGTTGTGAATACGAAAATAATTCTGATGTCTCTGCCCATTCTATCACTATTATTTCACCTTATTTACTGTAGTAAAAATTCTTTGCGTTTACTTCTTTTATTTTACTTGATGATTTTTTCATAGTCAAAATACTTTCTTAATTTATGAGTGTATTATCTTCGCGTTTGCATGCTTAATGCTCATGAACTCCACCGCCTCATTTTAATGAGTACACTAATGATTTCTACCACGTTTCTGAAAAACTATGAGATAAATCATTCGCTGCTAATAATTTCACGACTTATTATTATTCCATATAAATTTATCACTTTAAATTATCCTTCGTATTTTACAAAAAAACTAGAAATTGGTATGTTTATATTTTAGCACAATAATTTATCTCTTTCATTAATATTCAGAATTACGTGCATAATCAACCATTTAAAAAATAGCCTATATCATGAATATCCAAACCGTCTTATGATTGGAAATTTATTTTCTTTGTTAGGTCTAGGCCTCAAGCACTATATTAGCACTTATTGTCTCGTGCAGATTTTATAATATAACCTACTCATCCATCGCAGAGAAAACTCATGCAAATTTGAAGTTAATTATGTAAACAATAATTTTTAATTCTTGCGTTTTTCACTTTGGAATGCTATACCAAATCATAGGGCGCATCATTATTTATTGAGTATCGAGAGATGATAAATCCCCGGACCGTTCTGAATGACGTCGGCGGAGCAAGGCGACATGCATCCACGCATAATCAAAGAGAGTCGGGATCGTCGCCCATTTAAACCAATTTCCATCGTTCCCAGCAATACCCTCTCCGCCTATTCCTCCCGGAGAGAAATCTCTCTCGAATATAAGGACGCCTCCGCTCGCTAATCAAAAGACTGACTCCGGCTCTTTCCTCGTTTGACTTAAACAAGCAGAGACAGTGAGTCTGGCTCACGGGTCGCGCCCATTCAGTCAAGGAGGGAGCAGCAGGCAACTGGTTTTTGTGAGCTAACGGCGTGGGGGGTAGGGCCCTGGGAGCGAGGGGTTGAGGGGGCGAAGAGCACGGGAGAGCCTGAGGGAGGGGCGGAGATGAGACTCGACAATGCAGAGAGGAGAGAAAGGCTCCAATGCCCGGGTATTGGGCGGGGGCAGACGGAGTGGAGGAGAAAGGAAGGGGTGTCGAGGGGTGAATTTTTCAGTGAAATCAAGGGTAAGGGAGGGAGAGGGGATGGGGAAGGATGAGGTAGACGTCTTGTCTGAATTAATTGGCTTCACCCTTGGATGCTTACAAAACTTCGAGCGCCTAAGTTTGCATTCATCATCCAGCGTAATGGAACAAATCTTCCCTTTAAAATTAAAAAAAAAATATAAGGGGGATACCTGCAGATAGAATGAGGTGCCACAGTAGAAAAGAGAATAAATGAGAGAAGAAAGAGATGAAGGGAAAGGAAGGACTGCTTGAAGAAAGAGTTATTCAAAGGGAATACAAGGACATACGAAGAATATGGATGGATGATTGTATCGAAAGATGAAGAAATGTTTTGAAATTGACGGGTGAAAACCTACCTCAACATTGAAATCATTAACACTCTAAAACAATCCTGAATCTGAGCTAAGCAACGGTAAATTGAGCCAGAAGCGTCCAGTTGAGTTGAAAATGATCGCTGACTGATTCTTGAGATCAGAGAAATATCCGAGTTTTGTACTGACACTCACTAACCCAAACCATGATATTCGCACGAAATAATGAGGTAAAAGTCTTGTACTTCCCCTGAATTTCTAACCGCGGTAAAGAAAAGGATCTTTTAGGACAACATTCAGCTGCGTTGAAGGACATGAAAAAAGTAAATAAAATTTTGGCTGTGCAAGTGGACGAAAAATAATTCTTTAAATCAAACGCTCATGATTTTTCTCAATATCTTTGGGCAGATTTTTCCGATGACGTTATATTTTGATTCTTGATTTAACAGTAGGTAGACCAGGGAATCCACATCACCCATGTTTAGACTTGTTTGGACTTATTCTAAAACATCTAAACATGATAATGATTAACATGAAATATCAAATTTTGAACAACCTCCCGAAATAAACATCACGCTTTATGTTCCAACAATTACATGACCGTCATATCATCTTTGAATCTAGTAGAGAGAATTTTAAATGAACATGACATTTACAGGTCATATAATTTTTCAATTAATCAATGATTCCTTGGTAAAGTTTTTATGCAGCAGGTCCTACTCCTAAAAATGTACGTTTCATTTATTTATGAACGTCGTAATACTAAGAGCTTTGTAAATATACCGGCCTCCTGTGGTACCACTCTTTCGTTTCGAGTAATAACTTTTTTTAAATATTAAAAAGTGATTCGTGAACTTTCTACCCTGAGGTAAACATTTATTTGATACCCTACCGTTTTAGGTAGGTTTTGAATAGAGACACAACACCATAGAATTTTCACCTCCGATTAAAATAGATACGACCCTCGTATCTTACAAGTAATTTGTGTATAACAAATGTTTTTCACGAGCCATATTACTGACATGAGTTCATTTACTTTAAAAATTCATTTATGAGTCTTAATATTGCAAAGTGAATCCATAGCAATAGTGTATATTTCTTTCGTAATGGTCTTGGAAGAGTGAATTTTTTTTATTTCGAATGGGAAACAAAAATGTGAATAGCATTTTACACGAGTCGTGAGATATTTAATTTAAATTAAGATTGAAGATTTTCTCAAGTAAATCAATAAGGCCTTTATAAGACGCATAATACCACGGGATAGTTTGGAATATGTACTCAGTTTTATACAATTGAATTTTGCATAATATATTAATCAGCTGATAATCAAAGGGCTCAAGGCAGGTTTTGGATGGACACGCTTAGCATTATTATTTTCATAGCTTCGCCTAACTAGGAACTTCCTGGTGGCCCAAACTATATTAAATTGTTTTCCATTTCTGCAAACTCTCCTTCGTTCCGTCTAATATGCCCATACTTTTCCTTCCCCTAACTCGGCTGCTCACTTTTTCCTCTATCACAGTCTTCCGGATTCCATCGCCAGTCTAAATGCAATGCATCCATATTTCCTGCCTCCGTTGGACTTCTTACAATAACAACAACTGTCTCTTCTCCTATTCCACATCTAGCAAACTTTCCTTTGTTTCTCTTTCCGTCCGTTTTAACTTTTCCATCCTTCTCCATCACTCCATCCGAAGAGTGCATGCCCCGCTCTCTTTGCATGCCTCCTTTGGTGACTCCAGGTCTGTCATCTTGTTTTCTTCAACGAGCATGTTCTTGCGTCGTAACGAACCACGCATTATTTACTACTCTTTTATTAAATATCGTGAATTAACAATAAGCAAACACTAACACTTTCCACTGAGTACTGAGTTAATCCACGACCGTAAATCATTTAGTGGGAAAGTGTTACAAATTGTTCATCATTAATTTCTAAATCCACCACGTCACGCCGAAAACTACGCAGTTTATCTTTACTAAACATCCTTATCATAAATTACCTCCTCTTTGATGAATCTTCTGTCCCGAGCGCAATTCACCTTCTTCTGGCAATACTACTTTGACCATCCAGTTTATAAACACTTTCTAAATAGGAAAAGAGATCCAAAAGCTCAGGTGTTTGCCCTTCAATTAAAACACTAGCCTTCCCTGCCTCGAAAATATCATAACGTTTTTTTTTACATTTATTCTCATCCCATGCTTATTTCACTGACTTTCTAGTACTCTCAGCATTTATTGTATGCGTTTGGCTGACTTCTTAAATAAATCTTCATCAACCGCAAATACAACTAATTTTTAGGATTCTCCACCTAGATTTACTCCTGCATTCACTTTTTCCAATGCCTCTCTTACCATATTTGCGTATAAATAACATAGAGCAGGTGATAATGGGCAGCCCTGTCTCAAACCCCTCCCTAGCACTGTTCATTCCGAATCTTTATCCACCACACCCTATGGAGTAATCTGATATAAGTAGAATTTGCGAATGAATTGCCTATTCGAGAAATCTACACCAATATTCTGTAACAAATTCAATAATTCTACTTAATGTGCTCTATCAACCGACTTATCGAAATCCAAAAGATAAATAAATACATTTACATTGATAGACTCCTCTTCATTTCCTCAACTGATGATTCGCAATATCACTGTATCTGCTTGCAAAATCAAATTCGTTGTTATACGCGCAGAGTTCTCACTTATGGCCGTCTTTCCTTTTCTAAAGACGGGAACTAAAACTGATTCGATGAAATCCTTTCACGAAATTCTTTCCTGATAAATGTTACAAATCTTCACATTAAAATTCTTTCTCCTAAGGATTTCTTCTACTCTTTTAAGATGCCTATTGCGTTTATCTTTGGGCCTAACGGACTCTTAGACTTTCGACTCCCGTTATGCTCTATCTTTCAATCAATCGTTCCAGGATCTAAGTTATTCTCTTCCACATCATATTCTATTTCTACGTCTAAAATTGCAGTCTTAAAATGCTCACGCAATGTAGTACATAAATTCAGTCACCATTCATTCCATCTCTCTTGATTTTTCCTTTGTTATTTAATAATACAAATATTTCTGTCGAACCTTAGAGTGAACGCGTATTTTCCCTTCTTACTTCGCGAAAGTGCTCTCTCTTTGCTGCACAGCGCATCCATTTTCCCTTCATATCCTCGCATTTCGCCTTTCACTAGTCCCAATTTCCCCTAGAATAGTTTAATAACGCATCTGTCACCACGTGCCAACCTTGTTGCACGTTACCCACACGTGTCTTGTGGACTCCTCTGGCCAGCAATTGGAGGGCTCATTAAAAGAGGCAGCACATTGAAGTTAGTGAACTGGAATTTGTGAGGCTTGGGCAAGTTATGAAACGTGCAACAAACAGACTAAAGTCGAGAAACATCGCTGCAGGCCATCTCTTCTTATTAACTTCTCATGAACAATAACAAATTGGCATAGTGTAAAATGGAAGAACTAGTAATTGGAATATATATTCAGGCGTTTCTATGTTTCAATAATAAAATAGATAATTGAAATACTACTGGTTAGCATCAATTTTATTTTTTAAATCAGTAACATTAACAAAAAATCCATTTAGAGCTAAATAAACCTGAGATAATCGATATTCTTAGTGAAACTAGTCTAATAAATATAAAAAATAAAGTGCTTACTCACTTGCAGACACAACTGAAACTAATTATAGTTAAGAGTTTTAATTCAATAACTAAAAATGTCGATATTATTTTACACGGATAGAGGTTTACTTACTCCATTAAGAACAATTTGACCAGTCAATTAACATGTTATGATCTCCATGTTGAATCTACAGCTGGAACTCACATTGATCTAGAGTTGGCTACAAGGTTTACTTGATTATTTTGCCCAAAAATGAAAATATGAAAGAACCGCCACGTAAAATTTGAATTCTTCTTTTAAAAAGATTGCCAGAGAAGCCGTTTGCAGAAATAAGCCACAAATTTAATAAAAGTAAGTAAAAATTTCAACGTGCTCAAATGAAAAATTCAGAGATAACCAGAAGCCAAATCAATGCCATTAGGACGGAGGACCATTGGCGACAAACGACCAACTCTTCCCACCTTACCAAACCAATTCACTTCCGTGCCGTCAGCCGTCGGATGGGACAAATCGTCAACTTCGTGAAATCCTGCCATCCATAGCCCCAGAACGCAGGTGGCTGGTGCGGGAGACGGCATAACAGCCCCCGCACACCAATCCGACCAAGGCGAAGTTTAAATGCTTCAGAGAGGGAGCCAAAAGCGAGAGGAATGTGGATGGGAGAGGAGGAATATGAATGGGACGAATGTGAAAGGTAGGGGTAGAGCGCAGCAGAATCGGAAACCCGTGAGGATGAAAGTGAAAGACGTCATTCCGTCAACCCCAGCTTCCCCACCCATTTATTAATCATATAAAAAAGCAATAGAGAAAGGGGTCGGAGCCGTTTCATTTTCATACCCGCCTCTTTGTCCCTCTTGTCAAGGGATTAATGTGCTGCCCTACACTCTCCTTCGAACCCCCCCCCCCGCCCAGCTAACCGCGCACCCCCTCGGCTCGCCACCTCAATGCCCCCCCCCAGCCCCTCCTCGTCTCTTTCAACTGCCTTCCTTTCGAATACCGGGTACAACTGAATTAATGCCACCGCCCTAGGAGTAAAGATCCCTTTTTCATTTCCAATGATGACTTTTCATTGTTCGTCGGGGTGTTGTGGAGAGGTTCGCTGTTGATACGCTTGCGTCAGGCGTTCGTGCGTCATTTTGCAATCGTACATAGGTAATATTTTTTTGAGATCCCAGCAATTCCGATATGGTTTTGATACGTATTCGGGAGAAACTAAAATGACTGAGTTTCTATCCTCTACTTTAATAAATTAGGATTCTAACATATGGAAAATTTGATTCTGTGAAATCGCTTGACAGTAAACCTAAAGTCATGTTATTCTATCAGTAATAATAAATAATGCACATTCTCAATAAGTTTTAACCCCCATGAGTCTATAAAGATTTTTTTATTTACGTGTTATTTTTTAATACAAATAAAACGCCTCCGTTTCTTAGGCGCTTCAACTATTGAACTTGAAACAGGTACATAAATCATGACTTGGAGACTGATGCTTAAACTCTTATATGGGATCCAGTTATATTATTTTATATACTCTAAGGAGCATATGAACAATCAATTGTACGTGGCATTCGTGGACTTGGAGAAAGTCTTCGACAAAATAGAATGGCACAAGATGTTTTGACTGCTCGAAAAACTCGGAATAGATTACAACGACAGGAGAATAATCTATCAGCTATATAAATACATGAAGCAAGTGGCCACAATACGAATGGGAGATATAAGCTATATAGAGGCTAAATTTAACAAAGGAGTTAGACAAGGATGCAACCTCTCAGTTCAATTGTTCAGCATATACCAGGCAATAAGGAGGAGGCAATAAGAGAAGAACAAGGCATCGGATTAAATGGAATTAGGATCAATGGAGAAGAGATGAACATGCTACGCTTCGCCGACGATATTGCTATGATAGCAGAAAACCAGGAGGATCTTCAAAGGTCACTAAACGTATTGGATCTAGTTCTAAATAGATACAACATGAACATAAACAGGAAAAAGACTAAAATCTAAGAATGTGGAAGAGAAGCAGAATACAGTAGTCACACTGAATGGACAAAAAAATTAGAGTAAGTGGATTCCAACACCTACCTCGGATAAATGGGACTCCCTAGAAGTACATTGCTAAAAATACCAAGAAGTAAGCCAATGATCATCAAATAGGGTAGGGTGGAGGGCTGAAGTCAATCAATCATTGGATTGAACGACCAATGATAATGATGATGACTCTAAGAAGCACGAATAAAACTTTCCTTCTCCGTGGGTTTTTCTCTAATAATTCATCCGGCAAAAATCTATTTAAATAGACTGGAGAAATTTAGTTTCCTTAATTGTAAACCGGCGGAAACTAAGTACTTTAACAGGGATCGTAAGTATTTCCTGGTAGCAAAGTTTTCCTGAACTTTTACGAAGTAAACAACTTATCATTTCTCCCTCGCGTAGAAATTATTTTGAAATGAATTATTGTCTTTCGCGTTACTGTTTATTTAGATCTTTCTAAATGCCCTTTTTAAATTTGGTGCGCGGCGCTTAAATCCGGAAATATTTCAATTTGAATTTCCCGCTTTATCGTAATTCCACTGGAGGTCGCGATTGGCGTTATTGAAAGCTAAAGACATCTAGTGCACAGTTATAACCTCAAAATTTCCGAGATATTACGTACAAGTGCGGAGTACAGTCAAAGAACCGCTAATATCGGAAGTGTTTGCGCCAGGCGTTATATTTCGAATAATAGATCGACTCTTATGGCACCCCAGATCAACTGTTTACCATAAAATACAGTAATCCACCCGAAGGTCGGTTTAGTAGGTGATGGTAGAGATCACCCAGTACTAAGCCCTTTACGGCGTGTGAAAATTCACACATCAGGGTAGGGGGGCCAGTTCCTTTCCCTGTGCCGGTGATGGTTTCCCAGGAAGATTTGGTACCCGAATAATCACATAGCTTGGGTGGAGCTGCAGGTGCCCAGAGTGCCTTGCCCGGGAATCGAACCCGGGACCCTCCGGTCAGCAGTCCAACGCTCTACCCACTGGACTACTGAGACCCACCTGTTTACCATACTGTGGCTAATTATAATGCTTTGGAGAAGTCTGGGGAAGGTTTCGCGAACCCGGCGAGGAAATCTCATTCGAGGAAACGCCTACTTGTCCGGATTTAAGCGCCGCACATTGTAAACTTTTGACGCCGATTCATGCACCGACCCAAATAAATAAACTCGCTGTATTGCAACAGAGCTAAAAATAAATAACAGAACTCAAATATCCTACCACACTGGTGCATACACTCCTGGCGTTCCCACCTCTGTTTTAGTAGCCGGAAGAGGTCTTTCAAAAGTCACGTGTTCCAAAGGGGATCAAATTCCCTCAAGGAATCGATATATTCTCTCAGGTCTATCTCTTCCAGCGTTGCTACCTAACTTTTCCTTTTTCGTTTCCGTTTCTCGTATTCTGAAATTCCCAATCCAATGTTTTAAAATGGGGAACCCACATGCGCCACTATCAGTCCATTTCGGATGTCGATCCACTTTCTGTGCCTTGTTCTCGACGAAAACACATTATCATTGGTTCCGCGACGCAACACTCCTGAGAGCCAATGAGAGACATTCACGAAGCAATTGTTTTTGGTGCAAGAACACTTGCACCTCAATGAACTAAATATGGAGCGTGAAGTAGGTGAAGCGAATACATTTGAAAAATATAATGGCCTAATGATACATTACATTTTGCAATTATTGTATGCAGTTTTACGAGGTGAATTTCCATTTTTTGTTAAAGATTTACGCAGCGATGCTTTCTCTACATATTTCTTTTCGCGAAATACGTATGGAGCATCTTCATACTATGCAATTAAATTCATGAAACTTGACGTAACTGTCTTTACGCCACTCATATTCTCGTCCTCAGCAGGAGAAGTCACCGAAGCCACTCCTGCACCACCACCACCGTTCACCACCAAAAAGAGGAAGAGGCCTACTACCCTAAGTGAGTTTTCCAATTAGTAAGAGTAATAAACATAGGGGTGATATTCCTCAGACAAAAACCTGATATTCACGTTCAAAAGAAAACCAGTTCAACGTAACCGTAAGTGGGTGCTCATAACATTTACATAAAAGCATAGATCAGGTCAAGCATGATGTGGTGGCATGGTGTGAGTGGTGACATTCGCTCCGGAATATGATTAAAATGGATTACAATGCATTTATTTTCATTCTTAAATTTCATGCAATGAAACCGGGTAGTTATATCTCTTAACAAGGAACAAAAAAGTGCATTAATAATAGCAAAAAGTTATGTGGGAAGCAATGACCGACGTGCTATTTTTGCATAGTTTTCAAATAAACAAATTTGACCGGTTTCAATTCAATAAAGCATCCTATGGAAATTTTCTGAAGCATACTTTCCAATATATGAGAATCGTTGAATTGATAGAAATGTTGACGTTAGAATAGGAGAAGGGAGTCAAGGCAGACCATTGGGCTTAAGCAATGCAGGATAAATTACAATCTGATAGCAGGTGGGGGACTCACATCCTAAAATTATTCGCAATTCCTACGCTTTGAGACCTTATTCTTCGTAAAATATGTTCTAAAAAATTTGTATTGATGGTCGGTGTCCTTATGCACCCTACCGCTTGCCCGCAGTGGCAACTTGTGGTAAGTGTGTGCTGGTGAATTAAGGTGATTAAACAAGAGTCTTAATATTCACCCACTATTCCCTACTACTTCCTAATCACATGACACCGAAGAGAGGCTGGGAAGAGCATCAGAGGTGAAGGCAGAAGAAGTTATGATGAAGGTGACAGGGGTTAATGAGGGGACGACCAAGAGGACATCGGAGGTTTCGCGTGAAACAATGGAATCAATCAGTATAGTGTGCCTTCCTGTATTCAGTACAAGTTCACATTCAAGACCTTAAAACCGGTGAAGATATCATTGCTAAATAATGGTCAGCTATGATATCGAACAAGTGAACCCCCAATGGGTTTAACTTTGCACCGGCTATGGAAAAAATCTTTCTACCACTGTCAATACGTTTCAAGAACGGTGAAACCACCAAAATGGAGAGGTTTCAAAGGTGATTATAAATAGCCATGAGTGGCAAACGTAAGACTTATGAGATGGCGTTTTAAATATGTTCCAATAAACCGCAGGAGATACCGCAGCAGTGACTTTTTTAAGGAGCCATCCACTAATATGCATGACAATGCAACAATTTCAAAGTGTCAAAATTATTCGCCTTTACTGTGATTCGAACCCGGATCCCTCGAAGTCCGTCCGAGTACTTTAGCCAGTTAAGCTATCGAGGCGTCCTCTTAAACTCTAAAATTTCGGTGACTTTACTGGAAGAACATGGGGATCAAGATGGCGCGGTGGCTATCTAAACGGCTTCCCAGGTTCAAATCCCGGTGTAGGTAGATATTTTTCAGTGGTATCCCGATCCCTACCTGAGGTGCTTTGCGGATTTCACTTTGAGTGAACACAGCGCCCGTCGGATGGGACGTTAACCTGCGGACCCCTTGGCGCCTTTCGTTAAGAGTAAGCTAATGTCGACACCGGGTTTCTCCCCGCCCTTCCTCCTTTCCCGTACATACCTAATGGCGAACATGGCCTCAGCTGTCGGTCGCCTCCCCTAAAATCAAGTACTACTATGAACTAGATATCTTGTTCCTTTAAAGTCCCAAAAATCTCGGAGTGTTAAAGTACACCTCGCTGGCAGAACTGGCGGCCGAGTGCTTTAGCCTAACTGGCTAAAGTACTCAGCCGGACATCGACGGATCCGGGGTTGAATCCCGGTTGAGGCAAATGATTCTTAAGCTCTGAAATGTTTCCTTTTATTTTTAAATATGTTTGAAGGGTTAGGCGTTTTAAAAGGACATCAATTAACATCCTGGAAACAAATGGATGGATTGAAAAATGCTTTTTAAAAAGTAACCAGGCTGCCGGGAAGATTGTAATGCCATGGTATTTATAGTAGGCTGGGCCACTAGGAGCAATAAAAAAAGCAAGAATTTCTTTAGTTCATTTTTTGGATAAAATAGTTTATGTGGAATTATTCATTTTTTTGTCGGAAGATTCCAAAAAAGATTGAATTTTGGCTACACATTCATGAAGTTACTTCTCATATTTGCACAATTTAATGAATATGGAGATGTAATAGTAGAAACTTGCTAGAAACTTCCCCCACGTTCTCTATTCAAAACCCACTTCGTTAATGCTACTTGTTAAAAAGTCCTTCTTCACTAGGTCATATACCTGCAGATCATGCAACCGTGACCTAACTTTGCCCCAAGCGAGAGTTTCACTACTCTTCCACAGGACAAGGTTACTTGTAGTTTGCGGCATTTCCCGTCCCTCAACGCCTCTTGCCCGATTCACTTTGGAGGTCAAGTCCCAGACGGAAAGAAAAATAAATCTCCCACCACCTTCGGCCTGGCACGCGCCGCACGTCGCCGCGAGCCATCGCAGACATTTCCCCGCTCCCCCTCGACTACTCACCCGAGTGACGTCCTAAGAGGAGCGGAGTGAGAGATGCAGATAACCCTGCGTGCCTTGTGATACGCAACTCCTGACGTCTGTTAGAGACGGGTTTGCCTTACAATACGTATTCAACTCCGCGTCTAATAGTGACTTTCCACCCTAACCCCACTTCTCCAGAGAAAGGAAACACACAGCTCCCACTTAACGGAATGTCCACGCTCCATTCATGGAGTTACCGAACCCCCGTCTGTTATTCGACCACCACCTTGCTGATGTCGGGTGAACCTAACCTGTTCCTTTAACCAGGCGAGTTTTCAATAATCCTTCGAAAACCCTTCACAGTGCTTGCTTCATAATCCGAATGATAACTACCCTTAGACCATTGCATATTGCATATCCATGTGGTAGCGGAAATTTGTCTTTTCACTCGTCTAGTTCTAGTTCGCACGTTTATGGACAAATATTTACTACATTCTAAGTTGCAATCGTTTGTTAGTTGATATCATATCTATTTGCATTCGTGTAAGTTGAAAGGGTTTTTTCATGAATGTATAAGCCACTGTGGGAGCAGGTTTGCATTTATGTGCTGATTTTGCATGTGGTTTAGTTCTCTTATTATATGGGTAGTGACCCAAAACCTCCCGCCACACGCCCTTGCGGCGGCTTGCGGGGCATTGTGTGGATGTAGGTATACTCTACGCTCTTACTTACAAATACAATCATACTCATTACAGCGTTAAGAGACCTTAGAGGAACGCATTCGGCAGCACAACTGAGCATTGCAAGACTCAGCAGAATACATCCTTATTCTTTCCCATATTTAAAATAATGTAAACGTCAACATGGGAGATGTAGAAAACATGGTGTGAGAATATTTAAATCGTTTCGAATTAAAAGCAGAAACCTATTGGAGGGGGAGGAATAATTGAAGGAGCCCTGCATGATTTATAAATATACTCGTAGTAAAAATACCAACCCACTCTCACATACCTCAATGCCCTTCTATTCTTAACATGGCTCGCCAAACCAAGAGAAACTCTTAAATGGCCCACGAAGGCTCTAGTGTACAATTGTATATGAATCACTACTTATAAATAGAAACTAAGTCAGTCAATCAGCCCAGTCCATCCCATTCCATCAGGGAGTAGAAGGGCGCACAGGCAATTATTGTGAAGACCTGCAACTTTGCTTTAGTGGGGAGAAAATAAAACCCAATATGAAAATACCTCATATGATCATTAAATGAAGAGCACAAGGTATTTTTCCACTGTTAACCGGAAAAACGCATTTTGTTATTTATTTAATGAACATGAACTTCCACAAAGTTGAGCCTGAAACAACTGAGTATCTCATATGACTTTTATTCCATTGTGCATTCAATATGGCTCATTCCAATCTGAAGAGAACAATCAATTGTTACGATCATCACTTTAAATATTTTTAAAAATTATTTTTCATTAATAATTGCAACTTAAACGCAATCTTCCTGTAGCCCGTAATTTTCTCATCATTAAAAAAAGTCCTTTGTGGCAACATTATGAATAAGACTCAAGGAAGTGAACCCGTACAAAATTCCTCACAGATCGAGGTTTCCAAGACTCCATATCTCAGGGCATAAAAAATCTTGGATCTTACGCAAAAAGTAATATAATATAAATAGTTAATGAGTATTTGATGTTTATCCTCAAAATATCTTAGCCATAGATTTCCATATTTCCAATTAACGATTCAATTTCTCTCTAACGACACGTTGACCTAATATTTTTAGTGAAATACCTGTAGTGAAATATTTTTTTTTAAGCTGATAAAGAGAAAATATTAATTTCTGCTTTGTTTTAAATCGAACGAAAAGAATTTTATTCCTTTTATTGGAGTTCCTGCTCTATATTTATTCGAATTTAGCAATATCAGATAAATTTCATTTAGCATGCCAAGGAACGGACGCAATATTTGAAAGAGATTAATTTATATGTTCAAAAGTAATAATAAATACGATGTAAATATCAATCGTTAAATTTTGATCGATATTTTATTTGAAATAATTATAAAAATAGATTTATAACCTTTAAAAATTCAATTAATCTTTCATCAACCAAATAGTAATGAACAAAAACAGTGGTGTGGAACAGTCATGCATAAAGGGAACTATGGCTGACAAAGACAAAAATGATTCTACCTCCGACATTCATTCTATCCCGGGAAACGTAACTCGGTTCCGTAAATAATGTCAAATGAAGCATTGCTTTGGAAAATCATTCTCGTTCTGACTATCACAAGACATCTTGCCAAATACGCGCTGCAGATACGAAAACGCGCAGTTCCTATGTCTCATTCTGTTTCTCCATTCTTAGCGAAACGTTAGAGCATACGATTCCGTCGGTGCACCGAGGGAGGAAAATGGAATCCAGACCCTTAAGTTCTAGGTTATGAGGAACGAAATTGGACGCATAAAATTTGATTGGGAAACCGTAAGGACGTGGGAGGAGACGTATGCTACCCACAGAATACCGGAATATTCTCTAGTGTCTAAATTTATAGGTTTTAAGGATACGTCGATGGCAAAGATCCGTCCCCACCAGTCACAATAGGAGTCGTCCATCTCCTTAGGTTTATGCTATCCTAAGAGAAAAGTAAAAATATTAGAAAGGGTATTTACCATAATTTGTAATAGAAATGAATAATTTATTCTCACCTCTTGCACCAAACGATTGAAAACCTTGAATTTTCGTTTCAAATAAAATAAATAAAGTCGAAACTGCAATATTTAAACACAACGGTGGAACGCATTTTTTCAAGGAGTTAAGACAGAATAAACGACTATTAGAAAAAAATATTTCAGTCTCCAGCTTAATCTTGTTCCAATTATGTAACCTTAGTAAACCCTGTTCTGTAGCTTTTTAACTTGTGGGAGAAATTTACTCTATAATAAAATCTTTGCAAAAAACTGAAATGGTAAGATATGTTGTCTAATTAAAAAATTGCCCCTGAAATCAAATTTGGACCTCTTTCTTTGACTTCAAAATGTTATCTGTATGATTTCATAAATCATAGCACATACTTAAGGTTTGGTCAATATTTCAGCTATATAGCTTGGCTTGAGGAGATTCGTTATTTGTATCATTTTGGTCTTGCTCAATTATTCGGCACATGTTTCTTGTATTGCCATAAAAAACCATGAAATCATTAATCAACCCGAAGGTCGGTTTGGTAGGTGATGGTAGAGTTCACCCAGTAATAAGCCGAACTGCGTGTGAAATTCACGCACCAGGGTAGGGGTATCAGTTCGTTCCCCTGTGCGGGTTATGGTTTCCTTGGAAGTTCCAGGTAGCAGCTTGGGTGGAGCTGGAAGGGGCTCAGAGAGGCATCCCCGAGAATCGAACCCAGGCCCTCCGGTTCAACGCTGGACTACCACTACCCACCTCATATGAGTATTACACATGTTTTAAAATTTTTCATTCCAAGTTTGGTTTTATCAATGGACATTTCACGTGAATTTAATGTAAAAATATATTCTACTGTTTCAGGCTTCACTTCGTGGAAGTATTTCATATCCATATGAAATTTAAATTAAATAAAATTTAATTTAAATTAATTTTTAATGTTTCATATCCGATCGCCCCCTCCCCTCTCAGACCCTACTTCCCCTCCCCGCCCCCCCCCCACTCTGTCCTGAGCGTATATATTCTCGCCCTGTTGTTAAGTATATTTGCACCTGATGATGCCGCAAGTCGGTGAAACGCCTTGTACCTTATAATAAAAATCTGTGGAAAAGCACCGAGTTCTTTCAATATGGATGTGAAAACATCGAAATTTCACAAGTGTTACAACACCCGGCATATGGAATTATTGTATAAATATCAAAAGATTACACGATACGTTAGGATTAAAGGAAATCAAGAAGTCAAAGCAAAAAGTCGGTGTAAGAAAAGCTCAATATAAAAGTTGGATAATGAAGACGATTAAAAATATTCTTTTACGTACTACCCACAATCAGAAGGTTATCTTGCATTACATTTTGATATGAAAGTTATTTAATTCCACAAAACGTACGAGGCAACATATCATGACGATCAGACGTGCCTGTGGCTTTCTGGACGGACGAAGGAAGGGCTGCCGAACGAAATAAAGGAGCACGAATGGAGGCAATTTGGATTGAGTTGAGCTTGGGAAGGAGTTGGGGCCCGAAGAGAGTTGATGAAGAGGCCGGGAGGGGAAAATTAGGAGTGGCCCGGAGGAGAGTTAAGAATGGGGCGCCCCGGGGGCCTTCCTTGGTTGGGGCTCGTGGAACGGACGTGAAAGTTGAAGCAAGGGGAACGCGAGGCCATCGATGGCGAGAGGGTGCAGGTGCTGGGAGCGAGGGAAAGGGTCGTCCTTCCGTTTTGCGGGGGAGGAGAGGCGGGTAGAAAAGCCTTGGAGGAAGAAACAGAGAGTATAGGGAAGGGCCAAAGAATAAATACACGTTAAGAGGGAAGGAAAGGGAAGTAATATTCTTTGTATGATCGGTTAAGAGTTGAGGTGATGGACAGTGATAGGTCGACTTCGAGAAGTGCAAGCAGAAACACGAAATAAAAAGCTTTCCTCTGAAATTATAACAATTAATCATGCATTAAAGATTAAATCTAAACATTTTTAGGACGTGTTGCTAATAGCTGTTTAGCATTTATTTCTAGTATGACACAGAGCATCAGATTGGTAAAATAGTTTCTAGTAAAATGTTTTTCGCTGGTGCGGATATAATGGCAATTTCATTACGACGGCAATAAGTACGCGAATGGCGTGGTAGCGTTCTCGGCTAATGACCATAGGCCCAGGGTTTGATTCTTTGGTGGCACTTTTTCCTCATGCTTAGCCCAAGTTGCCAAATGTTTCTAGCTCGGAACTTCAAGGGAAGTTTAGGAACCCTACCCTCATGTGTAACTTTTACATCATAGTACGTACAAGTTGCATCTATTATCCTACCACCAACCTTCGTGATTAATACTTGTATTTTTTATAAACGGAGAACCAAATTTAGAAGCTAATTTGTTTCAGCTACAATCCTACTATTGGCCAGGTTAGAATATTATAGAAATATTATTGTTGTGGTTTGCTTGGCAGAGGCTATAAATTTTTGGAAAATTAATTTATAATGTTTGACGTGGATATTATTAATAAGGTTTGATGTTGCACCAATATGCTGAGTTTTATAGTTTGGACAATGTGATACTTGGGCAACTATGAAAAGGTCATCGCAGTGGATGGAGGAGTGAGGCATGAGATAACGAAAGCAGGTAAGAAGGGAAGACACGAAGTTAACAGTTTACTAAGTCTTAAGATGAGAGAAATTCAGAAATTCTCCCCAAGGATCGCTTGATATTGGTTCCAATTAATCCTATGAATGACTCCAAAGACCGACTACAGAACTCGATTTGGAGTTGGACAAGCTCGTGTATTCCAATGTGATGTGGAAAAACATAGCGTGTAATTGATTTGGTTGCAATTATCTTGATATGAAAACTGTATATAAAAAGGTAAATTGTGTATCAAGCACCGCAATACTTAGTGCCTTTATTATCGACCGAATTTATCGTCATCAGCTGTCTAGGTATTGATAAATAGTCATACTCGCATGCTCTAGTATCATTCCGTTGATAAGTACTGCACATAATGCTTGTAGCTCTTATCTATTCTGAGTGGAATTGATAGCACGCAAAGTTGTAATTTTTATTGTCAAGTTCTTACCAGATTCCAACGGTATGTAAGAAATAGTACTGATAAAAAAAGAGCGGGTCCTATTGGTAAGAGAAATGATAAAATAAACCGTTTCATAAAAAATCTAAATCTATACACAGCGTATTGATTGAAATTTAGGTAGAGTAGACAATTTTTAAGGAGAATATAATTAAATACATGCTCATAATTCCGTGCCATTGGTAATTTTATCTGATATTAATATTTATTTTAATCGGAAATATTTTAAAATTGTAAACTTTGTTCGTAAATGTTTTGATTCTCTGTTATTTATTATTGCTTGTAGTTAATAATGTATTATATCAGCGAATGGAAAAGGCCTTTGTGTTTACCCTAGTGTTGTAATAAATATATAAAGTAAAATGAATAAACATATAGGGTGACGAGAATATTAATGTTTTTTGATTAATTCCAGGTGGAGGTTTGGTAGTTTTTCACGAAATACATATAATTGTGGGAGCACAAAAAAACTCTTTCAGTTTTATTTGAATCATACAAAAGATATTTATCAACCATTATTTTATATTTACAGGCGTTTGGTGAGGTTCCCCAATAAAATTCCCTAACATAAAATAATCCAAATATCAGAACATTTACATCCTCCGATGCCATCTCATCAAATCTTACCTTTTCCGCTGACATTTTAAAACCAAACATACCGGATACGAGCACTTGAGCAAAAATAAAAATTGAACGCATAATTGTGTTAAAAAAATACGTGGATGAGGAAAATCATGGCACAATACTAGAAATTCTCTCTACGCTGCCGAAGTTGATAATGAATGATTAGATACGGTAAATGAAGAAGAAAAGGGAGAAGAGAAAGAAATGAGGGGAGGTAAAATTGGGTGAGAAGGGAAGAATAAGCGGCAAATTAGGGAGAGGGGGTAAGGCAAAAGAGGGGAGAACGGAGAGGGAGGAGAGGGAAGGAGAGTGAGGTGTGAGGAATCTAACGGAATAGAGGGCCTAATCAATTGATCCCGAGTTTGGAAAGAGGGAAATGAGGGAAGGCGAGGGAAAGGAGCAGTGAAGGACCAAGGAGAGAGAGAGAGAAAGGAGAAAGGCTATCGAGGAAATGAAAAGGCTTGCGAAACTCCATCGAACAAAATTATTTTCCTCCACGCGATCCCTCCTTAACCCATATACTATTCCCACCTCTATAATCTCAAGGTTAATTATTTCCCCCCTTTTAATCTCTAAACGCACGCGCCCTAGTCTTTAAAACTCAGCAGAAAAAACAAGCAACTCAACTTTCCTGCGACATTTTAATTTCCTACCTGGGTAGGCATGTTCTTTCCGGAAAGAGTAATTCATTGTTACTGAATGCGAGGCTGACTGGTCTCTTCTCGTCTCGGATGCAAGCATGGGTTCTTATCTTCCGGGATTCATGATTAACCAGATTTAATATCCTCTCGACACTTCTTACAAATTTCACGAAACTCTAGCGATCTTCCGTCATTTCCAGTTTTGCGTCGAGTTTCAATTTGGCGTCATCATCGCATTCCCTTAATTATCTCGCTCTGACTACGCACGACGTCGCGAATGCATTATGTCACATGTCTTTGACGTTTGTTCAGCGATGACTCAGGCTCGTTAAGGACTGAAGTCATACGGTGCGTTAAGTAATTTATTTTCTTTTATGAGTATGCTGCTAATTATTATGAGCTGAAAATAAATAGTGCGAATTCCATTCATTTTATTTTCTAAAAACCAATTTATCAGACTTTCGTAACGGTGCGATTCCAGGATTTAAAAAATATCAACTGCATTTAATTATGTTTTGTAAAGTTAAGTCTTTTGGCGCTAATTGGTAATTTTGTCATTAAATAACTGGTGCAGGCAAAATAATCCAAATACTTAGAATTCGCCAGAATACCATAAATGTACGGAGAAATCAGAATACAAATGGGCGTAGAAATAGAAAAGATATTTATATCCATGCGAGATATACCCATAACATCCTTCTCTTTTTGCCTCTCTCTTACTCTATTCACCTCACCTTTCCCTGCTTCCATCATCTAGAATCTTTTCGTCCCTCCGGTCGTCTCATCCAGGGTCCTCTTTTTCACCGAGCCGACGAAGTAGAAGGAAGGGAGAAGGGAGAGGAGGGTGACGAAATGAGGGCTCGGCGTAGGTGGCGAGAGGCGAAGCGGAGGTGGGAGTGGTGGCTAGGGGAGGCAAGGGCCGAGGGAGAGGGCTCAAGTTATGGAGAAGAGGTGTGGGAAGAGAGGGGAAATTGGGAAGAAGACAGGGAAATTTTGTGAAAGGGAAAGAGAGAGAGGTAGGGATAAAGAAAGAGTGAGGGGAGGCGGACTAAAAAGAAGAAGAATTACTGAATCGTAAGGAGGAGTCAAGGGGAGCGGAATAAGATCGAGGTTGGACTGGCTTCGAAGACTGCCGCTGGAGGAATGGAGGGTGCGGGAGAAAGGGAAAGGGAAGTGAAGAAGTTCCAAAGGAGTGAGGGTGGATTCGTGATGGACTGGTCAGTATGACGGTGTGCGTCAGGGTTGAAAGGAAGGGTAGATTAGATAGAGAGCTGAGAGTAAGAAAATGAAATGGTTAAAAGGGAGGATGGGAATAAATATCGATTGGGAACTGTACCGAGCATATATAATGCATTATGTGTATAAATAAATACGCCTTTTCAATAGACGTTATGCAGAAGGGTCTAATACCACTTTACTGATATTTTATTGCTTGATACACAGCTGTAGACAGTGTTATAACACTATTTTAAGGTTCTTAACTCCAACCTTCCACTTTATTACCTTAATGAGTCCCATTCCCGTACAGGGAATGAGACTTCTGACTCCTGGTATTGATATTGGGTTGTTCCAATGAGAACAACCATTCTAAGGAAGAATGTAAAATCTTCATTGAATTTTTTGTGCTTGAATTTGAATTTCCTAGTCTAAAAAACGAATTAATATTTAATCAGAATGATTAATATTTTAGTCATTTAAATTTCACCCAATATTCTGTTCGACATTTATTCACGGTTGCAAACTTCTGCTTAAAACGAAAGGAGATTGGTAAGAGTTTTACGAATTTTGTGTTAAGAAGAAGAATCAAAACGAACTATGTATAATTAAATGCATAATGATTGGCCTTGAATTAAGTATTATTATTAAAAAGAATAAGAGAAGTGTTTTACCACAGCCACACATAGGAATGATTTTTTTAATTCTATATTTTTTTTCAACCTCGCACCGGTAGCAAGTTCTATTGAATATGAATAGCAGTAGTAGCGTGGATTATTTTTGTAATTAGAAAACAAAATTATAGTTTAATGAATAGAAACGAATGGACCATGGAAGAAAACGTATTTAATGAAGTCAGTTTGATGAAAGCATTTTAATTAAATGAAATGAATACTACCCTTGTGATGGACAGTTCATATGAGGAGAAAGAAGGTAGGAATAAAACGCTTTTTAACACAGAGAAGATGATGAAAAAAGGGCGAGAACATATGAAATAATATAAAGATAAATAATTGTTCATAGAGAAATTATGCTAAGGAAAAAAACACATTTTCGAATGCGGACTCGAATGCTGGAAAAATTGCAATGTTTCTTGCTATTCGTGGCACAGCATAGTACTATGCTACAGAAGATTAAAAAATCATGAAGGAAAAAGTAGATTAGCTCAGGCAAAAAAGTATTCAGCCAGGGGAGAAATCTGTAGGCACCCAGAAAATATCTCTATAAGTAAGAAAAAATTTCATCAGAGTATATATCTTTGCCGTAATTCCCTATGGTAGTGAATCATGGGCCATAACAGCAGCAGGAAGAATAGGAAGGGTTAAAAGTGTGGTTATGATGGAGAATGGTGGAGATCGAATGAAATGACCAAATAACCAGGTTCCAGGGAAATAAGGAGGTCTAATGAAAAATATAAAAAGGAGTGATGAACTCTTTTCAAACAAATATTGAAACACTATAAGGCATACGAAGGCCATTCAGAGAATATGAAGGAAGTAGCCATGCCTGAAATGAGTAGATTATTACATCAAATAAATATGCAATTGGCACCCATTAACGATTTTTGTTTATTTTCAATTTTCTGATCCGATACTCCTAGTGAAATAGAAAATATCTACTTCCTACTTTTCCTACAATTATCATTCTCAAATCCTTGGGCACAATTTTTTGTTCCACGTTTGATATGAAAGGCAATAATTTTTATCAAAAAGTGCGGAATTTCAACCGAACAAAACTTTAAGGTTTTGTAAGCGTGATACGAGCATCTTTTTTTTACCCTGAAAATTAAACATAGCAAAGCAAGGAACGAAAAAAGAGAGGGCAAATGGGTTCAAAGTTCCTACATTCAGAAACTAACTATTTTTTAAATTGGATAATAGTTTACATTCACGTTTTTCCAATTACCAGAGTGGCTTATCACTTTTGTCATCACGATTTGTTCACGAAAGAGAGGGCTCTATGCATGTACGATAAGGGTATGTGGGCAGTCCACTTCCTTACGCAGCAGGTTAAGCCGTGCATATATTCCTTGTACCGCAACCGGATGCAAATTCAGGGTATCTAATAATATGAAGTAACAGAAATCTGTTTAAAACGATTATTAAGTAAACAAATAAATTTCACTGGTACTCCTGTCAATTCAGAAACTAGATCTCTTTGCGAGGGGGCAACACGCCGGACTCAGCTCCAAATGTCTGTCAAAACAACGTGAAATAATCCTTTTGTAAATGTTTCGATTAATTTTTACTTAATTTAGGTTGACAGATATGCCCCACATACTTTTTCGTGCTAGATCTGATTTGAGCGCTACCAAAAAATTATGCTTGTTCTACCTCTCAAGGTTTGCGTTTACAATACATATGTACATATAGGTGTGTGGATTTTATTGATTTCTTTTTCAATTGATGCATGGCTGCGTATTTTTTTCAGATTCAGCTAAATAACCCAGTCTTTACATTCAGTGAGTATTTTTATTCACAAGAAAGAGTCTCAAATTTTAATTTTCATTATTGCGTAGATAACTGTATCGTCGGTTCAATTTCATTTTTATTTTAAAATGAGATTATCGGAAAAATTGTTCTTTAATGACCTAAAAAAATCCAAACTGCAGTTTCACAAAACAGAGACACTTTGCATGGGGCAGTCCTTAAGCTTTTAGTTTAGTTATGATGATACAGTTCTCCATAATTAATTATATTGTGAATTATAATTATCTGAAAATAAAAAGATCCTCCAGTCTGGTTTGCTCCGAATTCCAATAGGACCAGTTAAAACATTAAATGCCTCCTTTAATTTAAAAAAAAATCCTAATTAGATCTCATAAAGTTGTATGCAGATGAAAGTTTCAGATGTTTCCTCAACAAAATTACATAGAAATAACCAAAGGTCAAAAATTTTCTCTGCCCAAGGCCAGTTTAAGCGAACGATAGCAACACCCATTTATATGTAGTTATATTAATATTTCTTTGACCGGCTCTCCATTTTAAAACGAAAAGGTCTTTTGTGCCACGTAAAAATATCAGGGCAAGGAGCAGTGAGTCAAACTGAATAAAACTCAACTTCGACTGCTAATGAAAATCCCATCCTTTGCTTTTCAGTGGTTGCAGCAATTGATTAAGAAGTCAAATTTCAAAATTAATATTAATTGATATTGGAATATTTAATAAGGCGACCCAGTATTTCTAGTGAGCAGTATACTTGAAGGCTAAACATTGAACTATGATGTTTGGCATCCCTCCTTGGGCAAGGAATTTCAATTCAAGCGTAGGAATAGTCTTTATGACTTACTGCACATGAAATTCAAAATAACCCGTGTGGAGACAGACCAAACTGAATGTAATACAAACATTGAAATTCTATGTGAATTAAACTAATTTTTCTCTACAGTGCGCTGAATATGCTGCATTATACCCCAAACATTACGCTTCATATATTCCCTCGCCTCATTTTATCAATGGCTCAAATACGTACGCCCACGTCCATGATGACCATGATTATACAGCGGAGTCTCGGGACGTTGTCTCGATGACAAGAATAGTTCACCAAATGTCTCGTGCGCAATTGCCGGCGCTCTTTTCCTCATTTCGTTTCCTTAGGGAATTGGAGTTTTCTGAAGCGATGTTTGCGACTGAGATTAAAGGCAAACAACCGTATGAATACGACCAGGAGCGCAAGGAGACTAATAGGCGTATAAACGAGAACGCCCGGTCCGATTACAAACGTGTAGTTGCTAATGTGAAAACTAAAGCTGGGCGTGGATTGTACTTACACGAGAAAGTGTCTCCATTAGAAGCAATCGTACTCTACATCCTCTCAACGAGATGTTTCATAGAAAAAGGAGCCTAGTTAAAAAGTATTATCTTAATAAATATATAATACCCTAAAGAAATAATAGGTATCAATAAGAGCTTTAATGAAACCTCTCTTAAAGCTATTTTTTTCAGAAGTCTTGCGTAATTTTCGTGTAAAATTAGTTTCGACTCTCATTTATTACCGGTTATATAACCTATCGTTTTATTACCATCTTGAGAAATAGGATTAAATAAACTTTATAAGTTACTTCTAATTGACGGAGTTATGGTTAAAATCACATGGTGGAAGATTTGGATGGAGATAAATACGATTTCATTCATATTTACAAACTGAACAAATTATTGCATTTAATAATAATTTATTTTTTAACAATTATTCCCGTCGTCATATTATTGTATTTTTTCTCAGTGCGGATAGGGTTGCTTTGAATCCACTTTATTCTCAATACTGATAAAAAACATGTGGCCAAAACTTATCTCTTTGTCTTTTCAAAGATTGTTTAAAATAAAATTACTCGATGCTCATTTTTCTCTCTAAATTGTCTTCTATATCTCGCGTTTTGGAGTTAAGTAATATCTACGTAAGTAGTTACTTTCTCGACTACATTTAAAACTCAAAGTAATGATGAAATATCACAATGCACTCATTTTCCCAATTATAATTCGACTTGAACATTTACCGGTCGCGAGAAAGGGTTAAAATTTGGTAAGTAATGAATAAGATATCCAAAAAGATATCCAACCGGAAATCACACAATGTATTCAAGGGTTTCTTAATAGCAAAACTAATTTCCATCTGGTGTAAATCCTTCCTCACTCCTGTAATAACACGAAAAAAAAAGGCTAAGCCAAACAAGATAAGGCGAGGCAGAGCAACATTAACTCAGCCCTTGTCACTAGGCATCGTCTTATTTGTGAAGCTTCTGAAGCTACTGGAATTTACACTGCCTGCATTGTTCTCAACTCAACGGTTTAAGTGAGTAATTCATTTACGCCTTACGCTGGCACAGACGTGACATGTGGCATTCGGAGGGCGTTACGCATTCTGCACCATCGAGTTTCAGTCTTGGATATGTGATTAGAGGCAGCAGAACAGATTGTGTGAGTGTGTGTGTGTGTGCGTTTGGTGATGGGGATTGGGGGGGGGAGGGCGAAGTTGTATGGTCGGAAAAGAAAGGAGCAGCCAAATGGATGAACGGCACAGTCCTTCCGAAGTTAAGTCGATCGCGTTCCACCCCACGCACAAATAAGCGACGCAGGGCGTAGAAGGGAGAGGGGCGGATGAGGAGAGGCGGGGGAAGGGAAGGAGGGGAAATTTCGGGTTCTGCATTGACCTCTGATTTCGAAATAAAAATCTCTCACTGCATTATATGAAGAGCCTCTCCGAATTCCAATTGTGCCCATGAAAGCAAGGGACCCACAATAGATCATACCTGCTACATGGAATCCATTCCAATGAATAGGACTGATAACAGAGCTCCGGGAAATTTGCAGGGGCAGGTGAGCTCAATTAATGAAGTGAACTTAAGCTTTCCCCTTTTACGGCTGTTACGTATATCGACGTCATATCGGTTCAACCAATTCCTCATTTCTGTCTGATACTCAATTCAACACTTCTCAATTTGAAGCTAAAAGACGGATTTTAATTTAGATCGTAGCATGCCTTATTATTCCAATGTCGTACGTAGCGTAAAGTAAGCATTTAACTTCATACGGCTTATCGTTAACCCGATAAATTAAGGGCTAATGCCAAGAGGTTGCGCCTTATTTCAACTATTCGTTCAAGTACTTTTAAGACGAAAGTTATTTAATTTAAAACCAGAAACTGAAAACTTAGTCTTGAGCAGAGTGTGAATATGCATTTCCTTGCCAGAAATGCGCATCTCAAAATATATTGATATCAAAACGGAACATCAATGATGAATAAATGTTGTCATTCCAGAAAAACGGCTAAGAATGGGTTACATAATTTAATTCATTTAAAACTCTTTGACGGGAGCTTATGAAGTCTCGATGACTCAACGATTAATAAAAACAGCTATAAACGACAAGAAAATGGGAAAATTCTTAAGTATTTTATAAATACATATCACCTTTAGCAGACTTTACCGTTTACAATCAAGTGACTGATGCTCTGAAACACCTTGTAAGGTTTTTTATGCGTGCTCTGTCGCTTGGAGGAAAACGAGTGGTAATAGATAATTTTCTCATCAGACGCGTAATATAAAAATGAGCGTGTACAAAATTTGGTCAGAATTGTGTGCTTTTTCATGTATTCTCGTGTACAAATGAAGCTTATTAACTAAAATGAAAATTTGATAATCAAAAAATAATACGACAAGTATCACGAATGAATAACCAAAATAAGTTGAATATAAATGGCAAAAAAATAAAACCGTAGGCAAATTAATTTGAAAATGTAACATTTCCTAAATTAACCATTAAAAAGGAGTTACATGGATATTTTCTATGCAATCAGCATTTTAATTATGTGAATAAATTACTAAATCCACTTTATCCCTATTTGGTATTAAATATCTGAAAATTCTCGGAGTTTCTTATGCACACTGCCCGCTGATAATGTATGCATTTCATCCCATCCAGACAATGATTCCATGCAGTTACCTAGACATATGCCATTCATTCAGTATTACTTTTCATATCATATTAATAATCTTTTCATCTGATTTCTCCTTAGAAAACTTTTTTTTCTTCATCCTGCAGCAAATACACGACGCGTTCTATCCATTGTGAGTTTTTCTGAGTCTAAAAAATGGGTCCTATTTATTATGATCCACAGTTCAAATTCCTGCACTCAATGTTGAAGTCATTTTGCACCCTGGAGTGGATGAAATGGCTGAAACCTAGGGGCGCAAGGGAGGGGGGTGAAGTCGAGTCCCAGTCGGCAATTTATTGAAGAATCCTTCCTCTCCTTAGCACACTCCCTCCCTCCTTCTGAGAAGGTGGATGCTGCCCACGGTGTGGAGCGCTTTCCCGGAATTGTTTAATCGGTCATGATGATTCATAGCATTGAAAACGGGTCCTCTCTCGCCCTCGTGCACCCTCTTCCTTTTTTAAGGATTTCTTTCCGGACCCACCCCTTCCCACCCCAAGCCCCTCCTCCTCCCAGCGCGACTCTTTTTCTTCCTCTCTCTCTCTCAATAAAAAACCTCTCTTCCCATTCCTCCTCCCGCGTGATTTAAAAGCCCCTCAAATGTGTGCGAACGAAGGTAGGTTTACATATACATATATATGTATACATACATACTATATGTATGCATGTATATATATAAATATATATATATATTTATATATATATATATACATACATACATACATACATACAAATGTATGTATACATACATATATATATATATATATATATATATATATATATATATATATATATATTTTGTGTTTCTATATTGTGTGTTACTGTGTATTGTACTATATATATATATATATATATATATATATATATATATATATATATATATATATATATATATATAAACCATTAACACAGTAATCAACCCGAAGGTCGGTTTGGTAGGTGATGGTAGAGTTCACCAAGTTAAAATCCGAGAATCGAGATATTTCATGATTGAACACACAATTATGTGCTTTAAATTTTTGCATGAGATGAATGAGAGAGAAATTGTTAGGTAACTACTCGTATCTTCTCTATTGCTTTTTATGAATATGGGATTATATTTTTAGGGATATTGGCTATTTTCCAAGGTTTGGGTACAGCGGGATTTATTAAATATTATTTCCAGGGAAGGAGCTGTGGCCATCGTTTTGCATGCGAGAGCAGGGATTCGACCAGGGCCTGGCAATTTGTTTGCTCTAATGTCTTTAAATTGGATTTCGATTCCAAGAGAAGATATTACTATTTCGGACATGGTTTCATGGGAATGGACATTGGCCATGCAGCAGACATGCATTCATGAACTCCTCTACATTTGCCATCGGGAGTCGTAGCATCTCAAATCTGCGTAACCAGATAACAGCGGCGCGTGGAACTCCATGCGAGAATGCCCGACTCTGTGCAAGGATACGAGCAATACGTGAAGGCTTTGTCACAGTGCCTAGGCAGATGCAACTTTATTAAAACCGTGTGGGAATTATTCCTTTTCCGCGCCACCCGTGGGTTCTGGCGTCGAAGACCAGGCTTATCACTTAGATCGGAAACAGTACAGATAAATAATTTGGTCAACTTCTGTAATACTCTGTGCTAGGCGATAAACAAAGAAATCACACTCTATTTTAAAAGGGAGGAAGAAGATCTTGCCTATTACTCCGAGTCGAAACTTATACTTAAAAAGGAGCTACCGACAGACAAATGAATTTGACACATTCTTGAGCTATGGGAATCACTTAAATAAGTTAGATGGAGGAGAGAATAAGAAAAACGTCCCAAATATCCGCTTTGAGCTGCCTGAAAGGCTCACAGCATAATATAATCATGGAAAAAAATAATCAAAACGAAAAAATCCCCGATGAATGTACTCGAGAAGACTCACTCTTAATTAATTTTGTAATAATAATAATAATCATGAAAAATTCATGCCTGAAAAAAATACATGTGGGAAAATATATTTTAAAGATAGCAGAAATTTCAACGTTTTTGAATTGAACCTTGAAAATCGCTTTTAAAACACACCAATCTATAAGCATATGCTCAGATAATAATGTTTTTCTCGGAAATATTTAGGTAAAGGTAAATAATACCTAAGGCGTGTCTTACTTATATATAAAATGAAGAGAGGAATATGAAAACATTGATTAAAAAAATAGTAATTTTCCTGTAAATACACAAGAATAATGCTTTAAAGTCTTCCTACCCCGAAATGCAGTTGTATGAAAAGTATGTGTGCACAAAATGATGTATGAACTCCTTAAAGGTAAACTTTAATGGTGATTAGGAGCCCCCGTAAGGTCTCCTGGAATTTCCCATGCTGAACAGAAAAACCACCGAAGGAAGAAGAAGACCTTTGGAATTGGCAAACCTAGGTGGAACTGGGCTATTCCCCATTCGCTAACTTTCCCATCCCTCCGCGCCGCTCCCTAGGGACAATTCCATCGCCGCCCACGCTTACGGGGAGCCCGTGGATGCGTGCGTCATGCATCCTAAACGCGTGCTTATCACTTCCACGGAACGGCACCTCACTCACTCTTCCTTTCTTTCCACCTCTATAAAATATCCCGGTAAACCCAATTTCTCTGAAATTTCACCAAATTGACAACAAAAGACATTTCGGGGAAAAAACATTTTTCATCTATCCGCGTATTTTCTTTTCAGAGGGCAAAAAAAAATAAAGAAAATATTCTCTTTGAACCAATTTTTTTTTCTCCCTAGCTCACGATAAAAATGCAATCGGTTCAATTTTTTTCTCTCTCTCTCGTCCAAAATATAAGGAGAAGAAAAAAAAATGAAACGAAACAAAATGGCTGCACGAAATGGCTTACGGGACGGAAAAGTTTCTCGAGCGGTCGTCAGTCAAGCGAGAGGAGAGTAAAAGGGTGCGAGGGTGGGGTTGGGTGCGGGAGGGTTTGTGGGGAGGAGGGAGATGATGACGACACCGTCGGTCTCACCTGCCGCCCCATTTCCACGGGGAAACCTTAAAGAGACTGCCGAAGTTGCCCCCGCCCAACCCCGGCTCGCCTCCCGAAAGGAAAGGACTCAAAGGGCGGGCGGGGCAGAGGGACTAACCGCACTCCGCTCTCCCGCCCACACCTCCCGACACCGCCACACGGGTCGCATATTTGCCCGGGATATTGGCGAAATAAAGTCCGGAATTATGCAAATAGCCGAAGCAAAATGGGGGAGCAGGAGTAGGATAAAGGGGTACGTGTTGAAGGGGACCGCAAAACGATACGGAGTCGTGGGAGGGAGGAGGAGAAATGGGGAGGGAGGAAGGGGCAGGTCGGGGAGTGAGAGGAGTATTATTATTGGTTGGTTCGGGATGGGGGGGGATGGCGGTCTGCATTGGGGATGGTATGATACGCTTCTTGGGTCCCCTTGGCGCCAAAGGGGTGCTGCGAGGGCCTAGGCACTAACTCCCAGGGGGAATGAGGGGGTTGTAAGGGCCCGGATTTGCGCTGCGGGCTCCAAAATCGAAGGAAAATGAAAATAAAACATCTCGTGAGCGTTTTAGGGGGCAGGAGGGAGGGGCGAAGAAAGGAAGCGGCCGGTCGGGTTGGGTGGGAGGATATGAGGTCCACAATATCAGTTTCAAAAGGGAGCGGTCGTTAGGGGGCGGAATTATGGAAAGCGCTAGGGTCTAATTTTGTCTACGTGTGACTTTTTGGGAATTTTCTTCCCATAGCATTCATTCCTTTACCATCCGACCTCGGTGATCCGTTGTAATGGCGTGCGTCGTGTGCGTTAAACGCCAGCATAAAATACACTCTTCCTTCGGAGGGCGTGGGAAAAAATCGGAAGGCCGTGATTTCACCTTCATTCCGTATTCTGTCCTCAACGAATCGACCCCGAGAAACGTTCTTGATATTGGGTCTACCGTCAAGGAGTCAAATGTAAGTAGATACTATTTCTTGAGTCATGTGAATTCAAAGGATACCTTTTAATGATAATACTTGAAGAATATAAAGTTCCGTCTTCATCTTTACAGAATGAGATTGCTTCAGTGAAATTAAGAATATCCATATTCTCTGGAGGTTTATCCGCCATGCTAATCCTGGCAAAATCATTCCTGAAGGATAAATTAATTTTTTGTTGATGGGACGAATTTGAGTCTTGGTTATGTATATGGTATTGAAATATTGGTTATCTTATAAAAGATGTAATTATTTATTTTTATTTGAGGGTATTTGAGTAGTCATGAAAAGGCGTAAGAATTGTAGAAACAGTAACTTTGGGGTTGACACGAGTTGGGATGAGTGCATATAAATACCTACACATACATATTACCAGAAAAAAAATTATTTTCTTCAAGAAAAATTAAAACAGATTTATGCTCACTTTATTGTCGCTTTAATGTCTCTCTTCACGGTTTCATGAATATTTGGCCAAAAATACAGTTTAAGTTGAGGGAGTTTTAACAGTAACAGACATTTCGAGGAAACTAAACTAAAAATATACTTATATAGATGAGGGCGTTGCAAAATCCACGTAATATTATCTCAAAAATGCATCAGTCAGAGTGTAAAATTCAGCGCTATATGATCCCAGAACATGGCTTTCGGGGTCCAATGATGGGAGGACCCATGGCGATGAAGAAACAAATTAAAGGGAACGAGTGAAAAGGAAAAACTGGTGAATGGAGTAGACTGTGAGGATGTGGGATATTCTTCGATAAATCTGAAAGACGAAGCAGAGAGTAAGCATTTCGAAGAACAAATTTAAGTAAGATTACTTCGAAACCTTAAACACAATAATAATAAGTTATTGTTTATGCTGGGTGAAAATAACCCAAAAAAATTCACAATAATGTATGATTAATTTCAGAGAAGGTCAAAATTCTAGCTGCCATTGTAATAGTGCCTATTATTATTATTATTAACAAATAATATTACCGCAGCTTTAGCAAATGTAAGAGATTGCTATCACAATCTGGCTTTACACTTATTTTTTGTCCTTTGTGAATTTACAAAGTTACATTTTACGTCGGAAATAATAAATATTGGGAAATTAAATAAATGAATTTTTCATCTGCAAAAACGAATTTTTCTTTATCTTTTGAGGAAAACCCTTTTACCTGCGTAGTAATTAAATAAATCATTATCTTACAGTAAAAAGAAGGCATTAGGCTGGAAAATTTTATCGGAAGGAGTTTATAGACGATAATTAATAAATCTAGGAAAACTATCGAGGAATTTGGTTAATTCATCCGAAGGTTGAATCAAAGACAGTAAATCTGTGAGGAGAAATGGAACAGCAGTTAAATTGAAAGGAAAAAGATACGAAGCGAACGTTTAAATCAGAATATTCCTATACTGCTCTTAAAAAAGACACATCTTAACGGCTCATGTGAGGTGATTCAAAGTAAAATAATACCTATTATTAGCTATTCATTGATTAATTATTCAATATATAATTTCCTATATTTGCAGCAAGACGCTCCATGGGTAATGATTGACCACTTTTTTCTCGGTAAAAATAAAACAAATCAACTACTTTGATTTTATTTTATCTCTCTGATTCAAAAAATCTAAAATAATAAATATGATGATATATAATGACTGAATTTAATTAAATCTTCCCTTATAAACCTCCAATATTCACGATATATTTCTTCTTCCCTGTACTCTCTTTAATGTCTCCTATCATGTCTAAGAATCCTAGGTCGTCCAAACCAGTTGACCATTTTACATTTTCCAGCCCCTATTTAATTACGTATGATTCTCCAAGATGTTTCAACATCTGTTTAAATCCTCTCCGCGAAGTATAACGTTTAATTCATTGAGCCCTTTCAATATTGGGTATAATATTAAGTCTAGTTTAAGCACAAACCTTTCAAAGCTCTAAATGAAGCCTAATGATGAGGATATCCCTCTCTCAGCCCGCTCAGGCATGCATCACCCCCCTTTTTCCCAACCGTGACTGTTGGTGTCGGATGAATCATCTGTGTAATCACCTTCCATCTGCCTTCCACAACATCCAATCTCCAGTGCAATTCAATTAAATGGCTCGTTTTCGGAAATGCAATTTCAGATTGTTAATCAATATAAAATTATGCCTCCAAAAGTTGAAAACTTTAGGGAAAATCGCGATTTTTGGTAACGGAAGGTCTTTAGCTCTCTACTCCGACCTACGAGTCTTAAACGTTAAGCAATCTCTACCACACGCAAACAAATAAAACTAAATTTACTCTATGAAAATCTCGGATACTGACTTTTTGTTTTACTATAGAATCTGAATTAGAACAAATTTTCGCGGCATATTCTGGTATTAGTCCTAGTAGATATTAAGCCGCTGATGATAGCTACTACTACAAATCCTTTTTGACTTAATAAAAACTACTCGATAAAATAAAAAATATTTCCAAGAATACCCATCCGTTTCTGTCGGCCAAAACTCGTACCCTTTTACCCATCCCACCACATCTTATCAATACCTAACTCCGTAAGTCTGGGCCTGATGGACTGGAAGAAACTGCCCTCCAGGCCCTCTCCCAAGCTAGATTGAAAGGCCGGATCTGTGAATCGGGGCGTTCCCAACCAAATTCTCGGCGAATACCCCACCATCTTCGTCCCTTGCCTTTTAGCATTTACGGTAGCATTGTAAAAAACTACTCTCTCTAAATATTCCACATGCGCGTCGAGCATTCTTGATTTGCATTCATTGCTCTTCCAAGACCAACGCCTGTTCCTATTGGTTGATTGAAGCAATCGTCAACTATTTCCTCATGTAGTCTCATGTAGCTGTGAATACTTCGGTCAGTGGCGACCTCCAATGCACTTCTTTTGAACCTTCATCTCCAGCGCCGTTTTTCCCTTAACAATAACGTCATAACATATGAATCATCGCACATATTTTAATGTATTGATTGATTGCTTAATTTTCATCTGAATGGATAAAATATGTACCAAAAAAATTAAATTTAAAATTTGAATTCTTCTCAGACGTATCCGATTGTGTAGTGGAAATACCTGACGTGGAATGGATACCTTTCCACCACATCTGAAGTTCCCACCAGAGCAGCTGAATCGGCTATGGGACCTTAGCATGTTTTTCACACCGGGAGAAAAATATCTCTCTTTTATTGAAATTCTATACATTTCAGCTTCGTTTGTGAGTCATAGCTTTACCATATGATTTTAAGTGGCTGATGCAAACTTTTACAATAATATTTTATCGAAAAATTCGGGACAAATTTCATGGCCACGATATATCTTAGTTGACTATCCAAGGGAGGGAAGTAAACGTTAATCCCTGAGTCACGAGTATGCCAAGATAATTTCGCCGGATATTGTTTAGCAAGTACGGAAATAGCGGCAAACTTAACTCAGTTCAGCATGGTCGCAGGGAAGTTTCCTTTGCGTCTTTCAAAGGGTTGGCATTAAGGGTGACGTACAGGTATATCATATACGATACAAACTCCTTTTGAGCTACCAACAAAAATATGAAGATTGCTTTCCGCGTCGGCTGAAATCATCCAAATGTCCTTTGCACTCTGGGAACGAAGAAATTACTGTGAATATCAACTCACTATGCTCTATTACATCCACTACATATATCTGAAGTCAAATCATGCTAAGATAAGAAAACTCAAGCAAAGGTGCACCGCGCAGAAATTTTGACGATGGCAATTGGCACTGCAATGAGAAGGAAGAGTTTCTGAAGACACTAAGAAAGTGTTGTCTTAGTTAGAATTTTCTTACGAAATTCGAGGACACAAAAGTGAAGTCTGCCTTCAGAAGATAACGACGGAGACGAGATAGAACATGCGTCCCATAACAATGGCAAAATAATGCAAACGCAAAAAGGAGAACAAAAAGAGATAACCCTGGAAAATTGGTATGCGTTTGTCTACTAAAACCAGCTGGGTAAAATCGATAGAAATGTTTAGATAAGGAAGATGACTAGAAGAGAGTTCATGGGAAGTCGGAAAATGCGTGGTGACATGATAAGATAAAAGGTTTACTATATTCTTATAAATGAGAGTAAAAAAATATTCTTCAAATGAAGAAAGAAAAAGACAAAGAAGAGGAGTACTCAGAATTGATCGTCAACAAGTGCAACTGTTAGGAACTGTCACGGAAATTGCGGGGCACGAAGTGCGACCAGGAAAAGCTGTCTCGCCAGGGAGAAGGGGTACTTTACTCCACGCACAGATAAGGAGGCTATTCAAAGAATGGCGCAATGACATTCAAAATTATGATGATAAAAATTCCATTGTTATTGAAGGTTAAGGATCGAATGGTAATGATCTTGTGGGTAGCTGGGATGCAGAAACACTATCCTTGGAACTAATCGTTCATTGAATGATTAAGGGCAATATAGTGCTAAGAAAACAAAATTATAATATTTTATAATGCAGCCACTTCAGAGTGTGAAAATCATTCAGTTTAACTGGGATTTGAACCCGGATCCCTCGATTTCGCGGCATCTCCTACAGTTTCTTGTAATTTGTCAAAGGTAAAACACCCACAGTGTTTAAAATTTTGCTTTAACCTCGTGGACTGTGGAGCATCGCGCACGACTACGAATGCCTGGGACATTGTACATATGTACGGTATTACGTCACAATATCTTATTCCCTTGAAGACCCCCAACATTTCAATAGCAAGAGGAAGTCTCGATAGCTTAACTGGCTAAGGCACTCGACCGGAAATCGAGGGTTCCGAGATCGAATTCCGGTCAAGGCGAATAATGTTCACACTCTGCAGTTGTTGCATTGTAATGCATTTAACCGGATGACTGTCAAAAAGTTACTGTCCCGGCATCCCCCATAGTTTCTTGCAAATTTATAAAAGTTTAATTTTTCAGTAACATGTGAAAATCAAACTAAACGACAGTGCAATAGGATCCACACAAAAAACAAAATGAAAATTGACGATGATTTATCGTAATTTCAATAAATCGTTCCTTTACTGGGAAGAAAGAGGAGGAATAAACATTTTTGGAACGAATAACTGAACGAAGTTTTAACCAAGTGCGCTGAATGTTATGAATGTAATCATTTAAGAAGGAGTGAAAATAAAATAGAGAAAAGGAATGCTTATAACTGGGAAGAGCAGCTGAGATATAAAATAATAAAGAGTGGATACTCTGGGTTTCAATATAATTATGAAAAACAGAATGTTATTTTACCAAAAAATGACAATTTCTTATAACATGTTGAGATAGCTTTCGACAGAAAGTATTGGAATATATCAGGAGATATCTGTAAAAAACGGAAGGAAGTAACACAACAGGGAGAAGCTCTAAAGAAAGGAAATATGGTGACAAACAGAAATATTTAAATAAAGAAAGTCAGTGTTGGATATTTATCGGTGTCTAATTTACAGTAAACAAAGAAAAAAGCAAAATTAGACAAAGTAAGTCTAATAGGAAATAGAATTAGCTAGGGGGCATACGCGGAATCAGCTCAAAAAACTGATCTATTCAATATAATAATTTATTGCTGTTCAGTATGGGAAATAGCATCGGCTGAGAAAAGATGCATTGAATCAATCATCATTTTTTGTAAAATTTAAAAAAAGATATAAAAAGAGAGAACAAATATGGCAAATTATGAATAAAAAGATCGGTGAAAAAATTGAAATAATGTTAAAAGAATGATTCATCTGGAGTGTTATAGGTTAACAAATGCTGAAATGGAGCAATCAATGCTGAAAATTACTTCCGGGAAAGGCTAAAAATAACTTCTTGAAGTTGATAAATAGGGAAGCACTGAAGCAAGGGTTGGCTTAGACACAAGAAATCATGAATTGAATAATGACAAGAGACGGAAGAACTTTAACGGATAACTCATGAGTAATGGCTCTTTAGACTTCTGGTCGGCTGACATCATTTGTCGACGCAATAAAAACTTACAAGATATCGGCTACACAATTAGAAAAGCATTTATCAACCCCGGGTGCTATTTGAATGAGTAAGCTAGAGTTGGACTGCATATCTGTTCGAATACCAAGATGTCTGGCATATTCACTCAGGAATTAATTCGTTAAATTAGTATCGATCTTCGTACTAGGAACTCATGGTTACGCATTTTGTCGAAGTTAAGCAAGGCTCTCGCAGAAGCGCATTATTTGAAAAACTCTTAATCTCAGTAGTACTGCTGATCTGTTTTAGTAGCATGGATAGTTAAACAGAGTTTCTTCAAAATTTAAAAACGAAGAATCTGAAGAAACGATAGGTACGCGCTTTTGATTATGGTAATTACCGGCAACCTATATTATAGATACATAACATATATATGTAATTGTATATGTGTAAATGTATCTGCATACATAAATATGTGCATTTATATTATTATTATTATTAGGTAATCTACCAGTTAAAGTAGGTTTTTGGATGGACAGAATTACTAATTAAATAATTTGTGACCCCTAGCAAAACAAAACATCCTACTTTACATCAGTTCCTCTTCAGCTCTAAATACTTTCCTCCTCCCTTCATACTATTAAAAACCCCTCGTTGGCTCTCGTCCCCGCCGCTGTATATTATTCTATAATTATCACTCCAGTAATCCCCGCTATCCTTCCATCTCACCTCGCATAGATCTAAAATATCAATATTTCCCCTTTCCATCTCTCGCTTAACATTCTCCAATTTCCCTGTCCTCATCATTGTCCTAACTTTCCACGTTCCTATTCTAACTATTTTGGTCTTCTTCTCCTGCGTCTTCTGTCCTGCTGCTGCTGGTTTTCCCTTGCAAGGATTTCGTGGGATGACGACCACGGAACCATTGCCTGCCCCGCTGCCGGGCATTACACACGGCGAATTGGGGCGAGCCCCGTAGTTTTAAGGACTCAATATCTCTTTAGTGACCATCATATTTACCTTGGGAATGATAATTGAGGTGGTTTCCCGTTGCCTTCCTCAATAGTGTTTTTCACGTGACACCATCATTCGCTGGCCGCCCCACAGGGGTCAGACGCCATTGCCGCCTCACTGAGGAACAGACGCTGCTTGGACTACCTTTCGTCTGGCTACTAACCTTCGACCTATCTGACATGGGTGACCCTACCAGGAGCAATTATTATTACTCCCGCCAGCACAGCTCTAGGGGTCATCGGAACGCACAAGCCCTTCCAACACGTCAAGGTTGAAGTCCGGGGAGGGGTGCATATGTATATGTATATGTATATATATATATATATATATATATATATATATATATATATATATATATATATATATATATATATATTTTAAGGTAATCTACCGGTTAAAGTAGGTTTTTGGATGGACACAACTACCAAACAAACATTTTATTACTCCTAATAAAACACAAAATCCATCATCCTAATCTATATCAGGTCCCTCTTCATCTCTGAGTACTTTCTTCCTCCCTTCATCCCGTCGACATCCCTATCCTGTTCCTTCCCTTTCCTCGCTTGCCTAACTTTCTCCCCTCAATCACAATCTTCAAAATCCCACTGCCGGTCAATACCCCCTTCATCCACTTTTCCTACCTCCATAGGATTTCTCCTAACAAACCCCTCTCTTCGCCAACCATACCAAGTACTTCCTCATTTGTTTTCTTCTCTGTCCATTTCCCCTTCCCCATTCTTCTCCAAAACCCACATTTCAAAAGCCTCCAGTCTACGTCCATCCCCCTGCTTCAATTACCACGTTTCCGCGCTCCAAGTCAAAGTTTTTACGAGTCTTTGATTAATAGCCTTACTCAACGTCCCTATCTTCAACTCCCTCCTCCTTGAGAAAGCCTCTTTGCCCAGCGCAATTCTTCTCCTTACGTCCCTATTACTTTGACCGTGTTGGTCCAAAACAATGCCGAGATACGTAAACTGTTCTACCTGCTCTAGTTTTTGCCCTCCTATTTTAATGTTTAGCTTAGCCTTTTTCTTTATAGAAAATCGCATAACCTTTGTTTTATTAATATTGATTTTCATTCCATGCCTTCAACCTTGACGTGGTGGAAGGGCTTGAAATATGAATACGACAAGTCTCAAGATGGGCACATGAACGGGAGATGAGAAATACTTCTTTGTGTGTATTCAAAGATATTCCAGATAACTCTTTTTAACTTCCTCCACGCATAGTAAAAGCCAATGAAAAAATGTGTCCTCGTAAAAAAACATGGCTTGCTTTGAGAAGGATAACCTAAATGCGATCTTGGAAATTTCTCTAATCCATTTTTATTGGAGAGGAGTAGAATTTATTGGGTTTACCAAGTAGTGCCAGATGATAATTGGCTAATATCTATTCTTTTTATTTTCCAACATCTGGCCGTAAGTTTGTCATATGTATTGGAGTTAAATATTGCATTTCCCAATAGGACTCATATCAGAAAATTATTTCTTTCCCAATATAAATAGTTGAGGAATTATTATTTTTATTCATCTTTCTACCGTTACTATCTAAAGTTCACTCCTTTTTGACCAAAAATTTCATAAAAAGAAACTACCTAGGGCGGAAAATGCTTAGGAATGTGAAAAAAATTTCAATTTTTTCCATAATTTATGGTGAAACTCCAATTTCTTATTCCTTAATAATACGAGAGAAAATGCATGAATATCACCATAAATAAATTGCAATGATGAAAAATAGCGACAGTAAATTCAATAATTGAATGATACGATTTTTGATAGAGCGCAAAATAGATTTTAAAAGTGATTGATATTTAAATTAGGCATAGGAAAGGAAATATTATCATTGATATAATTCCGGTTTCTCCGAAGTTCTTTTGATCTCCAGTAATTGGAATGTCAATCACTCCTCTTCATTATCAATCATTATTAGCGAATTTGGGAATGGTAATGGCCTTTTTTGTCATTCGTACTCATCATTCATGATTCAACGTTTGTTGGACACTTTTCGTCGCCTGTTTCCATATTTGATGGTTTATTGTTGAATTTTGTCGGCATAATTTAAAAAAACGATCAAATCAGGAAATGCATGGCATTCAACATTGTTTGTTGAAAGTCATATAAACTCCCTGCTATCGCTTTCCGGAAATTATTAACCCGACAATCTTCCAAACCATCGTGTTCCTCTTCCAAATTTGATTGCTGGCGATGGATCACGCATTCATTACTTCAAATTTTCCACTACTGGGTTTAACTTGAATATATATTTAATCTTTTTTTACCTGTAAATCAATAGATATCCACGTTGATGTTCCAACATTTCCATTAACAGCTACTAAGGTTTTTGTGTGAAAACAAGAAATTTTATATCCAGGATAATTGCATTTGTAATTACGATTTCACGATATACGATTTTCATTGTCCAACTACTTGAACTTTCGAACAATTCTTCTGTATTAATCAATTAGCATGGATGGTGCGTGAGAAAATGATTGCACCTATTGCTCTAACTGGGAGCAATCATTAGCACGTGTTTTCTCTTACACTTTTCCTGAATTGTCGAACACTTACTTTATGATATGTAACGTAAAAAATTATGAGCATATATTTCAAATGGTATTCTCGGCTTTTTAAAAGTAATTATGCTTAGTTTTGAAATTTGTTCAATAAATCTGTCAAAACAGTCGTAAATGCGAAAACGCTTTGAAAGCAGAGAACAATACCAAAGTACTCGTGCACCAGAATAGCAAGAGAAAACGATGCGGCAACTGAAGTGATATTGATTTGAAATTTTGGAATTGGTTTGAAATAATGAAGCAGGTTTGGCGAAAATAATTAAATGCGAGATATTTCTGCGATTTTTTCATAACCGATCCATATTAACCTCCACTATTATGGATTTAGAGTTTTCAACAAATAACGCCGGAATCTGAAGAAACGGACTAAGAAAAATATACTTTTTATCCTCGACACAAGGCATTTGTCAAAAAAATGTTGGGTTAATTTTTTAAAATTGTTTTATAGTTCGATATACTTTTACTAGCCTTTCTCTAAACATTTAAGCCGTCCAAAAAATGGGTTGGGGGAAGGCCCTCAAATTAAGTATCCGTGTTAGCGATGACCGGCGATGACTATGTAAATATTTTCCAAGATTATTCGGGTCTCCCACCGGGTCCACGTTCGTAGGTTTGCCGACGTTTCGATGGCCGAGTCGTCCATCGTCTCATAGACGACTCGGCCATCGAAACGTCGGCAAACCTACGAATTTGGACCCGGTGGGAGACCCGAATAATCTTGGAAAACATTATTCGCCGGGAAAGTACCAGATCATTCTTCACTATGTAAATAGTTTTCCGCCGAGCCGTATTTAAAGTTTGAAAATCAAAAGAAGTCACCGGAGGATAAAGTTTTAATCATTCTTTCTTCATTTTATAATTTTCACCGTTTGAACTGCACAGATTCTAAAATGAACTGTTCCTTTGTCTCTGGGGTGTAATAGTATACGTATTCATTTTCTCTCCATAGTTATGTATCGACAAAGAAAGTTGTCAGAATTGCGACGCAAAAGTGCCAAACTAGCCACCCAATCCATCATACGAATTTTGTTTATTTTCTACCGAGAAAAAACCCGTTTTGCCGAGATTTTTTCACACCCATTTTTTCATGTAAACTTAAAAGCACCACCTTTTGATATGCATGTGGTCTCAACTATTTCGTGAATTTTGATTCGTCGATCACTCAAGGATCCTTTCAATCATTTCGGGGGAAGCAACTTCCACTGGACGCCCTGAACGATGTTCATTATTTGTGGATGTCAGGTCACGTTTGAACTAATTCACCCAATTGAAAAGTCGTAAACACAGGAGCATATATGCCATTAACTTCATCCAACTCGGTTTTGATCTCTTTTGATGTTATGCCTTTTAAATAGAAGTGTTTAATCACCACACGAAAATCAAGTTTTTTTCATTTTCCCAAATGTACCAAAATTGTTGCATCAGTAGACCATAGTCGAACGAGGGGATGGACATCGCAGAAACCTTAGCAGCAGTGAGAGGCGAGGCTTACTAAAAGCAAATCTTTGCCGGAATTACGAGGGCAATCTCTTGAATTTTCTAAGGATTTAATCAAGGATTGACGAATATATTTATTTTTCAATTATCACCATATTTAATAAGTTATGAAAATTGTTTCTACAGAAATATTTATATTTCTTTATATAATATTAATCCACGTTCTGTCAAACGTATTGTATTTAAGGTGACTAAAGCATTGCTGTAACACTCACTAAACACGATTTTTCTTAAATTACTCCGCAGGTTTCATGTGAAATAAAATTCAGATGTGCAGTTTTCTTCTTTAAATTTTTCTTGGGTGTTTTTAACTAATTCTTTTTGCAATTCTTTTTGATTTTGTACGAATTTCTTAAAATATGTTACGCAAAATCAATAACATAATTGAACAACTGAATGCCTCCAAAGAACTCCAAGCAGATAAATTCGCACTTTCACGATACTTTTGACTGGAGCGGGTATTAAAAGCGTGTTTTATACAGCATCGTACTGTTTTACATATGTTATACAAAGTGGCATGTACAAAGTCTAATGACTTGAGAAAGATTTAGATAGTAGGAATGAGGGCCAAAATGAGGAATTATAAATCCATCCCTTTAGAAAAGGAAGGAAAGTTTTTTTTTATTACGTTGGCCATCTTGCCGCTTCAGAGGTACTCATATGGTACCCATATGCATCAAGGGGATTGAAGCTGATTGCGTCGCACTTTCGGTAATGTTTACGTGATGGAGCAGCTCCAGAGCAGTTTTTTCTATCATCAAATCTCTCACTAATAATTTTAACTTCTTCACTGTTCTAAAGCAACAATCGATATTGAAAGAGATTTAATAACGACGATGCGACGTCAGAAATTAGGTTATCGCTTCAAGCGTAGGCGAACACTTTATGTAACACTAAAATAAATAAACCTGTACCTGTGCTGAGCAAGTGTCACTTCAATATCCAGTCGGTTAAGAAATATGAAGTAAAAAATCAAGAAAATATGGAGTAAAGTTTGCTAGGAAATTATAATATTAATTCTTTAATTAGATGCACATAAGTTCCTTTATTAAGAAACTAATTGCGTCTAATTTATTAAATATACCGTAATATATTCTTTCAAGAACTCATAGCACAATTCAATACCGTCAATTATATTTGTATGGCTCGAATTTTGGAGAATCCATTGATATATCTACGAAAACAAACGTTTAATTTACAGGCTGTAATAAAGTTTAATTTTTCGAGAAAGAATTTTGTGAAAAAATCATTTCTAAGGGACAAATACCAATTTTTGATTGAATTATTTTTTATCTTACTGTTTGCCGATTTTGCATCAAATTTTTCATGTAAAAATGTATTATAGATGTATATATATATATATATATATATATATATATATATATATATATATATATATATATATATATAAACACAGATGTAGATTTTTAGAATATAGAGACTCAAAGAAAGGACACTCACAATTTGTTATTTGACGTTTCGACAGCACGGCTGTCGTCTTCAGAATGGCGTTCTCGGGGAAGAGCGGAGAGGATGAGCGGGGGAGAGGTTGGGGAAGGAGAGGTAAAGGGACCAATAGGAAATGAACAAGGGAACAATAGGAAATGAACAATGAACAATGAACCTCAAATGAATTGAGCCAAATCGTTCTTACCAAAAATGCTTTTCAATTCAATGACAAAATATATTTACAAATAAAAGGCACTGCAATGGGCACGCGTATGGCTCCTGCATACGCCAATCTTTTTATGGGTAAACTAGAACACGACTTTCTGCAACAACAAACCCTAAAACCACTCTTCTGGGCCCGCTATATTGATGATATTTTCCTCCTTTGGTCCCACGGACGCGAAACTTTATCCTCTTTCATTTCCTCTCTCAACTCCTCCTCCTCAGTATCATTCACTTCTTCTATATCCGACTTGAATATTACCTTCCTAGATATCAACATTCACCTCCAAAACAATACGTTTCACACTTCAGTCCACATTAAACCAACCAATAAGCAACAATATCTTCATTTCGACAGCTGCCATCCACCTCACACAAAGCGCTCCATCCCATTCTCACTCTCTATCCGTGGTTTCCGTCTCTGCAACAACACCCCCTCCCAACAGAAATACTTGGACCAGCTGCATGAATCTCTCAGAAAATGTGGGTACCCTGAAAAACTACTAAATAGTAAAATCCTCAAACCGTCAACCCAATACACTCCCCTCCCCAAACCAAACCGCCCAAAATGTCCTAATCTTATCACCACTTTCTTCCCCGGAACACACAAAATTAAACATCTAATCCGTGACCTCTTCCCAATTATCAATAACACTCAGTCCACATCACTTTTATTCCACACTGTCCCTCTGTTTCGTTTAAATGCCCGTCGAACTTGCGAGACATCTTCAAGTCCACAAATCCAACTTCAAGCACCCCCGTCTCTCCCCCGCCCCTATCCGCGCCATGCAACCGCCCACGCTGCAAATGCTGTCATCTTTTAAGACCCTCCCCCTCACTCAGTACCAACTCCCAACCACTCGCCACCTGTACCTCAAAAAATATTATATATCGCCTCCTGTAACTTCTGCCCTGCCTTCTACGTGGGCGAATGCACGACCGCACTTTCCCTCCGCATGAATAACCACCGATATTCCACCAAATCTCCCACATTTCTTAATTATCCCATCCCTACTCACACCGCTTCCCACAATCAATCTTTTGACGACTGTTTCTCCGTTTCGGTGATTGAAATCCTTCACAAATCTGCGAGTATAATAGAGGTGAGAACCCGCGAGGTGGCGCATATCTGGGTGGCCCAATCATTCAAACCGCCCGGGCTGAACCAAGCCCACTGAATGCATCATATGGCTGCCTACATATCCCCCCCACCCCCTTGTTCATTTCCTATTGGTCCCTTTACCTCTCCTTCCACCACCTCTCCCCCGCACATCCTCTCCGCTCTTCCCCGAGAAAGCCATTCTGAAGACGACAGCCGTGCTGTCGAAACGTCAAATAACAAATTGTGAGTGTCCTTTCTTTGTGTCTCTATATTCTAAAAATCTACATCTGTGTTTTTATTAATTTGTGCGGCGCCGAAGAGCGTTCAATTTCGAAGATATTTTATATATCAATATATATAAAGGAGAGTGTTTGTTTGTATGTATATAATTTGTTTACTTTTTTGCTGTCATAGAAACAGAATTTTTCCAACTATGCCAGCAAGATACTTTTGCAAGAACACTATTGTATTCAGAATTGCCGAGATGTTATACGTAGAATACATCAAGGAAAGTCTTTTGTAGAAGAAAAATGGGCAACTTTGATCCTGAGAATAATATTTATTCATGTGACGCATTGGGCCGAGTCTACACAGTCCATCCTAACAACGCCGAATGTTATTTTTTAAGAATGCTTCTACATACCATTAGAGGACCTCGCTCATTTGCAGAATTAAGAACGGTAAACGGAGAAATATGTGAGACATTCAGAGAAGCTTGCCAGAATTTAGGGTTGCTAGAAGGAGATCAGCACTGGGATGACTCATTGCGAGAGACCAGTTTGATTTCTCTTCCAGGACAAATCCGAATTTTGTTTGCCATCATAATAATCTCCTGTAATCCATCTAACCCAAAAACATTATGGGAAAAATATAAAGAATCAATGAGTGAGGATATACTGGCTAAAGTTCGAAGTGAAAATCCTACATTGGATATTACGTTTAACTCCGACATTTTTAATAAAACTTTGATTATTTTGGAGGAAAAGTGTATCACCATGGTTAACAAGACTTTAGTGGAACTCGGTCTTTTTGCACCTGTACAAGATCAACAGGGTGTATTTTATCCAGATTATATACGTGAAACTAGCTACAATGTCTTAGACTTAGAAGCATACATCGCGGATAAAAAGCCACTTCTTAATGAAGATCAGAAATTCGCGTACGAAACAATAATGGATCAAGTAGATAAACAAGAAGGAGGTATCATTTTTCTTGATGCTGCTGGTGGCACGGGAAAAACATTTTTAATTAATTTAGTTCTCGCTGAAATCAGGGTTCATGGAGAAATCGCTCTAGCCGTTGCATCTTCAGGTATTGCAGCGACATTAATGGAAGGAGGAAGAACAGCCCACTCTGCCCTTAAGTTGCCACTTAATATTTCCCGACAAGAAAATCCCACATGTCATATAAATAAAACAAGCGGCCAGGCACAAGTTCTTATAGAATGTAAATTGATAGTATGGGATGAGTGTACGATGGCTATTAAAAAATCTCTTGAGGCCCTCAACGCAACACTTCAAGATCTTAGAGGAAACTGCATTTTAATGGGAGGAGCTCTGGTACTCCAGTGTGGAGACTTCCGTCAAACTCTGCCTGTCATTCCAAAATCGACTCCAGCCGATGAAATTTATGCCTGTTTAAAACATTCTGTTCTATGGAATCATGTCCAAGAAATTAGCCTTAAACAAAACATGCCAATCCTCTTAAGAGATGGGAATGCTCAAAATTATGCAAATAAACTTTTGGAGATTGGAGAAGATAGATTAGTTATTGAAGCATCTGGTATGATAAAATTGTCATCAGATTTATGTGTATCGGTGAAAACTGTCCGCGATATGATACAAGCAGTCTATCCTAACGTTAATCAAAATTATAAAAATTATGAATGGTTGCGAGAAAGAGCCATTCTTGCTCCTAAGAATGATGATGTTAATGAAATTAACAAGGAGATTCTAGCCATGCTGCCAGGAGACGTGATTGAATATAAATCGGTTGATACCGTAGTGGATGCTGACGAAGCCGTCAATTATCCAACGGAATTCCTAAATTCACTTGATCCAGCTGGATTGCCACAACATCGCCTTATACTTAAAGTAGGATCTCCAATCATTTTATTGCGAAATTTAGATCCACCAAAACTCTGCAATGGGACACGATTGTGTGCGACAACATTAATGAAAAATATAATCCAGGCAGTCATTTTAACTGGAAAAGGTGAAATCATTTTTATTCCACGGATACCTCTAATCCCAACTGATCTTCCCTTCAACTTTAAAAGATTACAGTTTCCAGTCCGGCTAGCTTTTTCAATTACCATTAATAAATCACAAGGACAGTCTTTAAAGTTTTGTGGTGTTGATCTAAGATCGCCATGTTTTAGCCACGGGCAACTTTATGTTGCTTGCTCCAGAGTAGGTTCGCCTAAAAAGTTATATATTCTTTCTCCTGGATATGAAACAAAAAATGTAGTTTATAGACAGGTGTTAAATAAAAAAGATTCTTAAATTTGTATGAAGTAGTGTATTATTGTACTTTAAAATTTGTTGTTTTTATTTATGTAGTATATTTATATTATTGTTTCCCCCTAACCCGTGCAAAGCCGGGTATTCAGCTAGTATATATATATATATATATATATATATATATATATATATATATATATATATATATATATGTATTATATATATTGGACTTCTAATGCATTTATGTGATGTTAGGTTACTGAAAATCATTGAGGAGAAAAGAAGTACATGCATGTACTGCATAATGGCGATACTTGCCAGAGAATTTTTCAAATTGTATTACATGCATGACAGGACCCTTTTATGTTCTACTACCTACTAGCTATCACTTGCCTTTGTGATAAAGATTCGCATTGAAAAGTAAACAAGTGATTTTCACGTGAATAGTAATTGCATAAAATAAAAGACTTTTCTCGGTGAAATTGATATTGTTACGCTGACATTTGAATGAATAAGCTAGAAACATTCCTTCTCCCAAAGCAGTTGCTGTATCCAACGATTTCGACTAGATTGGCAAGACGTTTTGCTGAAAAATAGGACATATATACCAAATTCTTTTTAGTTTGTTTCTGTCAATTTGCTCGAATTTTAATTTTAATTTCGTGATTATTAACTTTTTTATATTTTTTCGTTAGCTGAAAAAATCCCACCTGCAGAATTCTGGATCGTTTGAAAACATGTAAACAATGACGACTGAGGTCAATTGATGAGGTTGGTATAGAAAATATTACAGAACTTGTCACTTATCTTGCTGGGGGTTTCTGAAAAGCAGGTAAATTAGTTCTTGATATAGTTTGATATTTGTCTAACGTTACCTTAGAGAAAGAAAAAGCATTACTAATTCAGCCAAAAAACACCCTAAAGAAAACATTGATAATGTCTCATTCAAATAATCAACAACTTGCCAAAAAATGTCAAATTTAATGCAGTATGTATACATGATGTGATAAAATCCTCGATATAGTGTGAAAGATTATGCAAAGCCTTTGGAAAACTTCGTGGTTTGCAATGCATCAACGCATTTTAGTACCGAATTTGAAAACTGCCAAGATTTTTTTGAACGTGTTTACTGAAGTTATTCCATATCTTCGTGAAACCATTCTCAATATATGATTGGTGGCAAATATTCCTTTTTCGGGTGAACATTCAAGATAATTTGGCATATGAAAGTCGGGTCTTTCTGAAAACATTTATTTTCATTGAAATTAAATAAAAAAGTGTTAGGATTCTAACCAGTGACTAATCAGGTTACTTGGACCACTCTCAATTAATCAAGTTTTTCATAAATAATCGAGAAAACTATTTAATGCAAATTGAGGATTAATTACCCCAAAACACATCAAGAAGGCATGCATGTGATGTTTTAGTTTGCTTGAATGAGTCGTGCGTAGGAGAGAACCATGTCCTGGGGCAATATTTTCCCCGAAATCCTTGCTAAGATTTTGATCCTCTATTTTAGTTATTTTTTGTTTCTACTTTATGCCAAAGCTTAAGAAGGCCGAAGGCGTTCTATTTTAATTTTTTTCTATTTTTATTTTTCTTCTTCGAATTCTTTGAAGATTAATGATTGTTGGTGTTCAAAAGCGTTCGTTAACAGCCTGGAGCATTTATATAGATCTCTTGGTCCATTGTGCAAACCTATGTTCAACCAGGCCTCCATCGGCAGAAAGGGGGCAATAGTACCATGGCAAAGGTGTAGTGGGCACTCATTCAAACTCCCGTCCGGGAACGACATTGCTCAACTCCGGTGAATTAACGGGAACTGATGAGTCATTGTGACCTTAAGATCTTAGTTTCTTTCTGGATAACCCCGATATTAGGATCAGAACATCTTGGCATAGAAATGGGCGAAAGGTAAAAACTTTTTATCAACGCTTCAATATTTTTTGCTTTTTTGATTCAATCAAGCACTACATAGACTTGCATAGCACCACATGGAACTGCACTGACTAATCAAATCTTAGTCTTCAATCGCAGTTTAATGACCATTAAATATGTATTGTGGAATTTATGCATGCGCGTGTGTGTCCCGTGTGTGACTGGAAGAAAATATTTCAATTTTCAGCACTCTTCTCAATATTAATTGAATCTCACATTTATTTTATGTGCTTTAATATAATTTAAAAAAAGGAATGCATTACATGATAACAAATTGACAATGGATTAATAGACTGAGACAGTACGTATCAATAAAATGCCCAGCAAGGATTGAGGAGAATCTCGCAACGCCAAAGTCAACACATTTTTGTTCCTCCTGTTGTCCGATCCATCTGCTTCTCTTTATGATGCATTCAAAGAGCTAGCGATTTTGGCATCCGAGAGAAATGAGAAAGTTGACTTTGATCCTACCGAGGCGTGTTGGAAAGAGTTCAGAAACGCTTGCAAAAACTCGGACTCAGCGACTTAGGACCCAATCGATTTTTCCACGGACTGTTTGATCCCTCTCGTCACAAACAGAAGTGTATCAGATAGCTACCGTACGCAAGGATACATATCCCCGATTGAAATACTTTTTTATCATGCCTCTTTGCCATTGCTATTGTTGAAAAATATTTCTCTCTGTCTCTTCTTCAGGAATGTAAATGGCACGTAAATCGCATTTTATTTCTCAGCAGCGTTTCATTTACTCTATTCATTGGAAGGATTCATGAATTTCCAAACCAGAAAGCTCTCAGGTGATGGTACCGTGCTGACCCTATGCATCGAAATGTTAGAATGTTACCGACGCTTTTAAAATGCGTTGCCATGGGAGCACTCTTCGTACACGTAACTTAACGAGTAGATCAGAGTTCACTAGTAAATTGCTTTCACGGAATGTTTTTAAAAATAATTACATCCATCCCATTTCATGTCATGCCCCTGAAGTCACACTTAAATCTATTTGGTTCATGATTTGGGTAGTGGATGGCGGATTATACAGCAGACTTGTAGTCTGACAAAGAAATAAGCTAGTGAGTGTAACTAATTGTAGTGGAAAATATGGGATGGAATTATTAATTAGGACACTCGAGCATACTTCCATATCCAAAAAATATTAGTCACTGATTTAACCAATAGGCCGTAGAGAGATGGGAGGTTTGGGAAGCGAAATTTTATCACATTGCTCAAAGAGAAGATCAGAGTGCTCTCTACAGCTTAGTACACCGTAGACGTGATAATATATACTTTCTCTAGTACAGTGAGGATAGGGGAATCACCATGTGGTGATTATTCCATTAATAATGCCTATTCTCGCCAACTATTGTGCACTAATTGGTACATAAAATAATAGGTTTCTGCATAATTATTTCAAAGGCCCCCTGGAACCTGGAACTCAGAAAGTAAGTGTTAATACCACAAAAATAAACGTGAGTGCCTGTTGTTCCATATATATTAGTATTTAAATTCAATTTTTTTAAGTAACAAAAAATAAAAAAATTCTTAGATATTTAAAATATAAATGAAACCAAATTGTGCTAATTTGAATAAATTAGAGTTGTGGGCACGCGCATGAGCATTCACAATAAATATTCAATAGAAGCATATCCAGATATTGATGCAAAGGAAATGATTGAAGTTTTAAAAGACCGCAGAACTAAAATATAAAATCATTTATCAATAGCAGGACTTAAATGCAAAGAGATTACAGAACGTTTAATTTTTAACGCTGTAATTACAAGTAAAATGCTGCGGAAGACCATAATGAGCAAATAGTAGACGTGAGTTTTGTAAAAGGAATGAAAAATTTACCCTAAATTTTGTACTCAAAATCTTCAATATAAATTTGGAAACACCTTTTTAGGAAGGCACTTTAAAAAAGACAAACATAAAATAGCAACATAAGAAACGTAGGATTTACAATGATTCTCTGCTGTAAAAGAAAGTTAAAAAATTGAAAACTCCAATAAAGGACAAAGTGTTGATGTTAAAATGTTTGGCAACGCGGGAAGGTAAACTTAGCTTAAGAAACCTGGGGAAGCAGTAAAGAATGCCTGGCACTTCCTGGAAACCTCGAAGAAAGCAGATGGTATTTTTGACATTCAAAGAATGTTAGATGAAACTTTCGGAAGATTAAAATGGTAAGAGAACAATTGAAAAAAAGATGTCAGAGGCGAAAACCGAAATTCTAGCTGCAAATAAAAAATTACCATGTGAAATAAAAAAGAAATTACCTAAAAAAGACATTTTTTTATTCGAAAGCATATCAAATTCATATTAAAGTGATCAAACACGGTCCTTGAAGTGAAAAAGCATAGGTTTAATTTTTTGCCTACTGCGTAACTTTATGGAATTGACGCAACTTATTGAAATAAAATGGTTTACTTTGCAATTTCACACACGGTTTGTTTAGAACACGACCCAGAGATTTCAACGTTGGACGACATTATGAGACCTAATGGTGGCGTCCAATGTCGAAGCCTAGGTCGTGTTTCTAAACAAAGTGTAAATGCAACAGTAAAGTTACTTATTTCATTTCAATACGGTACGAGTGTGCTTTGATCGCCAAGCTTTAATAATTAACAATGGAAGAGTAAAATATTAAGCAATAATTTCAGAGCGTAAAAATCATTCGCCTTGACTGGGACTCGAACCCAGATCCCTCAATATCCGGTCGAGTGCTTTAGCCACTTAAGCTACCGAGGCGTCCTCTTAAACTCTGAAATTGTGCTAAGTGGCTAAAGCACTCGACCGGATATTGAGGGATCTGGGTTCGAGTCCCAGTCAAGGCGAATGATTTTTACGCTCTGAAATTGTTGCATTAAAATGCACATTAGCGGATGACTCCGTTAAAAGTTACTGTTGCGGCATCTCCCGCAGTTTCTTTGGAATTTATTAAGCAATAACAAAATGAAATTAACACACAAGAACCAATCAGCAATCTATGATTAGTGCACAGCAATATTGACTATCGAGAAAGAAGATATGACATGGATAATGAGACAAAGAATTCATGAATAGATAGAAACTAAATTAAAACGCCAGGTTTTGGTTGAGTAGAGAGGGTGAGGTAGGTGAATTTACAAACCGGAAACGATGGACAACTTTTCCTTCTTTGGGAGTAGGTTTTTTTGGGCGAAACGACAAAGTACCAATGACCAAATATTTCAAGAAAAGGAGGGTTTCTTACAAAAGAAACTCTTTAACCTAGCATCAAAAACCATAAAATAAAGCAACATTATCAAATATGCATCTGAAAATGCAACATGGGAATTAAAAGCAGAAAATTAAATGAGGGAAAAAATAATATACCTTGTTGCTAATTAAGAGGAATGACAGAGAATCGTCTAAAACTGGCCAGATCATGCCAAGTTTATGACGAGAACAAATCAACAGTAGAACAACATTTACAACATTGTAAACTACTAGAGGTGAGGAGTATTGTATACGCAGTATTGTTATACATACGTATAGTAACGGGGTGATGTGAGACATTTAGAGAAATGGAGATCGAGCGCATTAAACAGATAGTGAGTGGTGTGAACTAGGATTCCACGTATAAAAGAGGGAGAATATATCAGAAGAGAGCGAAAAGAGATCAAGGAAATAACACGAGACAGTGGACACACACTACCGAATGCACTCTGGAGTGCATTAATCACTGGATTTTGAACACCTTTTGAATAAATACGAGATAAATCTCGAAGCATTATTTCATGTGTCACTTGACCGATAAAGTAATGCATTTTCCGACACGTGTAATGAGAAAAGCGGTGAATAAATCAAAGCAAAAAAATATAGGATTTGCAGTCTAAAATATTCATAAATAAACTTGAAAATGGCATGCATCAATTTCTCATTTTTGACCCAAATGTTAATGCTACATTAATTGATGAAAAACAAGACGAATCGACAACTCTTCATCAATACTATTTCTTAGTTTTATATTAGCTTTTTTTCTTCTATTTCGTAAGCAATGGAAAGAAGCTTTGAGAAAAATTTTCTGAGATATTTGCGATGAAAATTTTAATTTTAATTAAATATTCTCGTAAACTAGACAAAGGATTTTTTTTTTCGTAAGTTATAAACATTTGAGGTTAACAATACATAATTTTATTGTTAAATTGTGGCCCATAGTATGTTTTCTTACTATTTCTAATTGCGATATTCTTTGAACGCATTTCATCTATTAAAAAATGATATGGCACAAGATAATAGATGTCCTACTACTGTTAATAATATGTTTCAACGAATACTAATAACACGCCAGGATTTTGAATGCCATAAGAATTGTTCAAAATATTAATGAATTAGCGCAAAATATCATTAAGGGTTAATATATAAGTATTTCCCGCTAAAATTAACTATCGGCTATTATTCCACCAATATTATAGGAGAACCTGCTCAAAAATACGGATTGGATATATATATATATATATATATATATATATATATATATATATATATTTATATTTATATTTATATATATATATATATGTATGTATATACGTCGATGAATCGAAACTAGTCGTACCAAATAAAAATTTAGAGGAAAGATGTATTGTTGTATTTACTTCAGTGATAATGGATTTGTGCAAAGTTAAGCCTGAAAACTTCGAACATTTATATACATACATATGTACACGTATTCATTTAGATACTCTTATATCGTATGTTTATTGAATGCAAAGAATTTCTCTCAATTTAAGTACTCTCAATTTAAGAACTTAGTTAGGAAATTATAAAAGAACATAACACTGTTACATTGTATAGTAACCCAATGTACTTCTGCTCTTTTCATTCTGATATCTTTAGAGCCCACTATGTTAATCTATAATTCATAATGCTTCATGTAACTTTAAATCGTGTACATGATTTCTTTTAAAATACCTGATCTCTTCCCATTCAAAATTACATTTTGTAATGTCTCCATAAAATCAAAATAGAGACGAAAGGCGAAGTGGATCCAAAAAATAAATATTTAGCAAATCGGCCAGCCTTTGACACGTGTGGGGTTACGTACTTTGGCCAAACGGGAAGGTGTTTTGTTGTAGAATTAAAGAGCATGCCTTAGTGGTTGGGCCGGAATAACCGTCAACATTTATGGCATCTGACGGTGTCTTCGCATTGGACCAAGTTTGTGCCTAACTACGTCATTTTGAGACTTAAGTGAGAAGCCTGAGTGTGCTGTAAAAATTCCGAAGTCATTCAACACAAGGAAGCTGAACGACTTGGTATTAGTCAATCATTCCCATCTCCAAGCCTTTTACTTCCATATCTCGCCGAATTTTGGCGAAAAACCCTAGTCTGAGAATAACATACACGGATTTGTATGGGGAAGGTTGTATTCTTTATGCTTCTAACTTTTATTATTATTAGGAAATATTCATAAAAGCTGGAGTTTGCTTCAATTTATTAATTTTTTTAAATTTATTGAATTTCTAGGAAATTAATACATATCGGCCTCAAAATATAAATCGTGGTGGGATGATGGTTGTGGGAGTCGTGCAATAGCAAGAAACTCATGAGCAGCAACTAAAATTAAACCGAATACTTCAAATCTCAATTGTCATCGTACTAACTATGAGAAGTGGACTCGTTTCCCATATCAACTGATGACACACTAATGACCAATGCTATCATGCTCATTTTTATTTCAATTGAAACATATTTCACCTTTTTTGAAACAAAAAAAATCCAATTGTGCCAAATAAATTTTATATTTTAAACTCCTATTTAGTGATCAAAATTTCATTGATATTTTGCCTTGAGATAAACAATTACATGAAATTTAAAGAATTTGACGAAATGTTTGTAAAATACAATAAACCCTGATTTCATAATTATTCAACGCCTTATAGCCACAGGGATTTAAATACTAAATATGCTTCATTGGTCAAAAAAATTACCTTAGTAAAACTTTGGTAAATATTCTCAATGACCTAACCAGAGACTCCCAGAAATGTCATAGAAAAGTATCAGACTACGTACTACTAAGTTACTTCGATACCGTGAATCATTGCATTAACAACATACTTTAACACAATTGCGCAGATAAATACTTATAATTACGTTAAAAACACTGAGGTGGCGGTCAAGAGGGCAAATCGTTGAACTAATGAACGGAAGGTCTGGGTTTGAATCTGATGCTTCTGGATACCTTAAGCTTCACCCAAGCTGCGTGATTTTTTCTGATAACAGGTCTCCTAAGGAGACTAATGGCGGCATATGGAGAGGAACTGGTTACCGTGCCCTGCTAATGTGTGAATTTCACGCACCGGTGAGCTTCTAATTAGATGAGCTCTATACTAACCTATCGAACAGACCTTCGGATTGATCACTGTGGTGGTGGTGTCTGTTAAATCGATATTACAGCCATTTGCGGCAGCCAGCCGGATCGATAATGTGTCGATTTGCCATCTCAAAAATGCTGCTCCAGTGTAAATGCTGTAATCGATCTTACATCTTACTTTCATTAGGTTAGCTAATAATTACTATATAAAGTAATGAAGTAGGATTCTATGGATATACAGCTTTAAAAACGACTATGAAATATTATAAATTATCACGGAGACCTTCGATCATTCAAAGTATAAAAATACCTTTTAGTCACTATTAAAGTAGTTAGAAGATACCCTCCACTTGCTAACATCGCCCTGAGTGTGTTTCCTCCCCATTTGAAAGATATATCCAAAAAAAGATAGTTATGCATCATATGCTAATGTAACTAATATCTAAGCCCCTTTACTATGCTCAAAATAGATTGATTTTAGAACTTATCTGAGTATATAAATAGAGCGTATTTACAATCACTTAAACAAAATAACTTCTCTAGGGTAGATCACCATGACGTAGTGAAATTATCACTTATGCATTTTTTGGAGATGCTCATTTTGATTTAATTCACTTCGTTGTCTATCAACGGGTGGTACAAAGGAGTTTGCAGAAGTTTTAAAAACAATACATTTTACGATACGTTTTTTCCACTTCCTTCACCTTCACGCCGACTGATTACCCGTAGATCGATGACATAAAACTGTCAAACATGAAATTAGCATGTTGTTCTTCCATGCGGGGTCAAATTAATTATGTATAACAATAGCCAAAGAACTTTCAGTGACTCCATGGTCAAATGTTTCTCTCTTCATAATGCACTGTCTTCAAACTTAGGGTGAAGACAAACCTCCCAATCAAAATTTTTAGGGCAGATCTCTTTGTTTACAAAGCATACTTTGAATGTTCCGGACAGAATCTGGAAATGAAACCCTGCTATAGCTAAAGTAAAAAGCAGTAAAAGTAAAGTAATGCAGAATGTAAAAATGATACCCATCATGCTATAGCTTAAGAGTTTTTTTTTAGCCCAGATGCATTTGAATTATTCATAATTTATTATAATATGCCTACAAAAACTATCAATATCCTAACTATCAAAATCGTGTTATTTTTCCTCAATTCTTTTTCCAGTAAGTCTTAATATATCCCTATATGGATAACCCACTTTTAATTCACTTAGTCATTCATAACTCCTATACCCACAATGCTCCTCCGTAGCTCATTTTATGCAGAAATATTCCGGTACAGAGACCCCTTTGGTAGGCAGGTATCGTATCGGCAGCAATCCATCTCACTTCCTCCTCCTTTTTTTAGGAATAATGAAGTCATCAGCTAAAAGCGACTTTTCGAGAGAGAAAGATTCCAAGAGGTCGTTTCCATAGCATAAATAAATGACACAATACGCCACATTCTTCGCGAAGAGTTTCGGCATTTTTTTTTGTCGCTTCTTCCTTCCTCGCAACTTCGAAGGAAGCCTCGGCGTGACTAAAGTTTCTTTCGAGAACTTAAGTTCTGGGAGGGGGGGGGGGGCGGTCGCTCAAAATCTTCTCTCCGTACGACTGAGTTGCGAGGCCATAAGGAAGTCTTAAATGCGCCATGCCACCGCATTTTCGTCAACATTTTAAATGAGAAATTGCGAAAGGGAATGGTCGGTGTGGGAGGAAAGCGGGGAAGGAGGTGGTCTCGGAGGAGGGCGAGAAGAAATCTGTTTGTCACAATGCGCCCGACCAACTTCCTTGATGGCAAACGGCTTCGAACCTGGCCTCGTAAGGAATCCACTCCTGCTGGCTCAATTCCGTCTTAGAGCCTCTCAAGGGAGAGAGAGAGAGAGCTTTAAATTCGATTCTTTTTTTCTTTTTCTCCGCCGAATTACTTATTAATGGCTCTTTCGGGACTTTGCAAGGACAATATTGAGCGCTCAACCCGCTTACTTTGCCATTTTATATATCCTAATCCGTATGAGACTGACGTTCTTAACGTAAACTAAAGCTCTAATAACTTATTGAGGCATTTTTCTGTTTGACACTCACTCCAGCTCGGTATGAGCACACTTTTTTTTTGAAAGAGTTGTTTGTGTTGCCTAAAATTAATTAAAAGCAAACTCCTTTATTTGCCATTCACTCAAAAAACTCTTCGTAAACATTTTATGTCGGTGAAAGGGAATGCTCCGCGCAGTTTGGAAATGGTCTATCTCCATGCCTTCGGAGAGAGCATTTTCACATTGCTTCCTTATCGGATATAATTCTTTTTAAACTCCAGGGGAATATTTTGTTGACAGTTAATGTGAACTATGATTTAATTTTGTACTTCGGTGTTACGCTTCGCATCGGGATGTTGTAAGATGAAGGGTAATTACGATGATTCTTAATTATTCCACTGCGCTGAGAATAATTCCGTGTGATTTGCACCATTTATATTACATAGGGATGAATGTAAACGCTTCACTTATGCGTGTACATGTTTTTTTAAACAATTTTATCGGAAATATTTTGAACACTAAAAATATAACAAACCGTTTCGAGTGATTATTTGCAATCTAAAATTAAAAATGTTAAAACGTGTTTTGAAAAACTAATTCACTGAGTAGTAAAAAATATAGGAGTTAACTCTTATGGGTTAGTTCGCTATTCAACTCCTTGCAGCTTTCAAGATAAAAAAATTTTAAATGTAAAACAAGGTCGCGGTGATAGCTGCCAAGTTTATTTCCTCACGCGGTCTGGCATGAATCGCTTTTCCATATTTCCCGACAAAAGTTAACAGATAATGCCTTAAATTCCGTGGAATCGCCCAAGATAAAGACGATTCTCACCGCAAAGTATGCCGTATCTGACATCAATGGCTGAGGTGCTTAAAATGGGAGTTCGTAAATTTTCATTTTTCTCCCCACATCCCCCCTTCCAAAAAAAAGTCTCCCTTCTTAATTTTAGTAATGCCCGCCGGAGAGCCCATCGTAAATCGTTTAGGAAATCACTTTCGTGAATTGGGTGGAAAATGGTCTGCCACAGAATGGGAAGTCAGTGCATGGAATGGAGCCGAGTTTTGTGTGTTTGTGGAAGGTTAGCGGATTGTGTGTGTGTGTGTGTGTTTGTGTGCGTTAGTGGGTGAACCGTGTGTGGTGTGCGTTCACGTGCAAGGAGATGGGAAGTTCTTACGGAAAGTGAATACATAAGTCTTATGTGAGTCCGGGAGGGTCGGAAGGAGTATATGAGTGAAGGACTTTCCAAACAACCCCCACAAAAAAAGGACATTTTCACTCAAACCCCCATTCCTTGAACACAAGCTGAGCTACCCTTTTACTACGGCGTCGCCGGAGCTTCCTTAAACCTATAAAATTGCTCGACAGTCACGTAAGCACAGAGCTTCCACGCTCATATCGTCCGTAATTACTCCTCTCTGCCACCAGGAGGGAGTGGATTAGTTAGTTATTCGGGCATAAATAAGCGATAAAAGGTGTTGGTGTTTGCCGGTCGTGGACGAAAAGGAAGCAAAGGAGGCGGTGTAAAATAAACCGCCCACCTCCCTCCCCCGAGTAAGATTTTACTTTTTCTTTTTTGCCGCTGGGTTTTGTCCTCCACGCGTCTTTCATCGTGATTGTCTCGCTCGCAATAAAGCCCCCGTGTGTCTTATCTTTTGGAGAACGCTTTATGAGCTGAGCAGTTAACATAATTTCCTTTTTAATGCAGTTTCTCGTAAGGGTCTACATTTTATGGAGATTGAAACATTATAATTTTTGCTCCTTCCTCCTTTCCAAATATTGTTATCGGTTTACAAAGATGAATTGTAACTTTTGGAATTAATATTATTTTTTACTGTATATTTCGACTACCATGGTGACTACAATGATCATCGCATTCGTTCAATTGGAATATGAAACCGTAGAGAATTCAATTCAACACAAGGGGGGTAAAGTAGTAGTGGGAAAATTTTAATTAAATTTTCCAAAAAACTGAATAATTTCATCATAGAATATGTTGATTTTATTGTTCTAAATTTGGCAAAGACGTACCCGTAAGATGTGTAGCAAAAATAATATACGATGACATTGTTAATTTTAAGAAACATGTTATTGTAATGATTTTTAACGCCTAACTCTATTTTTTACGAATATATTATTGTCGTGGAAAACATGTCAGAGAACAGTCATTGCAAAATTGCTCACAAGATTGGATTGATCTGGGATGTCCTTTGAGTATTACATGCACCTGTAAGAGATAACGTTATTGGTTGTAAAATTAAAGCCAACGTGTTTCTTGAACTCCTACTCTGACTGCGATGTACTTATCTTATGAAATTCCTGTTATCATGGGTATGTTTTTTTTTATAGTTCCCCGGTAGATATGCAGTTTTCCAATTAAACATGATCACTATAATATTTTTATTAAATGTCGTGTTATATACAAAATTTACTTTATCAATCAATGATGTCATAAAGTTTTTCAAAAATATGACGCCATTTCAGAGACACTTTGATTCATTCAATTTGCGGTGTAGTTATTAAATTTTCTATCGTAGAGAAAGATTTTTCGATGAATGCATTAAAAAAAGGAATAAAATATGGATAGTGAAATTGGTAACTTGTACCACATTAGTGAACGGTTAGGTTTGCATGAACAAAACAAAGAAGAGGTTGAATGCGGCATATGTCCTTCCATTAATTATTCAATTGTTGATTTGTCCAATTACAGCATTGGCTCTCTGCGTTTGGTTCCGGGGAAACCTACAAACTATTCGAATGAGGTTTTTGCTGGATTCAAGGAGTCAAGAAGAACAATTAGTAACAAAATGTAATTCATAAACTGCCACAAATTTTCGCGATTCACCCGGAAAGGTTCACCCAAAGAGAATCGCAAATTCAGCATTGAATGTGAGAAAAATTTTCATGGCATCGTTTTTTCACGAAAAGTGGGTGTTAATCGCATTTAAAGCATCTGAACCACTGAAATTCGTAAAATCCTTCACTATTTATGTTATTACAGTGGCGAGGGCTTCTTCCCATCCTCCATGTCCCCCTCGAGGATAACCGAGCCAGAGGACTCCTTGTACTAATTAATTATTCTTTCGAAGCGATAAGAAGAGAATGGTAATTTTTGATCCTGTTCCTCAGCAGCTCTGCCCTCGGCTCCCTCACCACCCATTATCCTTCCGAGGGTACATATTTAACGCGGCGGAAATAATATTTATCATCGCAAGCAATTTGGACCGCAGCCAAATACGGCGATATCAACTAACGCCCCAATAAACCATCGCCAGAGCCGCCTTCTACTCCCCCGCTATTATTTCAGGGCCTACATTCCCCCCCCCCCTTTCCCTTCCCACCCCCAACCCCCTCGACCTCCTCCCACTCCCGCCCGCATCGGCGGCGAGTGATCTCGCAATAGATGCCCGTGCCGAATCCGTGAAGATGCCCGCAAATAAAAGCGAGGGCCTCGGGTAGACGACGAAAGACCTTCTTTTCTTTCCCTTAAGGGCACAAGGTTCTCGCTTCCTTACTTTTTCATCCCTCAACGCTCTTCCCTGGCGAAGAATTTACAGCGCGAGCAACAAAAATACTCGCTTACGATGGGAGTTGCAATAAAGATCTCTCCTCTGTCGTTCGCGGGGGGGAGGGGGGGAGTGGAGGGCGAAGCTGCAGTTTAGCCTCAATCATAATCCAACCAAGTATTCCACTCTTCTCCCTCCCTCCCCCTCCTCCTTAATCCCACCGAAACACAACTCAAACAGACTACCCCCTCATCCTCCTTCTCGCTTCCTTCCCCCCTAGAAATCATTTTTTTTTTACCTCCCCACCGCACCACATCTCTTCCCCCCCCCGCCCCCTTTCCCCTCCCCGAAGAAATGACTAGAATAGAAGGACTCCCTTAAGACCGCTAAATTAATGTCTTCGTTCCCACAATGCGGATGTCCTCGTAATACCGCTGCAACAGCGGAGTCTATGGGAGAGGGAAGGAAGGATTTGTAATGTGTAAAGGGTGCGTTTGCATGGCGGCGGTCTTCTCGCTTGGTGACGGCGACGAGTGCCGGGCTTCCCGTTCCAACACAATCCTTGCCCCTCTCCCAAGACTCACACTTCCCCCGCGTCATCCCCGGTTACAATGGAGGCTCTTTGTCCATCCGCTGCATACATACCTCCTCAGCACAGCTACTTCCTCCTGTCTCCCTTTCCCCGACCACTTCACTTACTCCCTTCCCCCAACTCTTGAATCCGCTGTGGCCTCCGCGCGTATTTTCTACCTCGTCAATCCTTATCCTTACCAGCGTGGTCTACCGTTGCCAATGGGCCCTCTACTCTTTCCCTACCTTAACACTTCCACAAGGGCAGACGTTCAATCGGTCCTTTCCCAAGCGTCGAATTCAACTTATTTCAACTATTCACTTTAATTGGTATATCAGTGGTTAAAATAATTCTAATTTAATGCCGAGTTTAAGAGACAAATACCCACACCAAGAGACATTGATAGGATCTATCTTTGTTGGGGCGTTTGCATAAATTATTAATGGGTCTTGTGTCAATTAACGTTCTTAACTCATGGGTATTTAGTTTTGTTATATTAAATACGACGGCGTTTCAGCGTCTGGAGTGAACATTAAGTTTCCTATCACCTAATTATGAATGAAAACTTAGGCTGGAAATTTTTCAAGGAGAGTTTTTAGCTAATTAAATTTCAATTTGCTTACCAAGGATCCGGCAAAATACTTAACTGCATATTTCAAAGGCGAGATTAAACTGAATAGGGAGAAAATGGTAATCGGTTTGTGTTCTAATCGAATGATTGGATACTAGTATCTCTACAAGCATTTTGGAAACGTGTCTTTTCTATTCACGAAAGTTCCATGCGCTGGCGTCCTGCTTAATGTAGTTCATCCTGGCTTAGCCTTCCCCTTTGTTATTTCCTTTAATTATTATTTAGTGTTGATAATCCCTGATGTAATATCTTTTATAATTTGTTTTAATGATTCCGATCCTCTTTCAAATGTTTTTCACATCTTACATGTACGATACCATTTCAAATTCATATTCTTTTGCAGCTCCACACTGCAGCTTAATCTGTTTCATTTCCTCCGGTGCTTCTTTTACTTTTTTCTCCAAGCCTTAAAAACTCTAAAAGAAAGTATGCAAGGCTTAATAAAGCTCTTTAATGAAACCAGTCATATTAGTGGTTAGTGTTTTCTTCTAATACTAGATAGTCTTTTTCACCATTCATATTCGGCTTGCCACATCCATCTTGATTCTTTTATCGCTAGTGAGTTCGCTTGGTGAATAAAATTCTCTTCATTTGTCCCAGTCTAACATTCTTAAATCTCAACTGAAGATTTGCTTCCATTTTTCGGTTGCAGATCATTATAAATTGAATCGTAATTTTCTTGAGAGCCAATTTTTATCCTCATTTCTATACATCCTATCCCTGCTGTGCGTTCTTTCTTCTCTGCGAGGATAACTGTACCGTCCACAAATTGCAATCAGTCTATCTGTTGCCACACCCCACCTCTTGTCTATCCTTGGTCATGTTCATTACCTACTTAACTAAATGAATGTGTACTAAATTTCCTTTAATTAAGATCGATTAATCATGCTCATTAAATACGTAAATAAATGTAGGTGTTATAAATTTCCTTTAATTTAGATTCTTCCATAATTTCCCTAACTATCTCACTTTTCCTCCCTATAGGACGGATTTTGGGTTGTCCTTTGAATTATTCCAATGTCTTTTACGGTATTTTATTCCGGTTCATTTCATCAATATCGTTCTCCAGACCATCAAATGCGAGAAAACCCCAGTTATTTTTGCTGCGTGATCCTGTTTGTAACTAACGATGCAAAGAAATAGGAAGACCTGTCTTTTTTCTCTACTTCTAAGTCCAAAATAATCCTTATTTAAGTAATCTTTATTTATTTTCACCCGTATATTTCATACTCTCCTTGAAATAATCTTTAAAATTTGGATATTTAGATTAATCATTGAAAAAATATTATCTACCCAATGCTCTCAAGGCATAGGGACGATTATTATCCACTTCCTTCTGATTTTAAGTCAATCGGTACTCGTATCTCACATCGTAAGCATATCACATATTAGGCTTAAATGTTTCGTCGAAATATTACCTATCTGTATTTCCGGAATTGTTATTGTTAACCGGTAGATTACCTAATAATATTTGTATATATATATATATATATATATATATACATATATAGTATATTTATTTATTTATTTATACGCATATACGTCATATAAAAACGAAAGGTTGTACTTTTTTATTTAGATGAGTACAAGCAATCATCTATTGAAATTAAGTAATGGTCATGGTATAATTTTTCCTTGTCAAAGGGTTGATATCACCGAAACAATTCAATGGGATAAATAAGTGAAGTACATTTGAAATAGCCATTTAATATGCCCGTGAAACTGCCGCGAGATATTTTGGGCCACTCATAGAATCTATCTCTAGAAAGATTTAATGTGATAATATCTATTCAGGAAGTGATAACAAGGCTCGTTCCAGTTTTTCCTCAGGGGATTATACAGTGTATACTATAACGTGGTGGCCAAGATGGAAAGTTTCAAGGCGAAAGTGGTCCTCTTAATTCGTGGAAGAAATTTCGAAATTGAATATGCATTCATCTTCTATGGTAACTTGTTGAGAACTCTCCATTATCTACTTCCAAAAGTTTTGTTTGCCAGTGATGACTAACTTTTTGACTCATTCCTCCAGAGTGATCGAATGAAAATAGCATTGAGAATTGCCAAGGACAATCTGTGAAATCACCCGGCATTAGGTTTCCTCGACGTGCCTTTGTTAATTTCCGTAGGATACATTCATTTCATGGCGTAGCACAGTTGTAAGGAAGGCAAAGTATAACTCTGGTCACGGGGTAGGACGACCTACGCCTCAAATTGCATATAAATGTCTTCCGCATGCCCACCCAGCCAGTCTCTTCTTCCCTCACCGCCTTTCCCATTTGGCCTTCGACTCTTCCTGCCGCCCTTCTACCCGTACCTGCTCCGGCCAGGGGCAACTTCTCCCAATGGAGTGCCTCGGGGACAGCGCCAACCTCCTCCTACTCCTCCACACCGCCCCGGATCCTTCCCAACTCGACCCCTTCGTGTCAATCATCAGAACATCCCGTCTGCCAGGCTCTCAGTAGCCACCCTCTCCTCCCCCCCCCCTCCCGCCCCAGCACCGACTCCTCCCTCGCACCAAACACTGTGCCAGTCCTCTTATTTTACCCACCTACTTCCGCCGCCTCGCACTTCATTTCCATCTCGGCCCCTTCCCTCTCTTTCTCCGCCTCCCGCCCTTCCAAGTCCCTTCTCTTCCTCCCTCCGTCTCTACGGCACCGTTTACAGCCACTTTAACAGGTTTGCACGTCATGAAAACCCTTTAAGCCATCCTTTCAACTTACACCCAGGAGAAGAAACTTCTCTCGCTCCGACCTCTCCAACTCCCTCCCTCAATCTCCTCTCATTGTTCCACCAGTCTCTTCGCGCCCTCCTCTTCCCTCCTTCCTCCATCTCTCCCCTTCCCTCCTTTCCACACGAGTCCAAATTATCCTTCTCCCTGTCTCCACCCCTCCCCTTCAACCACCACTCAGCGAGCTCAAACCCGGCGGGCCCAGGGGGGCCCATCTTGACTCCTACATGTAAGACACGTTCCTCGGCCCAGGTCTCTCGCGTAATAAGGAACATTTTCCTTGTCCTTATCTTTCTTCCTTATAGTCAGGAGGTTGGCAAAATTCAGAATTTACAGATCTCACAAGTATTTTCGTGGTTTCCAGGTCGAGATTTCCATATTTTCGAAAAAAAGTTTCGTTAATTGTGATTGATCGGAGCATAAATTTGGCCCTCAATCACAATTTCAATAGAAAGCATGCCGATACTCTGAATACTAGCCCAGGAAGGCAATTGACTGTCCTCGTCAGTGATAGCATTCTTAAAAACGAGTGTGTGGCATCCTTGGTTTCGTGCTTCAAGTTCATTGAAATTTTTTCGTTAGAAAAAATTCAAATGCTATGGAATCAATGACTCAGTGACAATTATTTCCCACTCGATTCTACTCTTAACACTCATACATTCAGGTTACTCCACGACATATATTTTTCTGACTCCTCATATAAACCAGGCTGGAAGTACTCATACAAGTTCCACCACCGCCCTTAGTTTCTCGATCTTCCACATGCATTAATTTTATTCCCCTCTTCTGGTGTTCTAATCCATGATAAGACATCCCCCTGCAAACACGTAGCACACACGCATATCACTCGCATTCATCCAAGCCACTTCGCGTCCCAAGAATAACTTTTTTGTATCCCCGTTCCCGTCTCCAGCCTCTAGGATTATACCTCATCGATTCAGTGCAGGTCCTAGTCTTATTTTTATTCATACCCTCGAGACTCTCCTCTCCCTACTTGACGACTTATATACCCCCGCCATCCCATCAGAGCGCAGTTTCATCCCCCAAGCCTCTCTTGAACGAAAAGAGAATACTTGACTCCTCGGGAGTTTCCGTCGAGGGTTGGAGTTGGGGGGTCAAGGGCGGAGCGGAGGGTAAAACGGGGGGAGAAAGAGTGTTTAGCATTTAAATGCGCATCCCCGTGAAATGGCGATGTTGACTCTCGAAATGAGCTCAAAGAAATGCTGTGCAGCACTTAGAATTGCATTCAAGATTTATTCTTTAGATTACGTACTTGGGAGAGAAATATATATTCAGTTATTCGTGGATTTGGCGCGCATGTTGATGTGTTGATATCTTTTAATCCGACTAAATTTCATCCTTATAACTTTCTTCCTCCAACTCACGAATATTTTCACGATATCTGAATCACACTTACATATTTATGCGCTCTTTCAGCGCACACTGAGTAGCTCCTTCCTTGATTTGCCACCGAATTTTAAATAATACAATACTATTAATTTCAAATTGAATTTTCCAGCAAGCAGATCAGGGTTGTTCCACCCTATCAATTAGAAATACAACGCTTCTCGTTTTATATATCTGGTCTCATCACACGATATTTGATTCGTGAATGACTAAAGTAAACACCAATACCCAATTAAATATTAGAAATGAAAGTAGCTCCATAAAACTTCCCTTACAACTCTCCCGTCAAATTTTCTCAATGCTCCTTTTTCTCTCTCCACCCAAAATCCACACCGAACAATTCCCTCCCTCTATTTTTTTCCAATTATTATACATCCCAATTTTACTATTGTTAATTTTTTAAGATTAAATTCTCAACAACATTCTTAGCAACGGTGCAACAAATACTGTTTTATCAACCGATAATAACGTATTAGATGATATGCAAGTCACTCATATTCTATTAAAATTAAACTAGTTCAAAAACAAAGCGGAATGGACTCCGACTCGCGCGAGAATTTGGTCCAGAGGAAACGAGTTTAAAGATGACACTGTAGGAATTATAATGGCCGAACACTATACTATAGGTAGACCAGAGCACAAAGATAAAAAGATATGGGAGATGGATTCAAGGACAGATAGATACAAATACTCATTCTTGCCCCGAACAATGAGGAATCATAATATTAAGAAACCAAACGTAGTTTAGAAATATTAAAAACATTGAATTTACAAGTCTGAACAAAATCAAACATTGCAAAGACATCAGGTATACTTGTAGGTGCATATGTATGTTAGTTGGTAGTTTGAGTGCTTGTATGTGTGTGGGGTGTAAGTGTTCTTGCATGAATTAATGCCATGTTTTTTTTGTGACTGTATGAATTTGTGGCTTTTGAATTCGGTTTTTTTCTTTCTTTCTTAATTACGGGTGGTGTCCTAACACCCCCCGCCACACGCCCTTGCGGCGGCTTGCGGGGTATTAAGTAGGCGTAGATGTAATGACAAGTTTGAATGAGACAATCCCGCTGTAAAGCCCTCTAGGAATCCCGTGGGCTCAAGCCAGTGCCTCGGCAGAGCGACGAGATGTCATCATAGTGGATTGGGGGAACGCGGGATCCACTCACGTGTCCGGTTGCTTGTTAATCAACATTGGAGGCGAGGCGGGAACTTCGACCGGGGCGGTGTCGCCGATGCAACGAGATGCCTACGTTCGAGGAACGCCTTGATCCGCGCTCACTGAGGAAGTCGATTATGGTTTTTCACCTTGCGAGAAGGCTTTGACGTCCTAAATCGGACGGATGACGCCTCGCCAAACGGCAATCCCCGGGATCCTTCATTGTGTGTGCGATTGAGGGCATCGCAGAAATGGCAGGTTAGTTAGAGCCCGCATCCGCTTTCCAAGGTTGAATACTGACATGGAAATTGAAATTCTGAGTAATGGGTCTCTAAATGTTATCTTAGTTCAATTAAGTTGGTGGGAAATCTGGGAAAATGTCTCAGGAGGAGAAGAGATTATAGGGATTCTTCTGAACCCAAATTTTAGACTGATCATTTTCAGATTTTTTTGACTCTATGTTTGTTTCATTTTTTAACTGATTTTTGCTGCATAATCAAATTTATATTTTTTCTCACTTAAAAGTTGAGATTATTAATTTAATCCAAAGTTGGCTAAATAAAAATATAATTTAGCATACCTGTAGTAATAATTTTGAACGATTATTAGCCTAGGTTCTTTACATTATTTTTTCATAAAAAGAGGCAAGTGCTAATGATCCTGAATCATATAAATAAATAAAATTACCATTACTAAGTTTCATATGAAACACAAAAATATTAAATTAATGAAGCAAATAAGAAAATATCTATCGCTGTTGTAAAAATAACGATAATTATGACAATTCAAGGAGCATTAAAAAATAAGGATTCAGGTATGAGCATCTAACATGTTATAATTTTAGGAATTAATAATTAATCGGCAATGACATTTCACCGTGGAACATGGATGCAACGGTCCTGTGTCTTATCCACTAATAGCATCTATGCCTCAGATGTTTATGCAGCCGAATATCAATGAAATATCTTCATTCTTACTCCTACGCCTCCGTTCTTTCATCTAAACAACATACCAATGATTTTCTGCATACTTAAGATGAATACAATCTTTTGATTTCTTTAATGATATCTGCTCTCCTTAAACATTTTTTCTATTAATTAGAAATTATTAATTAATTAAAAAACCCCTTGCTTAATGGAATTAAAAGATTGCCAAGTCAGAAATCAGGTAAAAAATGAAGTGCTAAATTTGAGTTTACAATTAATAACTATCGAACAATCTTTCGTATTCATTCGTGCTTTATATATTTTTTAGCTCCTTTTATAAAATGATCACATTTACGCAAGATTTGTTCTTGAATAAAAGTATTATTTGTTGTCATGTATCCACAAAACCATTCTGTATCTTTGTTAAATGAACTGAATTGCATTTATTGGCTTTGATTTTTTTTAAATAGTCGGTCATAAAATGTGGCTGCTGTGGAAATTTTAGCAGCAGTTTATTCGGGCTAATATGAATCTAAGCATGTATTCTGTCCTTTATTTTTGGACTTAACATGTGTTCATAATTCATATTAGCCTTAATTAGCAATCAATATTTATTTTAACATGCGTATCATTAAAAATATAGCAGTAAAATGCTAGATTATTGCGTTATGTTGTACTTTTAAATGTTTTTTACCCAAAACAGTAGTCAATTCTCCAAATTACTGGATATAGTATCGCTCTAAAAATCATGGTAAATATCTACAGCTTATGTCGTCATGAGATAATTATCAACCCAAAGGTTGTTTTCAATAGGTGGAGCTCATCTAAAATTGGTTAAGCTCACCTAGTACTCACTAGCACAGCGGAGTATAAAATTCACACATCAAGTTAGGGAAAGTAAGTTCCTTCCAACGTGACCAATGAGATTTCCCAGGCAGATCTTATGCACGAGAGATCACTCGGCTCTGGTGGATCTGGGGGTGTTCAGAAGCGTCAGCCGGTATCGGACACAGGCCGTCCAGTTAGTGGCCGTCTGCCCACTTGAATACCGCAACTTGATGTACCTAATAGGCATCTTTGTTTTATTGCAAAATGAAGCGATGACATCGCAATTGTACTACAATTTAACACGTTATATTGCAATCAACTGATAAAATTCAGTGCACATTGACACACAAATATGTTCGAACGAAAACCAGGGACGGAAGGAATGTGAGCTCATTTTTATGCACCAAGGACAGATTGATAGACCTTAATAATTCATGATAGACAAATCAATATTTTATCATCATTTAAACGCAACAAACTAAATCAAGGAATCTTTTATAGCTTTCGATAAACATCATCGCGGAGATCGCAAACTTGTAGTTTTCGTTGAAACATAGTTGAAACAATCTTTCGAATATTGCCGTTTCTAATCTTTTCCCAAGTTCCACGAAATGTTGAACAAAAGGTTTTAGACGGCTAAGTACTAAAATAATGGCACTTATATGTGAAAATAATGAGCTCGCTCGTGCTCGAAGACTTTAATGGTGAGTATCTGAAGTAAATCGGGAATTCCCTTCCCAGATAAAACAATCTCAGCAAAACGACGATTGAAAACCTTAATATGAATGCGGACTTTGTGAATGAATAATAAGTAATCATCCTCCCGGCCCTCGTGTCCGACTATCCGCATTAATGTTTCTTCGAATTGGGGGCTCTCGACTCGTGGGCCGACGAAGGATGGGGCGCCAGCATAATGGAAGCCGGAGTTTGGATATCTCTTTTTCCCTCCCTCCCTCATCGCCCACCCCGATTCCCTCCCCACTTCCTCCCCCCCCACCCCTTCTCTCCAGCTTCATAATCCCATTCATTTTGCACCTCTCCCCTCGGCCCCTCTCATGCCTCCCATCCACAGCGCATCCATTTCTCTCCGGATCCACTCACTCTTCTACATTTTAGCCCATAACACTCAGCAGTCTCTCCCCTCCCCTCACTCACACCGCATCCCCCTCCCTTCCGAACCCACCCACCCTCCCCCCACTCACTCTCCCAACACATTGCTCTTCCATAGTCCGCCCACAGCACTCCCTTCCTTCTAACCTACCCACTTCTTTTCCTCCCATCATCCCCAATTCGCCCCCTTAAGATTCAACCCCTTATTCCTTATTTTTTTTTACTTCCTTTAAAAACTTTAAAATATTCCGTAGCATTCTCGCAAAGATTTTTCATTCCTTCTTGAGTAACTTTTCTTTCATCTACTTCCCCGACCCACTTCGTCATCAGATTCACCCCTGCTCTTTTTTCTCTATTCCCGCTCCAAAATCTTCCGAAAGGATTAAAAACTATTGCGTGCCCGGGTGCTTGCGAGGGGGTGCATATTCGCATACGCGCATAAAGTGCTCCATCACACGCGCACCATCATGTGTACGCATATTGAAGGTATGTTGGCATAATCAAGAAATGTTCTGGGGAAAATATGAGGGAAATTTGCGGATTAGGGAATAAAAAGTTACGGTTAATACAAGAAAAAAATGGGAAACGTAATGAGAGGATGAGAAAGCTCGGTTATTACGTTAGTGCGACCCCGCTTCGAGTACTCTGCGATTGTATGGGATCCTAAAGAGATGGGCCTAGTTAGTGGTTAGATTTGTGAAAAACCGTCATAAAAAGCGTAGCATTGCCACTGTACCATTGGAAGAATTAGGATGGGAGCCACTGTAGGTTACAATACAGGTAAAGAGTCTCGCATAAATTTGAGACAGGTCCCTTATCAGACAATATTAAAGACAATATACAAGCCCCGACTAATTATGGCTGATCAGATCATATTCGTACATTTATGGAGATGGGTAGTACGATAGAACTGATAGATTCAAAATGTGGTGTTTTTCCTCATAAAATATAGGGATCAAAATAGATATTATTGCGGTTGCGAATCTAAACATATAAACCTTCAATCACATTCCTCTCACAAACCCTCAATGACATTCGATTCACTACCACAGGCCTAAAACAAGGAAGGGGTGGATGTGAGTATTTTATCTTTTCATCTGTTTTCAGTCATGTTTTCACTCCTGACTTCAGATTCAATCACGGCCTTCTGTCGTTTACAGTCCGAGCGACCAAACGTTTTACGGAAGTCGAAGCATTCTGCTCCCTGAGGCAATACCGAATAACTGTTTTCTATGCCTTTTTCTCGTGCTTTCAAATAAACCCTTAACTTTTCAGCACAAAATATAGTAGTTCTTTTTTTATTCTTCATTATATGATGAGCCTCAGACCAGGAAGATCTACTCTTGTAAATCTAATTCTCCTACGCTTGTCAAAAGTTAATATTCACTTCCGCTTTCATATCGAGCACTTGTTTTATTATAAAAAAAACCATAAACACAGTAATCAACACGAAGGTCGGTATAGTAGGTGATGGTAGAGTTCACCCAGTACTAAGCCCGACGGCGTGTGAAATTCACACATCAGGGTAGGGGGGCCAGTTCCTTTCCTTGTGCCGGTTATGGTTTCCCAGGAAGACCTGGTACCCGAAAAATCACTTTAGCTTGGGTGGAGCTTCAGGTTCCCAGAGTGACTGGCCCGGGAATCGAACCCGGGACCCTCCAGTCAGCAGTACAACGCTCTATAATTGCCTTTTAAGTTTCTATGCTTGGGTTTTAAGGATATCCGTCCAAATATAAAACAAAACTGAAATTGTATATTCACGGAATTTTTAAGAGTAAATGTCTTTGAAAATCCACTACCAGTTTTTCTATGCTATAAAAATCACCTACGTATTCACATAATTGAGTCAACGTTTGCTTTCAGATATTTTATTATTTATTGTGATGGTGTTTTTCATTCTTGTTGTCGGGATTGTTCGCAAAATCTTAAATGTAGTACAAATTTCAGCTCCGATTTAGATGGTTTTTAATCTTCATAATCACTGGTTTCTCCTTAAAGTATTTTTATTCGATTTAATATTTATCAGAAAGTTGTTACCATGATAATTATCATTCGTCGTATCTCCATACTTAAAAAAATTTCGCAATTGTAACGGCCCGACATGTTGCACCTTGTTATATGAGATAACATATTATGTTCCTTTTTGATCATATTTCGCATACAATCAATTATTGAACTACTTTATGGCGTTTATTACTCTTGCCCACGGAAACATAATATACTTTATTACTCTGCTTATGTCATTGTTAATTTTGGAATACTGTTTATGACGATGAGCTATATTTTTTCCAAAAGATGATGATAGTTAAGGCAATATCAATCTTACCTTTAAAATATATATATATATATATATATATATATATATATATATATATATATATATATATTTTATACTATTTGTCCAAATTAATTTTAATTTATTTTCATTTACATTTTTTATATTAATTTTTCAATTTAATCTTACCATAGTTTCACGTCTTTCATGGGTTTTGAACGATCAGCAATATTTCTTGCCGAAAGATGTTTACAGTCTTAAAAAAAGTTCTAATTAAATACGTCCTCTCCATTTTTTCTCATTCATGCTTCAGTTCAATTTACGAATGTAGCGATCCTAAACTTTTACACTAGTAGACAGCTATTAGCCTTCTACGTCACCAGCTATGTGATATCCATTTACTATACGTCGAACTAGTGCGCGGGAAGGAGGGTCCATTGTAAGGGTTAGTGCTTACAATAGCAAATGGTAAATTTCATTCCAACTGCTAAAAGCAAATTTGTCAGTAATGATTATAATGACAACATTCCTTTAAACCGCTCTCTGGCCAAATCATTTCATGGACTTATACATCTCGTCAGTGACCTCGTTTCTCCGTATTACTCTTCTTTGGTCATTGAACTTACAAAAAGTACGAGTGGAAAAGTACAAATATAAATTACGCCAATTACCGTATGCTTCGAAAGCTTACATTATAGAGGAAGAGACACATTCGTTTGCCTAACGTGTGCGGTCCTGGAAGGAAAAGGGAATATGGGTTGGCTAGTATGGCATGTCATGCATTCAAAGGAAGAAGCTTGTAGAAACTCCAATCTACTTTCAATTTTGGCCCGACTTCGTTACATAAAAGCGCATACAATCAAGTACGCGGTAATTATAACGCTTATCCGCATTTTTATAAAAAAAATTGAAAATGTTAGGAAAGAATTTTTCATCCGTCTTTTTTCAAAATAGAAATGAGCTGACGTGTATAACTCGAGCTGGAACTTTAAAATTTTACCATTTCTCTTTTCATAATGAGAAAAAATGAAAAATATAAATTCATCTTGCTATGTGTCACTATCAGCACTATTTAGTTATCCTTATTAAATGAAAAGGTATGGGACTGTTCCGTAAAGTGTACTTAAAAGCATACAGTCCCGCATACTAGATCAAGATTAAGAAGACAAATAATTTTTTAATGAATTCGAAGTGCCTGAAATACATTAAAATCTAATCGAATAATTTTCATCAAACTTTCTGCACAGAAATAACCAAAATTCTTGTAGGAAAAATATACGACAATTTGCAATCAACTCTCCATTAGTGAAAATCTCATTCGAGAAGAGTTCCTCTGAATAAAATGCGTATTGAATATCTTTGGCTTGTTTTTTTTTTCTTGCATTGCTCTCGCCAATAATATCTCAAAGTATTGGCGAAAGATTCATATAAGATTTCTCATGAACAATATTAAATATACTGACGGAAAACACGTGTGCGTTGGATTAGCGAATTCAGTTATTTCACTCCATCCCACTATGCCCGTTAACGAGACAGACGTAAACATTACCAGGACCAGCTTAGAACGGAAAGACTTTACGACTTCCCTTATCGGCTTAAGCTCTTTTCTCCTCGGTTTCCTTCCGAGCCTCCTCTCCCCGAGCCTCCTTTCCCTCTCCCACCTCCCCGTCCAAGTGTCCCTCTCTACGCTACTCCTTAAGTCCAGCCTACCTCTGGATCACTCGATTCTCTTCCCTCTCTCTCTCTCTCCTTTATTTGTCTCATGTTTTTGTCTTCCACTCGCGGAACTCAGTTATTTCATAATTTCCTTTATCCTCCAACTCAACAAATGAGCTGGAATGTACATTAAGATACGTTTATTGTCCTCGGATAATATTTCCGAGAGAGATTTAAGCATCAAGTCAAATCAAGATAATATTTCCAAAGGAGGTTAAGCACCAAGGCCAAGTTTTATTCTGATTAGACCATAACTACAGCCGCCGAATCGGTGAGTGCATAGTTTCGTTAGCTTTACACTCCCATAAAACAGACGATTCACATTGAATTAATCCTTTCCTCAAATGAGATTCAAACTAACCAAAAAAATCCCAGATCTACTGCTTTAAGGGGATGTTTTGGTATCCTAAAATTTAGTGTTTTATCAATATATAAAACACGGGGAAAGAGAAATACGACGTGCAGGTATAAACGTATTGTTAGTTTCCTTTTGGGGAAAAAACGACTCATATTTTATCTGCGTCGAAGAAATTGATTTAAAAATTCATTTATTCATGGTTTTCAATCATTTATTGTAAAACATTTTTATTGATTTTATATCATAATTTTCGTTTAGATGCTTTTTTTTGGTTCTTTCCAGCAATCTCGAAAAGAAATTGCTAAAAGTAATTATTATTGATTAGGATTCAAATGCCTGTTTTATTGGATATTATAAATGAGTTGCATCATTTAAGATTTGATTTAGACGCCTAATTTTCCTTCCTTGTATCGTATTTAATCTAAAATCAACGATTTCCAAATTTAGCGTACAGAGCTCTGGTCATATAAACAGACGAGGGCCATTATTTGGTGCGCAAATTATCATATCGGCGTAAATTGCATTCATATCCGAAAGATGGAGAAAACAAACCCATAAGCTGCTTTTATAGGACTACAAGTAATCAGAAAAGCAATACGTTTTGGATTAAATTGTTGCGAAAACTAGAAAATCCATTCGAAAACGGTCCTGTAGATATTCTTGCTGATACCTGGTGATTTTGAATGATCAACTAATAAAAATCAGTGAATGGAAGAACATCCTCCACTGAACATATCATGACAAGTGTGATGTTGTGATACATTTCAGAATATTTTAGAGGTCGTCGGTTGTAATTACATCATGTAAGATGCAATTCATGTGGATATAAATTTATTCGTAAGAGACCGGCAACCAATATCACCAAATAATGTATAAAGAAGTTTTAAACTCTTTTATCTAACTTAATTTTAGAAAATTTTAAACAAGTTTCAGCATTGATACCTTAGTTTTGCTAGAAGAATTTCTTAGCAACAAAACACGTTGATTTCCTTGAGATCGGCGTTTACTAACTATTAGTTATTTATTATTAGCTTAAGTAGATTAAGTCCATATTGGTGATAGCTTTGATATCTTAATAATTCGCTTGTAATACATTTTCAAATTTTAACTTTTGTCTAATATATAGTAGTATATGGAATTAGGTATTTTTTGTCTGCTTTAGGGGCAGAGCTCCCGCTGTTATAATTAAATAAACTCATAAACATAGCCAGAATTAAGAAATATTCATTCCATGCCTAAAATTAAATTCAATTCTACAGCGGCTGGGTTATATGGCTTGTATTACAAATTCCAATAAACTGCGGGAGATGACGCATGATTAACTTTTAACGGAGTCATCCGTTAATATTTTGTTGCATCTGCTGGTTAATAATGTTACATTGGCTTGTATTTCGTCTGCATTAATGATAAAATTGCCTTGAAGATATTTTAATAGATACAGTAAGCGTGGCATTGCTTTTTTTACTCTTATTATTTTTTTCTCGAGTCTTTTACACGCCTATCGAAAGAAATGTCACTGTTTTCTATCACACCGTGAACTTATATATATCTTCTGAGAAAATAATTTGGAATATTTTTTATCCGTGTAAGGAATTTCTGTTAGTGTTTCACTACTCTACATTCTCATCATTTACATTTACATAATGCCCCGCAAGCCGCCGCAAGGGCGTGGGGCGGAGGATGTTAAGTCACCACCCATAAATGGGAACAAAACCACATTCAAAATCAACACATGCATGCAAACGTATACCCACAGTGGCGTATGCATTCATGCAAAAATCCTTTAATCCTAAATGCATATACTATCAACCAACAAGCAATTGCATCTTAGGATGCAGTAAAAATGTATCCATTAACGTGCCAGCTAGAATTGGGAAAGTAAGCAGGCGAAATTCCACTGCCAAATGGACATACAACATGAAGCAGTCTCCTCCACAAGGACACAGGTAGGGAATGTAACCCAACGCTGCAGGTAGCAGGAGGGTAAGAACAGACAAGGAAGAGCAAGCAATACTGTAAAGAGTACTGCACCTCTTAATGGCACTCAAATGCGGTTATGCGGAAAGAAAGAGTTTTGACAACAACACACACGAGGTTAGTGAGAGTGCATGCAATTGAGTAGAACTAATTATTCTTTAGGCGCTGAGGGGGGAAAGTGGATATTTTGTTATCTATAACCCTACACTTGCTTCCCCGTATTGTCCGTGGGAACGAGTCCTTGAGTCTGCTAGTTCTGGCATCTGTTTCCCGAATTTTAGATACATGATCCAAGCGACCAATGTATGTTTTAGTGCGAATAATTTGCAAGACCTCGGTGCTGGAACATGTGGTTCTGAATTTATTTAGTTAATTCAACCTAGCATTGAATCGTCTTTCTTCTAATGATTCCCATCCCGTCTTTCTTCTAATGATTCCCACCCCAACTCTAAGATCATCACCAGTCATTTGGACTTTGCATTTCAAAGTGCCCCCTTTTGTAAATACCTTGCCTAACCCTTTTGATTACGTAACTTTCCGGATTCACTTACTGTTATCCCCTTCCAGGATAGACCTTAATATGGTATTGAACTCACACTGCGCGCTACAGCCACAAATTTTATTTAGTCTTGGGCAAACAAATTTTCATGGAGCTATTGCGCTTATTTGCAAATTTCATCCATGTACCTCTTAGCATCCCATCTCAACTAGTAGCTAGTAGCTTCCAACTATTCAAATGGCTAGAATGAATAGAAGAGAGAATATTAAGGTTCTGCGAATACAGAAAAGCATGAGAAGAGGATATAAGAAAAGCGTAATTGAAATAATGGCTGTTCATCAGCATCTAAATCTACATAATACCCCGCAAGCCACCGCAAGGGCGTAGGGTGAGGGCTGTTAAGGGTGAGCCGTCAATTAAAAAAAATATGTCTTCATAAAAACTGCATGTCACCCACATTTTACCAGTCTTATCTTTTATTTTACTAAAAATAAAAAAATTTGGAGAAAAATCTAAAGGAAACATAGCTGGAGATGGAAATGCCAATCAGTTGGAGCCTCTTATAGTCGGAGATTTGGATAATCAAGCTTTATTTGGCAAATAGGTCAACTAAAGACAAGAAGTCAAGGTTTATAATTAATCCTGAGCGTATCAAAAATTTAGTTAGATATGCCTGGGATGAAAATGAATGCCACTAAGGAAAGCAAGATACAGGAAGGCTAAAATGAGCATTGGATTTAAAGGTAATAAACTAGGAAAGGTATAATACATATACCAACCTATCCAAATGTTGTGGGTCAAGATCCTGACGTAGTAGAGTCATTAGAAGAAGATTTTAATTAGACAAAGAAGCTTTTGCAAGTTGGTAGTTAATGACAGGGAAGCTAAGTAAGGGTATTAAAGAAAGATTAACATGAACTATAACATGGTGTGTAGTCAAGCAGAGTAGTGGCCCCCGCCACACGCCCTTGCGGTGGCGTGTAGGGTATTATGTAGATGTAAGTATGGCGCAGAAATTTGATCGTCAAGGCAAGATGACTGGTGGCTTTTGACATTAGGGTGTAGAGACAAATTGAAAGGGTAATGTGTATTAAAAATGGGGACAAATAAAGAAATCCTGCGCCCGGTAAAATAGGAGAGAGAGTTAGTTGGGAGAATTCCAAAGTAGGAGGGAACAGTGGAAGTTCACGGGTTTTTGACTGGTGATGAAATATTAAAGACTGCGTTAAAAAAGAGGGAGCGAGGAAGTAAAGACTAGGCCTGTTGGACGAAATTTTGGTTGGCAGAAAGAATGAAGAATTGATGAACTGTTTATTGCGGTGTGGGGTGTCACAAGTCAAATCTAATAAAAATAGTAGTCAAAGATGGGTTGTGCTCAACGGATAGATATGTAACTTCGGGCGTCCCCCAGGGAAGTGAAATAGGGCCTCTTCTGTTCTTAATATACATTAATGGCTGAAGCACACACGTTGGTAGCAATCTGAGGTTATTTGCTGACGACACGGTGGTATACAGGGAAATAAGGAGCCAACTAGATCGCGAGCTACTCTCTAGAGACTAAGACAATATCTCGGAATGGTGCATTAAATGGGGATTAACACTCAATATAGATAAATGCGCAGTTTCTAAATTTTGGAACAAAGGAAGCGACGAACAGGATATACACTACGAAATAGAGGGTTCAGTACTGACTGCGGCCAATCAAGTTAAATATTTGGGGGTTGTTCTAACACCGCGTCTTTCATGGGGAGCACATATCAGGACAATATGCGGATCAGCTTTAAAGAAACTTGGCTTCATAAAACGGGTGGTGGGGAAATGTAATGAAAAAGTTGAAGAGAGGTGTTAGTGTGCTCTAGTTAGACCTCATTTGGAATATGCCGCAAGTATTTGGGATCCGTAGGAGAAAATTTGGCAAAAAGAATTAGATAAAGTCCAGAGAAAATCCGCTAGATTCGTTAAAAATTGTTATGATAAGAACACAGGTGTGACAGGTCTCTTAGTGGATTTAAGTTGGGAGCCACTTGAAGGGCGGAGAGAACAAGCGAGACTTAGACTTTTAGAAAGGTTCAGAACAAACGAGTTTAACTATGACACTGAAGGAACTCCAATGGCCCCACACTACCCAGGTAGATCAGACCACAAAGATAAAATAAGTGCGATAGATTCCAGTACAGGTAGATACAAATACTCATTCTTTCCCCGAACAATCATGAATCATAATAGTAAGACACCGAAGGCAGAATAGAAGTATTAAAAACATTGAATTTACAAGTCGGAACAACATTTAGCATTGCAAAGATGTTAGGTATACTTGTAGGTGCATGTGTGTTAGTTGGTAGTTAGAGTGTTTGCATGTGTGTGGGGTGTAAGGGTTCTAGCATGAATGTATGCCATGTTTTGATTGTGGATGGTATAAATTTGTGGCTTTGGCATGCGTTTTTTTTTCTTTCTTAATTACGGGTGGTGTCCTAACACCCCCCGCCACACGCTCTTGTGGGAGCTTGCGCAGTATGAAGTACATTTAGATGAAGGCATAAGAAGCAGTAGTGATTCGTCTTTTCGATAAGACAACCTTACAGTAATAGCTGATAGAATGGCCAGCGAAAGCTGGCAATAGTTATCTATTTCTAGTTTGTATGAATTGGCGCAAAAGAACATTACCAGCCACCTGGATGGTCTTTCTTTGCACGAAGTACCTTACACCCAGCGATTAAGCTAAATAATTTATGTTGATGTGCATTTAGATGCAAAGGTTCCATTAAATTATCCATCTGGACACTATGCTTAAATTTGCCCGGACTGATTAAATTAAGCGACTACTTGTCAATTTTAAATATCATTATTATCCGTGTCAGATGTTACCAAAAAGCTTTATTAATGGAAGAAACGTGAATTCCGGTCATAAAGCTATGTGAAATAATTAGGGGTACTTATATACTAGATGAATCTCAGAAAAAAAGGAATACTTAAAGGTAAGGGATGTTATAAGTTGATTTAGGGAGAGAGAATATATTCTAAGAGTCATCGCCGAAGCAATCAGCTGATAAATCCAAGCGTCAAAAATATCAAAATAAATAATCTGACTTAATTAATATTTTGTAGTTTAGTCTTTCGGCGTAGGTATACGGTCTATGATTTTGAATTCGCCACAGATTCATGTAGTTGGACCGGATTTCTGAAGTACCTTGAATGGCGTAAAGGGATTACAGAACCATGGTTTCACATAAGCGAGCAACTCATTGTCCCCACCCATTCCTCCGCGTCTTGCGAATTCCTCTCCTTGGCATGTTCCCTCTTCCCGCGGGTCACCCTCCTCAACCCCGGAGCTTAATTTATTCCACTTCCTCCCTCGCTCCCGAGGCTCGCCTCCCCCACGCGCAGCCGGAGCATCTTCCGCCCGTTCCAAACGCATCCCCCGCCGCACTATTTCTTGATTTCACCCCGAGCGAGCGGTCGGGGGCCAAGCGCCCTTGTCCCCTTCCTTCCGCCCCACCTAGCGTTCGCTTCCCCTCATTCCTATCTGCTCCCCTACCTCGCCGTTTATTTCACACTTCCCTTTACAATGCCCTCCCTCCCTTCGCGTTCACCTTCAGCCAACCATCCCTCCAACGACTCTTTATAACTCTTGCCTCCACTCCCTCCGACTCGCACCCGTCGCCTTCCTGCCTCGCATCCCAAGGAATTATATCTTTTTTAACTCTGCTCTTCAGAGAGTATGGCTGTGAAATGATTTAACTTGTGCGTTTCTTCGTGCCGTTGTCCAACTCACCCCATCCTGCGGATCCGTCGTCTTCGTCCCAACCTTCTCTTTGAATTCACCACTCACGTTTTTCTTCATTTTTTCTCCCAAGGATATCCTTGGAGGAGCAATATTCAAATAAAAATCGTCAAATAATATCGTATATAAAAATTGTATTATTCATTATTGACAGTGATTAACTATCCGCAAAATTACTGGCAATTGCTCTGAAATCACTCCTTATTTCAGCTTGCCTGTATATTTATTCATAAGTCCTGTGGCGTCTCACTACACGTTTCAATGACGTGAAAGTAGATAAATATGTGTGCCTGCAATTTGTACCAGCAGTATCAATGTACCGAGAGTATAATGTACCTGTAGTTTGAGGAATAAATTATTTCTATTATTTTTTACAACAGGCTGAATCAAAGGACAAATGTTTAACTGGAAAATAAATACCTTACCTCTAAACCAACTTACAAGGTCTGTTCAAAAATGCATGCCATTATTTAAATAAATACTTGATTTCATAAGTTTTCCTTTAACTTTGCATATCGCCTTCAAAATGCAGGTCTTTGCTGCTAATATAACACTCCCAACGTTTTTCCAGTACTGGAATGCCACCTTGAACGCTTCTTTCGGAATAGCCTTAAGTCTGCGGTGAAATTTTGTTGGGTGTCTTTAATAGTTTCCAATTCGCGTCCTTTCACGGTTAATTTCAACTTAGGAAATGAAAACGTTTGTCACATGTCGTTTGCGCGAAGGCATACTTGAGTTTAAATGCTCCTCAAGTGAAAGCCATGGAATGAATGAGTGACTTTCTCATTTTGCCTCGTTGCCTTCAACTGACTAAAAGTAAACAATTTGTATTTATATGAGCTACAGCTGCTATGGTCAAGTCACACAATGAAATCAACCAATGAAAATCCCTATTCTCATTCAATTGCTCTATTCAGTAGATGTCGCATCGAGAATTATTTCAGCTTGTATTAGTAGGGCTCTACGGCACGGGAATTATGGCTTTTCCATTGATTGATTTACTCTTTCCTGTAAAAATTGTCGCCACCAAAAATTCTTAGATGGTGGACACTAATACTCGTAACACAAACCTAAGGTTTGAGGTTCTACAGTAAAGTAAGTTTCATTTCCTCACGTTTTCTTTTTCATTCACTCTTCACTCAGTGTTTGGCACTTTTGCAGAAAATGTATTCATTATTCTTAACTTCTGAGTCTATTTTTAGAGAATGTTTACCTTAGTTTAATGTTGATCCGTCGAAATATCTAGGGTGACCGTAAAAATATGTGATGAATATAATTATTTTTTTAAACTTTCTTTATGTCCGATGTGGATTTAGAACACCTGTTTATTTGCAGGAAAACGATGGATATTCTTAGCAAGACAATCTCCGCTCTGTTTGTCACCGCTGACATCGCAGTGACTTTGATTTCATACAGTACAAACGTTCACTTCATATTTTTATCTGCTTCAGTAAGTTTTGTTTTAAATAATATGCTCAGGCAATATCTGCTCTCTTTTTCATGTTCTGAAAAAATTCTCATGCCCACGCAAAAGTTGCAATCCCTTAGTTTTACATTTACTTAAATTAATATTTTCTGTATGCGTCTGATAATAACAAAAATCAATTATTTTTTCCAATTTCTAAGGAAGCTTAAAAATATTTGCATAGAAATTATAAAGATGTACGCGTAGTCATGCAAAACGTTAAGTATTCTCGTATATGAGGAAGAGTACTCAGCCAGTCAGAGACGTGGGTCAATAAAACTAGCATAAATGGGCATTAAAGCTGCTAGAGTGTAAAAATACCAATAAGATAAGCGTTTTGTTTGCCATTACTTGAAAAACCACCATTGGAATAAAATACATAGATGCATCTATCCAATACGCGTAAAAATAATGCGTATCATCTTTGTCTAAATGTTGATTCCAAAACTATTGAAACTGTGCTGTGCTTTAATAACTGAGAGAAAGAGATTTAAACCATAGGCTCGGTTGTAAACGCTATATGTCAATCTATAAGTCCTAGTAATAGGCACATATGAAGTCAGTTGACAGTGATAAGTGGTGCAGAAATTTTTATTTGCTTATATTATTAATCATACGAGTTAGAAAAGTTTATATCACATATTCGACATTTCAGTGGATATCACATATTTTATTTGCAAGGTTGTTAGAAGGTTTCAAAAAGATTTTGTGTGCTGGAAAATCAATCCAACAAAACATTGAGAGCTCACATGCCTAATTAGAGGTCATCGGATTCAAACTTGTGCTAAAAGGCCGTATTAAAGTGGGAAAACATGACTTTTTTAAAATGGTGACTATCCTTTGTGGGCAAAAGTCAAAGGCACATCAACATGTCCTGCATTCTCACGATCGACCTTATTTATCAAGCTTGCTATTATTGTAACTATCTTCCATGTGAAGCCTTTTACTTCTTCTACTCCTACTTAATTACCCGCAAGCCGCAGAAATGTCGTGTGGCGGGGGTGTTCAGGCACCACCCGCAATTAAGAAAAAGAAAGCTGCATGCAAAAGCCACAAATTTATGCAATCCACGAACAAAACACGGTATACATTCATGCAAAAATCTCTACACCCCACACACATATTTGCTATGCTTGACATTATTCCGACTTGGAAATTAAATATTTTTAATAATTCTGACGTGACTTCGGTGTCTTACTATTATGATTCCTGATTGTTCGGGGAAAGAATGAGTATTTGTATCTATCTGTACTGGAATCTATCTCCCATATTTTAAATTTGTGGTCTGATCTACCCGGGTAGTGTGGGGCCATTATAATGCCTTTGGCGTCATCGCTAAACTTGTATGTTCTAAACCTTTCTAAAAGTCTAAGACTCGCTTTTTCCCTTCGTACCTCAAGTGGCTCCCAACCTTTTTTCTTACTTTTATGATGTCTGATTGTTCGGGGAAGGAATGAGTATTTTTGTCTATCTGTGCTGGAAGCTATCTCCCTTATTTTATCTTTGTGGACTGAGCTACCTAAGTACTGTTGGGCCATTTTATTTCTTTTGGTGTCATCGTTAAACTCCTGAACCTTTCTAAAAGTCTAAGTCTCACTTGTTCTGTTCGTACTTCAAGTGACTCCCAACCTAAATTCACTAAGAGACCTGTAACACTTTTGCTCTTATTATAACAGTTTTTAACGAATCCGACGGATTTTCTTTGTACTTTACCTAATTCTTTTTTGCCAAATTTTCTCCCAAGGATCCCAAATACTAGCAGGATATTCCAAAGGAGATATAACTAGGGCAAATAACACCTCTCTTTAACTTTCTCATTGCATTTCCCCACCACCTGTTTAATGAAGCCGAGTTCCTTTAAAGCGGATTCACATATTTTCCTGATATGTGCTCCCCATGAAAGGCGTGGTTTTACAACTACCCCAAATAATTTAACTTGATTGGCCGTAGTTAGCACTGAACCGTCTATTTCATAGTTCATGTCCTGTTCGTCAATTCAATAAGCAATAGAAGAAATGCATTATAAATGGATACAAAGATATGTGAGTGTGATTGGAGCGGGTTGGTCAAACCTCATATAGTTTTTCAAGTCGGTTAACATAGGTTCTAATGAAATATGTTGAAAATCTTAGCATGATTCATTCGGCCATATACAATTTAAGACATCATTTACTTTGGATGCTCGTGCATACGGTGATTACCTCGGCTTCAGATGCAATTCATATCACGTTAAAATGTCTTAATTTAATTGTATATTAAAGACCCTAGTATTAATTTCATTTTGCCATTTTCATCTGGTACTCAGTGAATGGGAGGATACAGAACATTACCACCAAACCATGTTGCCTTCGGAATCGATCGAAGCGTGGAGCCATCGCTATTTGGAGAGACTTCGATCGAGTGGCACTCAAAAGGAATAAGCTACACTTTCACATTTAAAAAATATACACCCATTAAAAATGATGAATATCAACGATTGCTAGACAACTCAGATTTTGTTGGAATACGGTTCGACCATATAAATATATTGCTTTTGAATAATATTTTGTTTGCCCCAATTGATATGCAAGTTCATCCGTTGATTTCTCTTTTCACATTTTTCGCGACATAACACTCATAACTCGAGAACCACTGCAGTATGATTATTACAAGGAATTTCTGAAATTTACCTATATTTTTAACATCATCCTTCAAATGTCGAATGAAATACTTTCAATATCAGAAGCTTTTGATTTTTTCACTTGGAAATTAATTGAGAATGTAAACAATGCATTAAGCCGTGTGAGTAAACGTGGAAACGACTTTTGTGTTCGTGTTTTTTTCCGTCGCTATTTTTAAGAACGTTTGAGTGTTACATTGTGTTCTTCATTTAATTATTATTTAATTAGCATTAACTCTCCCAAATTTGCGGCAGTAACCTTCCAGTACATAGCTTCCCCCTCCCCTAGCCCACTAATAGGTTGCTGCTCCTCCACTCAACTTACCATCTCTCCTTTACTCCCCCTACCCCACCCCCTCTCCCCTCCCTTACTCCCCTCTTGGAGCCAGACTATATAAGTTAAAAAAATGTTGATGTATGTTACCTGATAATGATGCGACACATCAAAACCATGGTCGTGAAATATTCAATCTTTATTTTGGAAGTGTATAGTTTCTTTTTTACCCTCATCATGAAAACGAGTGGTTTACTGTTTCCACGTTGTATTTCAAATATTGAATTTGACCCCTCGTGAGAGGGATTAGCTTCTAAAACGAATGAACGAACCAACGAATGGATTTAAATTGAGAACTGGTGAGTACAATGCATGCTGTAACCAGAAATATGTTCTGTCAAAACTTTTACGCTGACCTGATAAATAAATTATCATGAATTTCTTTGTATTTTAGAATATTGAATTTTTTTTATTTCAGATTTGTATTTAAAAAGCACTTATTTACTTGCAGCACACGGTTTTTGTTCTGGATCAGACTATTTGTCTCCTCAATTCCGAACTGCTGGCATCCGGACACATGGAACGCTGGAAAACATGGAATAGGCCCGTGGTGCCCGAACGTGGTTCCCGTCGACGCCTTCCAGGAAACGCACCGCGACCGGCAGGAGCTCTTTCTGCATCGGTGGGAGGATGCACAAAGTTACTAATCTGAGGAATTTTAGTAATTAATACCTTCATATTTTTGGGAGAGACCCTGGGCGTGTTGAAATATAGAGTGAGTTAATGTACTACATACACAGCGAAGCATATACGAATACAAGAGTCCACCCAGTCAAATCGCAAAACTACCATTTCTGACCTGTTTACAATAATTAGTTTAAATCTCATATTTGTCGCTATTCAAAAAAACAACCCACTCAACAGTGACCTAACAAAATTGTAACTTATGAACAAATGTTTACGAGATTATTGATCAAATCATTAAAAAAACACACATTTACGGTGTCCATTCAGCAATAGACTAATGCAATGTTAAAGATAAAATACTATTGGAGTTTGGTAAATATGGTGATCACGTATCACAGAATTGTTAAGACCCATTGACTTAGACTCATGCAGATGACAGTGAGAATCTAAGGATCATACCGTACGGTCTGCATATTATAAAACTAAAAGCATCACTTATTTCTATTTATCTTGAACGTTAAATGTTTTTGACGAAATCTACTTCCACATACAACTGCTACGTATTAGTTTTAATTCGTATGAATATGTGGTGATGTTGTATAAAATTCAAGTCGATCTTCCTATTTGCCTCAAACTATTACGTTACTCCGTGATTGAGATGATAGAGTACGAATACATTACAATTCGAAGCATTGAACATTCGTTTTTCGGTGGAGGTACGATCGAATGGTAATCACTCAAGATGTAAAGGAAAATACATTTTAGAAATGCTCCCATGTTCATATTTTATGTCCACAAGCAGAATATCGGTCTGGGCCCATTTAAGTAGGCAGTGTTATATTTAATTTCAAAAAGTATGGCAGCAAATACGATGGAATGACGAGATCAAGGGATTTAGGATTTCCATCAAGTCCCCCACATTAAAACATTTCTTTAAAATGCATTTTAATGAAATAATTATTAAGAGACAATTTCAACCTACACAGTCAAATAAATTTCAATTACATCATACCTGCGAATTTCACCTCAATCAACGAAGCCTCCAATTTCTTAACTCTGGCACACCTTTTTTTAAATATGAAGTTTTCGCAAAAGAAATTTTAAAGAAATCATATAATTCTGATTGCTGGTGTACTTTAGTTTACCGTGACCGCGAGTTATGTGCTTAGAGGAAGGAAGAATCAAATCGATTAGTGATGGAATTTCCGTTAAATGTTTTGAATTCGATCTTTATCTCTACATTGTGGGGTTTACGTATTCCACCAATGGCACAAGTAATCTCGAATGTCCCGCACATTTATAAAAGAGTATGACATGATTCAATGGCCAAATATCGGCATTAAGATCCTTGTGGCTCTGCTTTGCCAAAAACCGTTCTTTCATTTTTTATGTGAAGATGACCTCGATGAATTTTTAAGGAGACATTTGTTCTCTCTAATACCGGCAGTCATTTCAGCTTCCTGTGAAGCTTACTCACATTTTCTGCGGTCTCTATATTCTTGAACTCTGTAATCCAGCAGGTTTCTTTCACCCTATTTGTTTTCCTCCTGTTCTTTTTAGATCTTGTTTTTCTAATTCTAAGTATGTATCCGTATGGTATATCAAGTCTATTTTCCCAGGCATCTCAATTTAACACATGCTTCTTTATCCTATTGCATCAACAACTATGCTAACTACACAAGAGTGTAATACTTTTTTTCTATTTCACATTTCTTGGTTTCACGACAGAGTGCATAGCTTCAATTAATAGAGAAGTAAGACATTTATAATCCAGTCTCTCATGAAATCCAAACGCAGGCTGTTCTTATCATTTGGCAATGAGGGACTTCGTCAGTGGCTTTTTTTCAAAAATACTAAAATGCAAATATAGAATATTTGTTTCCGCTATTTTCAGGATACACTTACTCGTATTAATGGTATGTGAAATTCTGTTATAAAACCCGCGTTGACTTCGGTTTAATATGCCCTTTGAATTCGAGAGAGGTCGTTTAATGTTTCCTATTAATGATTCAAAGCCCTCTAAACCTTCGTCTAAGGCCTTCTATATCACCTTTTGCTGTAGTTTTTGTAGTCAAATTACAGTAAATTATTAATACACGTAAGAGAATCTAATTCCCGCAGTGCGTACTGTTCAAAGTTAACAAGAAAGCAATTTTTTCTCTGCACTCCGAAAATGTGCATGAATTAAACGCGTGACTTCATTTACATGAACCTTCTTTCCAAGAAACCAACTCTCAGACTGAGTGCCCATTTTAAATAGCGTCGAGAAAATGTAGTGCTTTTGTCCAAAATTCAGGTGATCAGCGGTGATATTTGGAGTACTCTCAGTGATAACTACTTTGATCTTAAATAATATATTTACCTGGATTTAATCTACTCGTTTTTTTTGGATTGAGTGCGCTCATTTGAATAAGAGCTTCCACGTTGAATAACGCATAAAATCTTGTTTTACACCTGCAATGACGATACAAGGCAAATAATGACAGCGCAATCGCAACATCATAATAACTAACAAGTAAAGCCGATAGGATAGACTGGCGTTTCGGGAGTTTTACATGGATTTTTGATGTCAGTAATAATTAATCTTTGATTTGAAAAAAATTGATCACTTTCAAGTGGTAATATCCGACGTCTCCGTGTTGATTGTTTTCATATATTTAAAACCTATTGAAAACATTCATGTGAAGTTGAGTTCCGGCGCTAAAATTGCAGACCGCCGTTACTTAAATGGAAAGAGAGAGAAAATATTGCTCTGATCTGAGGTGTTAATGAAGAGCAATATTATTTTTGTGTATAAATTAGAAACAACTTTCTTTTTCTTCACGTCAAAATCCATTAACTGCTATTATCATTCAGTGAAGATACGTGTCAGATTAGATCGCAAGGGAAAACATTGGTGACCTACACGTACATTTAGAATGATATCATTAGATTAATCCCATTTGATGCATTTGACAAATGTTTATTTTCATGTAGCTAGGTGAGCTAATAGCCTAGGGCGTAAATGATCGTTACATTCCTGAAGGGTTTAATTTTAAGCAGACAACAAATTTTACGCGTCCCAAGCCAAGCGTAAGCTGTGTAACTTTTCTGGCCTCAAGTTTTTCTGAAACACCGGTACAATCCTCGCTCCACCTTAACGCGTGAGTTTCAAAAATTTCCGGGCCTCACACGTGGCGAGTTGTTACCTTACCTAGCCAAGGAATTATTATTTTCATTTTCAGAAAGTCCAGAATTTTTTTATAGTTTTCCCCGAATGGACATAGGACGAGTACTTGTACTGAGCACTTTTGTTCTACCCTCGTTTTACAAGACGAAGCCCGACACCCCACCCTAGAGTTACCGCTTCTTGAATACTGCATCTATCTCTTTTCTTTCCGTCCGACATCTCTATCATTTTTTTTACCCATCTCACACTTTCCTAATGCTCTTCTTATCGCAGTTTTCAGTATTTGATTTCCAATTAAAATTCTCTCTAAACCTATCTTTCGACCCTCCTGGATTCCTCCCACCAACGCTCTCTTCTCCGCGACCATGTCTTGAAGTTCACCGTTTGGCTTTATATCCGTTCATCTTTCCCATCAATGCTATAAGTACCTTGGCCAATTCACTTCTAAAATAAGTAAACTATTCCTTTTAAAACAAGAGTGGCCTTCATATTTTAACGTTTGACATAACTTTCCTCTTTTCTCATTAACCTAATAATTTTTCTTTTTCTTGCGTTGATTAGCGTATAAATATATTATTCTAATCTATAGCATTGATTTTCTAATATGGACAGCAATGGCTCTTACCCCTTGGTTAACTAGCTAACTAGAGTTTTAACATCCGCAAATTTAACTGGTTTTGTGAATTCCCCATCGACTTTCATTTCTATCTCTAGTTCTTTCTACATCATTTTCATAATTTCTGATGCTTATAACTAGAAAATAATAGGTAATAGACACCCCTATCTCAACCCTCTTTCTAATACTCCCCCATCCATGACCAAGTACTTAAAAAAAGGCACAGGCGAATTTATTTATCCATGAATAATACGAAAATTGGCAATATTATATAAAAATGTATTCAACAACCATCCCTCTGCGTTCTAAAGGTTATACGTTCGGGGCATTCCATGCAACGTAAGATGAATGCCTCATTAGGATTCTAGAATAAAGCCACTGAATCATAGGCAGAAAGCACTGGTGCTCAGTGAAAAATTAAAAGAGTAATTTAAATTCTCTTTTTCAATGAATGTTACAAAAAATATGTCTGTAAAATTAATTTGATAAATATGGTTTATTTTACGATTATTTTATGATTTGTTGGTAAGTCTCTTAAAATTTGGCATGTGAAGATGAAACTGTGGCATAATGTTATTAAAACTTGAAAATTATAATGTCTTTTTTTGAAAAGGCTTTTTACTCTTTCCACAAAGTCACGACGGATTAATAAGCACAGAGAAGCATCTCCATGAAGCTAAACCTCCGGGAATTGGATTCTGACGGAATTATAAACTGTGAAGAGATATGCAAAATATGTCATTTTTTCTTCTTTAAAAATCAGTTTTTTGCTTTCTCTCGCCCAGTCATTCGCACAAAAATAGACTTAAGGATTGATGTTTTTTTTAATGATCCGAAAAGTTGAGAGAAAAATAACACCGAAGGAAATTATAGACTCGAAAGAATTTAGTTTGAAAAAAATGTTCATATTTCATCGGAGCGCACCCACTAATGGGCGTTTCGCGTAACAACGACATAGAGTGTTTTAGTTAGGTCCTAAAAAGGCCCTTAAGTAAAACTCTGTGTGAAAATGAATGGTGAATGGCATAATAAAGTGCGTTAAAAGCGAAATTAATGCATTGTTAAGGCACTTTAGCGTAAGCTATAACCATATAAGTAAACTTATAAGTGTTATAAGCACATCCCTCGGGACATGAAGTCCTGAAAGAGGTTCCCATCCAATTTAACGAAATAATTTATTTAAAACTGCCATATTCTCCTTCTAATGCTTTAACATACCCACACATACATTCCAAAAATATCACACGCGTTATTCCCACATGCAAAGTGGGATTTTTGATTATCCAAAGCAACCCCATGCAGAATAAATCGCGAGGCGGTGAAAAAAACCGAACTCACCCTTTCCCTCCACTCCTGCGAAATTCCCCTCTATTCTCCCAGTCTCCCTCCTCCTCCAACTCCCCAAGTCACATCACTTTATTCTCCCACCTACTCCGCGTGATTAAGTGTCGGCTCTTAATCAACCCTCTATTAAAAGGAAGTCGACTTTTTCTCTCTTCCCTCGCGCCTTTATGAATCTGCGGTCTCGAGTCGGCAACACCAAATGACTCACGCCCCGCCGCTCCCCCGTTATGATGATGAGGCGCTCGCGGTGCCTCAAAAGGGAGAAGCTGCAAGAGAAATTTTTGGTGCTCGGAACAATGCGCGTAAACTTCTTTATCCTTGGCAAGATCCTATATCCAGCGATTCATTTGTCTCCCCTCCTCCTCCTTTAATTAGCCTTCCCTGGATGCGTAGCGATACCGCTGGGTATCTCATCTTTCTAAAGGTGGGAAGTACGCGGCGTATGACTTGGTGAATGGGGTAATAACAGTAGAAAAAAACTGAAATCCTTTGGTAATCCGACTGCGGTGATAGCTAGAGTACTCTTCATCTCCTAATAACCCCATATATAGGACGTTCCATCAAAGCAAGAGCAAAGGCAAGGGAATTCCGAACCGTTCCATTTTCTGTACTGTGATTTGCCAATAATATTTTTTTGACAAAACTTCACCTCTGAGGTCATCATTGTTTCAGCGCGTATGAAGATTGAATTAATGGAAATTTCACGTTCGCCATTATGAAAAGAGCTGAGGCGAGGTTAATTTAATCATTTTCGATGAAATTCAAAAGGAAAAAATACATTGTTGCTGGAATTCCAAGTAATGTGAGATATATATGAGTTATAACGTAAGTATAACGTAAGTTATTTTGCCTCTCCTCCCTTCTAAATTCACTCCCCCACACTCTCGACCCCTTTAACTTATCATGCAGCAACTTCACCACCCAAGCTTTATCCCACCTTTCAGTAAATTAAAATTTTCCCCGGTCCATGCTTGGTTCTCGTTGTTATTGTTATGTTGTTATTGTCTTTTGTCCTCTTTCATTTTTGTTATATTTTCACTGTAAAATGGCGCTACTGCTGTATGTGAACAATGTTTTAAAATAAAATAAATAAAAATAAATAAATAATATATATATATATATATATATACTATATAAATAAAACTTTCCTTCGAAAAAAGTTTGTACTTGCTTCTACACCCAATTAATAGCTGTAATACATTTCAATACTCTTCTGGAGTCTACATCCCTTGCTTTGGGAATTTCGCAGAGTAATATCTGAGCTATAAACTGAGTAACAGTATATTTTACGTATTTTTTTGTAAAAAGCCATCAATTTATGCCTTCCACTTAAAAAAGCTCTCCCTTTATTGGGCAAGCTTATCAGAATTATATCTTTCGACGAGATTGCTGAAGTGACAACCTTTTAAGTTTCCGTTCATGTTATTACCTACTGAATCATAATATTACCTTAAAGGTAAATAATATATAAAATATTTAATCATGTGCCAACAACTCTTCAAAGGAAAATCTTGCGACGATTGCTCGCGTTTACAAATGAACTCCTCCTAAAAAAATACGTACAATGAACTCGGAAGAAACAGCATGCCACTAATGCCACTATGCCACTGATTTAAACTGAGTGACATATTAATCCATTGAAATTTCAAATACGTATTTTACTGGTTTTTTGGTCTTTTTTATTTTTCTGCCGGCGAGTACTCAATTAAAGTTTAGGAACGTTTAAAAAAAACATGCAAAGGCATATACATTAATGATAAAATCCTTTCAACAAACACTCATGCAAATACATACATGTACTACCAACTGACAAACAATTCCACCTTAGGATTCAGTAAAAAATAAATCCAATGACGTGCAAACTAGAATTTGACAAGTTAGAAGCGAAATTCTACTACCATTCAAGATAGATCAAATTAAAGAGCCAGACAAAAGACAGCTCAGCGTTTTTTCCTCGTTAAGCCGGCTGTGAAGGTGTCTGACGCCAGTGGGATAGCCATCCCAGTGGTTTCGCAAAACAATTGAGAAAAGCAACAGGATACCACCGAAATTCCTTATCTCACGATTTCATAGTGACCATAATTATGACAGTTAGTCCTGGTAACTACGAGACTCGATCCACACCACCGCGTGTCATACTAGGCACCAAAGGAGTTAAGACTTCTGCGGCCGCGGTGGAATTGACAGCTGCAGCAGAGAAGAGTGCACGGGGGAAGTTGAACGAAACGCCAGAAACGAGAGAAGCAAAAATGGGCAGGGGTAGCGATAAAATGCTGTTAGTGTAAGTAAAAACTAAACCAACGAACTCTGTTATCATTCAGGCATACATGCCAACATGTAAACGAAGGAGGAGGGAATAGAGTATACGATCACGCAATAATTTCCTTTTTTCTCTGGAAGAAAACATTAAGTACTACTTAGTGATGGCGGATCGGAACACGGCAAAAGGTGAAGGCAGAGATGGGCGTAAGGCATTGGACTACGGTTTAAAAATAAGGAATGACCGCAGGAGGATTTAGCAGGAGGCTAAAGTTCTGCAGGAGAAGTAATTTGGTCACCACGAAGATTGCATTTTAAGATCATAAACTATGCAGGTATGCATTAAAAATAACAGGAGATACAGAGTTACATAAGTGGAAATAGATTACCATTTGTGTTTGGGCACAGATTTAGGGGCGGCAGAACTAATGACCCAATTTCCGGATGGATGGATCCACAGGATGCGGCTTCAGATAATAATTTATTGCTTATGAAGAATAACGTCAGATTCACAAAAGGACAAACGTGGAAATTCGGATCAGGAAGCGAAACTCACGAACCTTTAATTGGGGCGTTAATTGGCATTCGAAATGAGTGCTTAGACGCGCCAGAAAAATTTATGGGTAAGCCTATATATGAGAATAAGTTGAAAAGGGGATGTCAGGAGCAGCATATGAAAACGTCGGAACAGTGAAAATGAATAATCTTGTAGGGGAAATAGATTATTTGCAAGGGAAACCCAATAGATTATTGGCAAGACACAGCAGGAAATAAAGTAGAGTAGAAGTAGAGCGAAATGCTTAAAGTGAAAGACACAGTCCGAGGATGTAGGAGGCTCATGGAGGAAGGGTAAAATGACTGCGCTGCAAAGGAAAGTAAACGCACTTTCATGGAGTAAGAGTAAAATATCCAACCAAAGTATCCATGATAGTTTAGAAAAACTAGTAATTTACCCGGGAATGTTTGCAGAGAGATGAAAGAAATACAAAACGTACATGTATGGTGAATGTAATAAGCCTGCAAGATAGAGAATATTATGTAGATGGGTCTTAAACTCATGAACAGACATACTTGATCGTAAATAGAATCGCTATTAATGGAGATGAACTATATAATTGCTAAGAAAATAGTTAACAACCTTGCAGAACTAGTTAATGGTCTAGGAAATTGTGAAATGAAGTGTTGTAATACATTCACTTGAAGCATTAAAGAGCCATTAATTAATCCGGATGATTTTATGACATAACATTATTGTTAGTTTTCATTCCAACATAAAGAAAACCAGCCGTTGGTGAGAACTGTAGGGCAATAAGTTTCATGAGCGGGTAAATGGATAACAACGATCATCCATAAAAGGATGGGTCAAGGGCCAATGTTTTCTCAGGAGATAATCAGTTCGATTTCAGCAAGGGAAGAGGTACGCATAATGACAAGACAGTAATCAGTTCACTAAGGGATAGGGACATAGATTTGATTTAATATGCAGGTTTTAAATTAAAGCGAAATACCTATCGCAAATAATCTATGCTTTTCGACCTTAACGTGGAGGAAAAGTTATAAGAGGCATGAGCCGGAGAAAGGTATGAAAGTTGGGTGATTCTATAATTTAGTTGGAAATGCTAATGATATTTAGTTAGTCGGTTAGTCAAATGATAATAGTCATTGTTGAGCGTAACAGAAAATCAGTAAAATAGGTAATGAGGAAGGCTAGGCCAACGTTATATTTTGAGGAGAGGAGCGGGAGAAGTTCATTGAGTTTGCCATTCTTGTATGTGTTTTGAACCAAGATTAGCAAAGTAGCATGTATATATTGGAAGAAAAATTTGAAAAAATGTTCATGAGGAGGGAGAAGGTGAGTAAAGATGTTATAAAAGGAATAGTATGAACTGTTATTGGCAGTGTGGTATTGTACGGCGCGGAAACATGGCCGTTGAAGCCACAAGACAGGCGTAGATTGGAGACTTTTGAGATGTGGGCATGGAAAAGGTGGATATAGACAAAAAGGAAAACAAACCAAGAAGTGCTCGTCATTTTTGGAAATGAGAGATATCCAACGACTGCAGGAAAGTTGAATGAGCAACATTTTTATTGGTAATAGAGTGTTGAAGACTGCAATAGGGTGAAAGATTTTAAGAATACGAAAAAAATATACATGATCTTTAGGTTATGCTTTGGCAGAAAATAAGTGCGTATTATTAAATCGTCCATGTTATTATAATATTCATTAGTGTTATAATTACTGTATTTTGAAAAAGTTATGCTAAATTAGCTTATTTAGAACTAATGAAGATAGCAGAACTTAGCAAGATGAATAACAGTTTCAAAATAGTCCTGTGCAAACACAACAAATAATTTATTAGGGTCAATAAAATCACACACATTCACAATAATGTCATAATGTCTCAAAATATAATTATATAATAAAACTAATATATCGAAAGGAAATCTATAGTACGTATGGGTTAAATGAATACTAATGTGCATAATATTTCCATTTGATTAAAAACACTCCATTCATTTTTAATCCCAGCATAATGCTCTTTTATTGACGATATATCCATTGGTCGCTAAGAAAATGCTTTAATTATGAAGGTTTTCAGATTTATTTCAAGAAAAATGGATTTATCAAAGCTTAAAGATAACGGATTATTTTCACTTGGAAATTCTTCGTTTCGCCACTTAAAATAAAGGGCATAACTGTTTGGACAGCAGCAACATCTCAAATTTATGTGTGGATATTTATATGGTGCTGTCCCACGAATAATTATGATATGAAAATTGAAAAACTAAGTGAAACCTTCACTGCAATGCATTGGAATATTGAGAAAGTAAGGCTTTTATTTTAATTAAATGAATAAATGTTTAAACAAAAAATAGCTAGGTGTTGGGTGGAAATATTTTAATATTTCACAAAAAAGGGAACAAAGTATTTTCTTTAACATTGATCGCTAATATAGTTGGAAAAACCTTCAATTGCCTTTTAGTCCTCATTTCATAAATATTATGTCCAAGAAAATGCTTCATATTATTCATGAACACCGAAAACCATTTTGTCGAATACTTCTGAAAAATATTATGAATAGCTTTCTGTTCTACACTTTTACAAAAACGCAAATTAAAATTAACTTTTGAAATTTACGATCATGAAAACTACTTTTTCTTGTGGCAACAATGTTAAGAGGTTCTCAAAATTTCAATTTTATCCTTTCTTTGGCTATGTATTGAACCCATAAAAACTATTGTAATAATTATTTACTCCATAAGCATTCATGAATGTATTAATGATTTATTTCTAGAAATAATAATTTGTTATTAAATGAAATAAACAGGAAAAGGAAAGATACCTGTAGAAAAGCAAAGATTTATCGTTTAAACGATCATGTTATGTTACACGTTAAATTGTGTTAAATCAAGTTCCAAACTCTTTCCGTCATATTATCGAATAGATTGGAAATAGGTTAAATATACGCAATAGTAAAGTAGAAAACTTTTCGAAAAGCGAACTGTTTTTGAAAATTAATCCATCAATTTCACGTAAGCTTCATAGTTGCCTCTATTTGTTTTCTAATACATTGCTTTAATTTCACGTGTGCACTCATAATGACTTGCTTGGTGCAATTTGCCTTTCGCGACAATGATAAATAAAGCCTCTTTCAAATAGATAGGCCTCAAAAGGTATAAGCGCCTCGTCAAATCCAGGAAAGCGACGCAACTGGAGCATAAAGGAAGGAGAGGCACTGCAGCGTAATCTGAAGCCGCGCATTCTGTTACCATGAGACAGTGGTGAATTACTTACGAGCCATTCGTTCATATATCAAGATGGCTCATGAAATTAGAGCAAAATACGGGCCACATGTGTAATGCTAATTAAGCAGCAGTGTTTGCTGTAACCTCAATTATTATAAGCTAGACAGTATGACAATGTTAAGTAATGATTTTTTCGTATTTCTCAAGGTCTAGGGAATAATTAGTTCTACTCAATTGCATGCATTTTGATTAACCTCGTGTGTTTTGTTTTCAAAACCCTTTCTTTCCGCATGAACTCATTAGAATGCCATTAAATAATGTAGTGCTCTTTACAGTATTGATTGCTCTCCTTGTCTGTTTTAACATTTTCCCTTCCATCCCAAATCCCTCTATGTTGAGGGGGGAGCCTCCCCCCAACTGCAGCGTTGGCTCACATTCCCCACCTGCATCCTTGGGGGAGGAGACCGTTATGTCCACGTGGTAGTGGAATTTCGCCTTCTTCCTTTTCCAATTCTACGAGGGTCATCCGGAAAGTAGTACCCGTTCGTGCCGCATGAAGTGCTGACGACGCGAGTAGCCGCTGGACGAGGTCAGATAGCTTCAGTGGCTTGTCTGCCTTCTCTGAGCCAAGTTGCGTGACGCTAGCATTGCCTGTGTTGTTTCTGTGATTGTTTACAATGTTTAAAAAAATTGAGAACGCCGCCAGTTGTGAAGTGAGGGCAGTGATTAAATTCCTCAATGCAAGAAACGTTCGCCCATGTGATATTCATCGCCAATTAAAGGAGGTGTATGGAGACAATGTAATGGACGAGTCGTCTGTTCGGCGGTGGTGTCGCAACTTCAACATGGGGAGGGGGAACACACACGACGATGAGCGTTCGGAGAGACCGTCTGTCATTACAGACCAACTGGTGAGCTCAGTTGACGAATTCGTGAGGAACGATCGGCGCGTCACAATTGATGACATCTGTGAGCATTTTCCCAATGTTTCTCGAACAATTGTTCATGAAATTGTTAAACACCATCTGCATTATGCAAAAATTTGTGCAAGATGGGTCCCTCGCGTATCTCAATGAGCGGCGAAGGACTATGCAGCAGGAATACAGAAACTTGTCACACGTTATGACAAATGCCTTAATTTGCTTGGAGATTATGTTGAGAAGTAGTTTAAAGTATCCTCTTTCAAATAAAATTTTTTATGTTTGTTAATATTTACTTTTGTGTCTTTATTTCACGAACGGGTACTACTTTCCGGATGACCCTCGTAGGTTGCACGTTATTTGATAAATTGTTTACTGCATCCTATGGTGAAATTGTTTGTTGGTTGATAGTACATGTATTTGCATGCGTGTAAGTAGAAATAATTTTTGCATGAATGTATGCGCCACTCTGGGCATAGGTTTACATGAATGCATTGATTGTGCATGTGGTTTCGTTCTCTTTTCCGGATGGTAACCTATCACTCCCCGCCACACGCCCTTCTCCCGGCGTGCGGGGTATTATATAGATGTACATGATGAGAATGTAGAGCAATGAAAGACCAGCAGCAATTCCATGCACAGAAAAGAAATATTCAAAATGATTTTCCCAGAGGGTATATAAAAGTTAACGGTGTAATGACAAACAGCGAACGACATTTATTTCAATAGGCGTCAAAAAGACTATAGAAAAAATAATTAGAGCAATAAAAGCAATGCCACGCTTACTGTATCTATTATAATATCTTCAAGCCAATTTGACCATTGATGCAGACGAAATACAAAATAATGCAACAATATTAACAAACCAATTGATAAACCAATGCAACGAGATATTAGCGAATGAATCTGTTTATAAGGGCTATGTTCTGAGTTGGGTTAATAATGACAGCGGGAGCTATGCCCTTGAAGCAGACAAAAATACCTTATTACTTATACTACTATACATTAGACAAAAGTTAAAAAAAATTGAAAAGTTATGACAAAAGAATTATAAAGAAATTATATCTATTACCAATCTGAGCTTAATTTACTGGACTCGTTCAAACTCCGCTACCCAATATTTTACTGTTGTAAACGAAGGAGCAGACTCACCAAGAGTAGAATCTAGTTCAGCTTTTATATTGGTTGGACCGAGGCCTTTCAAATAAAAGTACTGTATCACATAACGATGACCAATTTTTTACATTTTCACAAATTCACTGAAAATGCTCACTATTGATGGCTGCCAAACAAATACTAAACAACGTGGTGTCTTCAAACTTGAAACATATGCTATATAGATTGCATTATTCCTAATACAATGATATTTTTCAAACAACTACCGCCATCTGTAGGTCAGGCCGGGTACTTCTGGGCCTTCCCATGTACATTCTTCTCTATATAAGCATAGTAAAACCTTCTTTGTACCCTTCTGTCCTTGATCGAAGGCATAGGGTTCCGATCCACAGAAAGCTATCCTTAATGCTGTAGTCTCCATTTACATTTTCCCTACGTTATGGAGAAATTTGAAGGAATGATAAGCAAAGACTATGTGAAATTATATGAAATTAGTCCTCCTATGCGCTTTAAGATAAAGAGGTGACGGAGAGAAGAAGCTTCTAAGGGCAAAACAAAGTAGCAGCCTAAAGAAGGGAATAATGAAACGTTGTTTGATGATGAAGGCTTTGAAAGCATTTTAGGCGATAGTAGTGAAGAAAAGAGTGAAAAACGCCATTAGAGAATTCATAAGTAAAGTAGAAATGAACTTCTCTAAAGGAAGGTTTTGTTTAGTCTACGAAAGTCTTTGAAGACCATCCGAAATCTACCTTAAATAGATTGAATACCGTGAATGAACTTAATACTCCCATTAAGTTGCAATAAAATGAATATTATGTACTCTTTTACCCTACTAATGAGCATGCAATAGAACATCAATTTATTTCTAGAGTAATTACTATATATCCATGGAAAGACATAATATGATGGGTTATTTTTTTTTCAGTGGATGATGTTAACCATTCCTAGTTGAACCAATGCAACGAACGGTATCATTTGCGTTTGCATTTCGTACTTTTAACGACTCCTATAGCGCACTTTATGGTTCCCGAGTACCTCAATGTACACAAGGAAGACTTATGCATCGCCGGTTTCCTTAAAGTTCAGGAAAGTGATCATACTGAACGAAAACTTTTCTTTCAATATTCATTAATTTTCCGTAACTGATGAATAAATAATTAACTAAAACTGATCTTTAAACCATATTTCAAAAACACGCGGGAAGTTCAATGCTTGATTATAGTTCAGGAAATGTTCCATGCACATTATAAAAGTAAGGGGAAGGAAAATAAGTACTTAAGATGCTAAAACTAGTTTAAGAGGTTATACTTATCTTTCTTGCATTTGATAACCAAATGCTAACTAATTTCTTCAAGCTGTTTAGCATTCTTCAATGGATTTCTAAAATCCCAATACTAATTCATTCAGTTTATTGCAAATAAAACGCTTTCAAAAAGTTACTTTTGGAATATTTCATTGCCAGTGTAAGGCAAAATTCAAAATTAAAATTAAAATCTCTAGTATTAGCACTATTAATTCAAGTTATACAATACTGTACCGTAAAATGAATAATACATTATTAATTTTCTAGTAAATCTTAATAAATTAGTTTAATTAGCGTAGAAATGTTTAGAATGTATTGTTGCTGGGAGTTTCATATTCAGCAAATAGCTCCATAAGGAGGACTAAATTTCAGTAACTGATGCATTTTATACTCTTCATACTTCCTTTCTGCATGTGACATTTCGAAAAACTTACAATTACTAAATTCTCGTGCATTCCGTTTAATTATACAAATGTCCATCCTTTGGACAGCTAAGACCTTGTCAGGAAGGGAGAGAAAATATCAGATCTCTGCTATTGCCCATGCCCTCATTTTAACTTAAAATTTTCTTAGGATTGATATTAATTATATTTCTAAGGGCAACTATAGACAATAAATAAATAAAACCACCGGCAACATTAGTCAATTCTTAGAATAATACTAAAATAATAATGATGAAACTTGCCTGACCTTCCTGCACCTGAACTTTCGTCCCTTCATCCCTCCCTTCTCGCTTCCGCCACGCATTTCAATATCACATTTATCCCAAAAACCCTCAAACCTCTTACGCAAATACTCGAAAAAGCCCACTCAGTACTTCTGAGCTCCTTGTGCTCCCGCGTTTATCATTTCCGCGTACTTAAGAAATTATGCAGGTGGATATTCGAAAGCCTTCCTGCTCACTTCAACGAATCACGCTTCATACTCTTTAACAATAACTTGCCTATCATTGCACTAGCCAAAACTTGGCTCAAGCCTTCCATTTTCTCTGATTCCGTGAAAATGCCTAACAATAGCTTGTTGCGTAATGCGTATGAGGAGTTCGATTTTTTATCAGAAGTGATTTAAAATACAAGTATTAAGTGTCAATGGACAAATTTTCTCAAAAAGGCCTGATTATGTTTTTGGAAACAACTATTAATACAAATAAATCTCAGGGGGCGTTACTGCAGGCCTCGAAGAATTGCTCACATATCTGATGTCAAAGAAGTAATATCGATATATGTCAATGAATATGGACATTTCATAATCACAGGGGACTTCAATGACCATTTTAATTCAAATTCTCCTAGAACACCACTTGTTTAATTTTTTACTATAATTTTAATTCAATGCTTATAATTAAAATGTCTTGCCAATTGAGTCAACAAATACAACTAAATTATCCTCTGCGGGGATTGGTTTAGTTATCGCCTCTAATTCTGATAAAGGAATTTCCCACGGCACAGCACGTGGCATCTCCTCCCATGACTCAATCTACACAGTCCACTCGCCTAATACTCAATAGTTTAAGCAAACCTTTACGTGTAAACGTAACTTGAGTCTCATAAATAGTTATGATTAAGGCAATGCGGCTGCATATCTTCCACGGTGAAATATTGATTATCTTAATGATGTCGAAGAAGGAACTGAAGTTTTAAATTATTTTATAATCCAATTCCTGGAATCATTCGCTCCTTGAAGAACTAAACATTTTTCTAAACCACTCGAACCCTTGCTGACACGAGATGCAATAAAATTCATGGATGCCCGCGATATCGTTTTCCGCGGTTTTAAATAGGCAAAATAATATATATGTACCCTCTTTGCAGCCACTTGACCCATTGAACAATAAATTCACCTTGCTACAAAATGCAGTGGATACTTTGGCGAAGACCGGCACCCTGTAAGCACTCCACGATAAAAGAAAAATAGCAATCCTCCACCGGCTAATCAATTTCAATTTGTTCCGGCAGAAGAAGAAGTTCGCAACACAATACGAAACATCAACTCCACAGCACAAGGACTGGGTTGGATTCCTACTCTTCTATTGCATAAATTAACTCCTCTCATAATTCCATGCAATATATATATTTCTCAGGAAACATTTCCTTCTCGGTGGAAAAATGAATTAATTAGACCTATCTAAAAAAACGAAAAATGAAATGACCGACCAATCAGCGTCCTACTTGTCTTATATGAGCTTGACAGAAACTTGTTCATGAACAAATAACATATTTTATGTCTCGGCATAATATTTCAGATGCATTCCAATCTTGCTTCCGTAAGGCTTCCGTAATGCTTCTAAAGCGTTAGTTGGAATAACTGATGACCTTCAATGAGTTAAGGATAAAAAGAATTCTTGTCCTACTATAGTGGTATCATGAGTACTCAACCTGATCCAGAGATGGCGGTAGTTGTTTCAAAAATATCAATGTATTAGAGAGCATGCCACATTTAAGCATATGTTTCGAGTTTGAAGACGCCACGTTGTTTATTATTTGTTTGGCAACCATCAATATTGAACGTTTCCAGTGAATTTGAGGAAATTGAGAAAATTGGTCATCGTATTGTGATACAATACTTTTATTTGAAAGGCCTCAGCCCAACCAACATAAAAGCTGAACTGAATTCTACTCCGGGTGAGTCTGCTCGGTCGTTTACAACGGCTAAATATTGGGTAGCAGAGTTTAAACGAGGCCGTACAAGCTGTCAAGACGAGCATCGCATTGGCCGACCAAATGAGGTGACGACTCCAGAAACGGTGAAGAAAATCCACAAAGTGATACAGGATGATCGTCGACGGAAAGGGCGCGAGCTAACAGACATAGTAAGCCATTCAAAAAGTGCGGCACATTGCATATTAACTGAAATTTGTGACATGAAAAAGATGTGTGGAAGATGATAGCTGCATTTGCTCACACTCGAGCAAAACCAGTGTTGCGAAGATGTTTCAATTGAGTGTTTAGCAAAATTTCACAGGAACAAAGCAGAATTTTTATGCTGTTTCATAACCATTGGTGAAACTGGACTCCATTACTATACACACGAGACAAAAGAACAATCAAAACAATGGATTCAATAGGGAGAACCGGCTCCGAAGAAGGCGAAGACCCTTTCGTCTGTAGGCAAGGTAATGGTGTTCGTTTTTTAGGATGCGCGAGGGATAAGTTTCATTGATTATCTTGAAAAAGGAAAAACTATCAACGGCAAGTATAATGCAAACTTATTGCTACGTTTGAGGGAAGACATCATTCAAAAGCGGCCGCATTTGGCCAAGAAGGAAGTGTTGTTTCATCAAGACAATGAATGCATCAGCTCGTAAATCCGTTATTGCAATGGCCCTAATTCATGAATTTAAGTTTGAATTGCTACCTCATGCACCCTATTCGCCAGATTTAGCCCCCTAGGATTATTTTCTGTTCCCATACTTGAAAGAATTTCCCATACTTGAAAGAGTGATGTCGGCAGGTAATGGCTATTTTGAGGAGCAAGACAGTCTTCATTATAAAAAGGGCATTGAACTTATTGAACATCGCTGGGAAAAGTGTACAGAGCTGAAAGGAGATTACGTTGAAAAATTAATACATTTTTTTCCAAACTTTTTGTTTTTTCTTTGTTGGCACGGGTACCACCGTCGTGCTTGACTTTAGTAAAGCATTTGATTCCGTTGACAAACATGTACTGCAGGCTAAATTAACTTGCCCTGGATTTTTAAGAACACCACTACATGGATTTCCTCTGACCTCTCAGGTCGCCAACAAAGAGTGGTGATACCTACTCTTCACAGCTCTAAGTACCGCGCTGTGTTCCAAAGGGCTCAATACTGGGACGAGTTCTATTATCATCGTATTTTAAAGACATTTCTGTATCTTTTCAATGCTATAAACATTACTTGTATGCGCACAACTTCCATAACTACCACAATCAATAACCTTCCTCTCGCTATACAACAAATTAATCCTGAGCCCAATGAGATAACAAGATGGAGCACGTAAAACTTCGTTTGCCTTAATTCACATAAAGCTTAAGCAATAGTGATTGGATATCCGAAACTCCTAAAATTTATCGCTGTATTTTAGCCAATATTTTATATCTTCAAGGGACACTCGTTTCATTTAAGAATGCTGTTACAATTCTAGGTCTCCTTATAGGCGGAATTATTATTTATTGTTTACATTATTATTAATTATTTTCATGGCCTTCACAAGTTTTTTAAAAATAGCAGAACTGTTAACCATTCCCTAAACTACCTTAGGAAATATCAGTATCTTATGCCTATAACATTAAAAAAGCAGACTTTCCTAAATATACCTCCCTTTGATTATGATGACATACGAGCGAATCAAGACCTTTCAAACGAGCTGTTAGTAAAACTTCAAAGGGATTTTAACTCTTGCGTACACTTAATTTACAATTTGAAAACTGCAGATCACATGTTGGAATATTTTGACAAACTAAAGTGGCTCTTTCTGGAATCTCGCAGGAAACTTCACGTGCTATCCTTGCTCTATCAAATAATTGCTCATAAAACCCCTCAGTATTTTTCCAAAGACTTCAATTACATTGATAGAATTCATATGCAAAATACCAGAGGTAATCATAAACTCGTTATTCCTAATCAAAGCACATATACATTCAACCAGTCATTTGCAGTCACAGCAACATGTCGTCAGTGGAATGAACTATCTATCATCCGTTATAACGAATGTATGTGCCTTCTCTCCCATCATTCAAGCGCGCACTCCATTAATCACTAATTTCACAGAAAACCAACCAGTAAAAACCTAGCCGTAAATAGGCTTCGAGATTCTTCCTTTTTCTTTCGCAAGAGCATCATTCTTTGTATTACCGTTGGCAAGTATAACCAGGAAGTATTGTTGGCAAGTATTGGTACATGAACTTGTTAATATTTATAGATCGTGTATGTATTGTTTGTGTGTAAGTTGTATATGTGGCGTTATAGTCATTAAATTAACTGAGCAACTTATGAACTGTGTTGCTGTACGCTAGTCCAAAGATATTTTATGAATTAACTTTATTGCTATTAATGCATGCTTTGTTAAATTTATCTGAACTTTTGATCTTGTAAACGTTTGAAGAGGGGTTAGGTGTTAGCAGAAACCCCATTGTCTCTATCTTGCCCCAAAATAAAGTCGACCATCTATCTAAAACCACCCTTCACCAACCCTACTCTCTTGACCCTACTCCCTCAATTGCACTTCCCCAATACTTCTAGAAAAGAATCAGTGCTGGCAGTGGGAAATGAATGATATACTCGCGGAAGTAGCGGCAGGGCAAGTGTCGCCGCGGGAGGTATCATCCCGCCCCATTTCCCCTCTCTAGAAGAGAGGCACCCCATGCCTTCCAACCCCGTGCATGCAACGCAAAAAATCGTCATGCCTTATTGTTTCTAAGCCCGGGATAAAGATGGAGAACAGAGGTGATACGTTTTACCCGAGTTCATGCGTTTGTACATACAGGGTTCGTCCGGAAAATAAGTGTACTGAGCTCAGGAAAAAAAAATTTATTACACTTTTACATATCTTAAGCTAATATTCCTCAAAATAGGACCCTTGTGAGTCGATACACTTGTTCCAGCGGCGTTCCCATTCCTGGAACGCTCCCGCGAAGGCATCATCGGGAACCTCTCGAAGACACGTCGTCACGGCCTCTTTGACGGCGTCCAAAGTCCCGTATCGCGTTCCTTTCAAACTCCTCTTTATCTTCGGGAACAGAAAGAAGTCCGGTGGTGCCAAGTCCGGGCTGTAGGGCGGGTGCGGCAGCGTTGCCACGCCGTGCTTGGCCAAGAAGTCCGACACGACAAGCGCGGTGTGAGACGGCGCATTGTCGTGATGCAGCCGCCAGATGTTTTTTATCGCTGGCCGGACGCCAATAATCTCGTGCACTATTGTTTTTGGCACATTACACTGCTCTGCTATCATCCGAACACTAAGACGACGATCAGAGTTCAGTACATCGCGAACTTTTCGCACATTTTCGTCGGTGAGTGTCGTTGATGGGCGTCCAAGATATATCTTTAATCCTGAGAAATATATAAATGTAAAAATTGAAATTATTTTCTTGGAAAAATATTCCTAATGGAAGTATATATAATTTTAGCTATACCATAATGGACAATATCAATATACCCAACATATGTGCCGACCTGAAGGAAGATTTAACAAATTCCGCACCCCAGCAGCTCGTTAGACAATCATTTAAATTTTTATGGCTTTGGAGTTATAAATGTATTTTTTTATTTAAAACACTTCTTCTACTTCTTCAAATAGACCCTATGCGGATGAAGAACGTTGGACAGGGGAGCCATTTAAAATGTTACGCGTTACAGCTTACAGATAAGATTTAGAGGTCATCATATACCTCATATAAAAAGTAATAAAAATTAGCGGTGACCAGCCGTGTTCTCAGTAATAGCAGTGGAATACTTTTATTTAATTTTAATCATCCAGGCGTTAAATTCGTCGTATTCAGAATCAAATAAACTTGGGTGTGTAATGTGTATTAAGATTAAGGTGAAGTGAAATTAGATAAGTAGCTCTCGTTTTGGCCATACGAAATATATCAGATTCGTAGTGCGGCATGATGCCACTCTCAGCTGCGGAAGGGAGCAAAGGTATGTGCTGAGACGAAAAGGGACGAGGAAGGAGAAGAAAATGGCACTCGAAAGATTTCTCCTTTCGCTCCTTCCGTTCTCACACCATTAGCCATCCTCCCCCATCCCCCGACCTTCTGCTCCCCCAACCCCTCTCCCCACCGCACGGGGGAGTAATTACTGAAGCTTTCGCGCACTTTCATCTCCCGCCCCGAAAAAGGCGGTCTCCCCGTGTCTGCCAGCCGCGCGGCCAAATGTTGTTCCCCCCGCCGCAACCGGCGACGTCCGACGGCGTCATCCGAGGGCCACTCCGCCATACACGGAGCATCCATGCGCGGGCTACCTGCCCTCCTCTAATTTGAATTTCGCGTCGCCACCCCGCCCGACCGTTTCACACACTCCCCGCTGTTCATCCCCCCCTCCCCCGAGGCACAAACGCACACGCTTTAGACTACGAGCTGGTAGCTAAGCGCCGTGCCCCCTAACCTCAATTTCCTAAATACATTCCTCTTCTTCTCCAAACCCTCCCCTCCACGACTCCTACCACCGATCTCCCGAAACCTTTCCTTCCTGTCACCCAACCCCCCCCCCCACAAACACCCCTCTCGACAGTCAGACTCCGCTACCTCCCTTCCCCCAGAAACACCTCTTCCACCATCCATCCGCCATAACCTCAATTTCCTGAATACACACCTTCACTCCGCCCTCCCCACACCACAATTTGCTAAGCACCTCCATTCCCCCCACTCCTCCGTCCGTCCACCTCACAAACGCCAATTCCCTCTCTAGGACCCCCGACACCCGCACCGAAAACCCCCATACATCCCCTTCACAAGGCCCCGAAAGCCCTGTGTATGCGCGCGGGGATTTGTATGTTTGAGCCTCCATTCGTCCAGATACGTCAGTCCACTATGCCCTTCCTCCCCCTCCCCCCGACCGCCTTCTTCCCACTCCCCTCTTCTCTCTCCCCTCCGAGGTCTCTATCCTTCCTGAATGAGCCACCCCCTCTAACACCTACCCCCCTCTCTCCTCACACCCTCTCCACCCCACTCCTCCTTTTAAGTCTTTGTCTTCACATCCCCTTCATATGCACACACTCACACAGCCCACCAACTCGACCTTCTTTAACGTGAATTCACGTTCAATTAAGCCCGGGGCCCTCCGCTGAAAACTCGATGGCTGACTGCTCCGGTGTCCGCGTTAATGTTCTCTCTTTATTCCCGAAACTCCGCCCTCGACACCTTATCTCCTCTCCCTCTCGCTCACCCCCTTTTCCCCATCGCCACTCCCACCCCTCCTCTCTCTCTCTCTCTCTATCTCTCCCTCCGCCCTTATCCGTCAACTCCCTCCCAACCCTTCAACCCTCAAACGACGGACGAACGCCATGCCATTAAAACGCCGGCGAACAGTTACAAACGAAGTCGGTGCGTGAGGTTTATTATTCACCATTCTTCTCTTTTTTTTACGGGGTAGCCCTCGGAGGGCAGCCGCTTAGTTCCCTCAGACGTCGTAATTCCTCCATTTTTTCGCCTCGTCCCCACCCACGACCCTTAAATCCCTTTCGTTGATTAAAAGGCCTTCCTTAAGAGAACTCCAGGTTTTTTTTAAATTTTATCCCGAATTATATCACGCTTTTTGTCGAGAGTGAAAATGTGCGGAATTGATTTTTCGATTGACAAGGTAACATCAACTGCTCTTTTCGTCAATTTCAGAGAAATTCTTCAGAGATTTTAAATGGACAAGGAATTAAATGCTCTAAAAAGTCCAAAAGTTATACGTAATCACCTAGGCTCATATTTTTATCGATAAATGGTCTTTGTCTTAGTAATTTACATGTAATTAAATGCTGTGAGGTAGGATTTATTTTAAATCTGCGATAAATGATGCAATATTTAACTTTGACGAAGTAAGTCGTCAGTCATTTACATAGACAAGAAGCGATGCAGAGGAAGACTCCAATTGGTGTGTAAGGCAAATAATAATGATATCCACTTCAACTAATACGAATATGCCTCGTATGAAGAAATGAATAAAATTCTCATAAATATACTTTGTAACTTCCACACAATTTTTATTCGTACTACCGGTTTCAACGCAACGGCGTCATCATCAGGTACCCTTTATAATTTGTTATTTATAAACTTTATTCGCCAAACTATTAATTTTAATTTATCTTGAACGATTAGATAACCTTAAACTGAAGCACGCATTGTGCATATAACTTGTCAGAGCATCTTTTCAAAAAAGTGTCATTTCATTAATATTCAGAGGCCCGTGAAAACATGTTTTTATTTTTCATGTTCGAGGAGGTTCATAGAATAAACAATTAAAGGCCAATGTTTTAAAAAATTAATGAAATTTTACCTTTAAGTCATTTACGGAAATCATTAAGTAAATGCTTCTAAGATTATTTACCCGCAAACATTCTCCAGGGTTTTTCCACCTTCGTTCCAGACATGTAGCATGTGTATGGTACATGCCTGTACCACAAGGTGAAACAATGTCTCAAAATTGGTGCTCAGGATTACGCACGGAACCACTGCACAAGATTGAAGCTATACATTAATAACTAAAGCCTTAATGTGGCACTCATTTTACGCTGAATTCTATGCGATCCCGAAATAATATTTCATAAGAGTATGTAGAAAAAATTTTATTAGGAATGAAATTTTAAATGTATATTATGCAATATGTTTATTGTAATTCTGTTTCTCTAAGCAGTCGCTCGTAAATACGTAATATGCTGGTATAAATTTTCATGTTTATTGCTACATTTATTCAGCGTCTGCTTTGACTCCACATGGACAACCAATTTCTACAAAGGGTGAAACTTTTTTTCAAGTGTCGAGAGCGTTAGGCGGACCAAGGGACACTCTTTCACCTTTATTTAAGCTTTTCGCGTTTAAGTTTTGCGCAATCCTCTCGCATAATCGTTTCCTTAGAAGCGATTGAAATTATTCCAATGACATTTATCAATACAGTTAAAGCTGTTGCATGTTATATTGTTTATCTAACCTATACTTTTTAATGATCTTTTATGTTTCTGACTGGACCGTTAATGGCACAAAATATGCAGAAGTTTCCCGGGTGGCGTGGGCAGCGGGCACCGACCGTGGAAATTCGTCACTAGCCTCAGTACTATTTTTTGGTTTGACTCCATATGAGGTTTACCCTCAACAGGAGAAAAAACAGGAAACTGAGGAGGAATGAGCCAAACTCAAACCTTGGGTGAATGACGGAATTCCTGATCGCTTACCATAAAGGTTCAGTGACTGTTCATAAAAAAAGTAATACTACCAAAATATCCAACGCCGCAATGAAAAAATAACCCTTCATCTAACAAATCAATCCCTACCTTAAATTTATTCTGAACCACATCATGCAACTAAAAACCTGGATTAGCTAAACTATCACATAATGAATATATATACTTGCTATTTTCCGCTGATAGAGACTGTTTCGCCCAGTTCAGTTTAATAAGGCCATTACCAATTGCATCATAGCAGACAGGTTGAGTGGAAGGAATGTACCCTGGAAGCCAAAGAGAAATTGATTTTACCCAACCGTTGTCATTTGTATCTAACTTGACGAGTGGACATCAGAGGAGGAATTTTTTTCGGTAGTAAAAAGCTAATAACACAGTAATTAACCCGAAGGTCGGTTTGGTAGGTGATGGTAGAGTTCATCCAGTACTAAGCCCGACGGCGTGAGAAATTCACACATCAGGGTAATAGTTCCTTTCCCTGAGCCCATTATGGTTTCCCAGGAAGATCTGGCACCCAAAAAAATCACATAGCTTTGGTGGAGCTGAGGGTGCCCGGAGAAGCTTATCTGGGAATCGAACCCGGGGCCCTCCGGTCAGTAGTCAAACAATCTACCCCTGAACTACTGCGACCCCCTTTTACAGAAGTAAGTTGTAAAATTTATAATGTATTTTATTGAACTTCTATAAAAATAAATTTCAAATTATCCCAAAAATTTATCGTATGAATGATGGAATGTGCGCGAAACTCGCCATTACAAAAAATCTCTCGCAGTGGATGTAGCGGTCGATGCAAGGACTAATATACGCCCTTTCTACCACGAGAAAGAACTAGCAACCTGTCAGTGGCCGAATTTTGCAGAGATCCCGATTCCTACTTTGCTTTACGTGTAGAGCACTTCAAGTGTTTCCCGCCGACGGTCGAAAGGGACGTTCAACTTGGCACTCTTTGGCGTCTTTTTTTAAGGGTAGAGCAATACCGAGCCTGGGGTTCTTTCCCTCCACCCTTCTGCAATTCATTTCCAGAAAATCCTATCTCTACCTATCTCTAAAGGGACTAATGATCTCAGGTTTCAGCTATCTCCCCAAATAAATAATAATAATAAACATGATTTCAAATATATGTGTTCGCAAAGATTTATCAACGAATAAATCCTTTTTACTTTTTCCAAAGAAGTAAGATCGGAAAATTCCAACAAAAAACGTCATTAAATTAATTAAGCTCCATACCATCCACTACGGATTGGTTTTTGCTAACAGGGCAAGAAAATAACCTTGCAAAGATATTTGTAATCATTTGTGGAAGCGACCAACAGCTAAGATCATTTACGCCGTCTTCTTTGTTTTTTTTCACTGCGCCAGTAACGATCCAAGGACAAGTATGTCAAATTCGTGGCACAGTTTTGCGCCACAGAGACACACATTTCTATGCCTACGAAGGCAGAATTGAAATATAGGCAAATCCCGAGTGCCCCAGGTAAAATACCTTCAAGACTTTATAAGATAACGGATAGTCCTAGAGGATAGGAAAGATAAGAAGGTCCTGCCACCCCAGCCCACCACACAAGGGAAAGAGGAAGCGTATATTCTGCGGCCGCGTACTTGGCATCGCTCTAGTCAGGAGACAGACAGATAGACCGTGGGAGGAAGAAGGCATTTATTGTATTCACCTTGGATGAACACGTCATCTTTTATTCTCGGCCTCGAAAACTTGCCTTGTTTTTCTGTCAAACTTTGAAATGAAATATATACTGCGTCGCCTCTCGCAAAACTTTCGCCCGGGAAAACTTCATGAAAGCTCTGGATTCCCTAAGTATAGGGACCCCTGCTTCCTCGCACTTCAAGTCCATGACAAAACGCCCCCGAGAAAATGAATTTGCGAAAAGTCACTTCGTCTTCACGCTCGCTGTAAATATTCTCTCCCCAAAATCTCTCGCATGCGGCGGTAGGGGTAAAGGGAAACCTATGAGATTGTAGTGATTTCGGTGCCGTGATAAATTATTCTAACTCCTGACGTCGTTTATCCAAAAAAAGGGTGCAATGACAGGTGCTCTTTCGAAAGAAGTTGGTCCAGTAAATCGCGGTGTCATTTAAACGAGCCAAAATAAGTTTCGAGTTTTTAATCAAAACTGCTACGTGTCTCGCAAATGATTAGTTGGGGCGATAAATCAGGAAATTCATGTAGTTTAGGTGTAGTTTTCTCTTTTAAATGGATTAGGTAGCTATTCTTCCCACTTCACGTCGTTTTTTATTGCATAGTGATAATCATTCAGTGAAGGTAACGGATACCCACGATAACCTTCATACGGATTCATGGCAACTTCGCGGAACTCTCTGGGCTTTAATTTGGCCACTAATGTCAGCTCTCAGAATAACTTATGAAACTATCCGTATGAAACTATCCAACCCCGATCAAATTACCCACCCATCCCTAATGGCGCAAATGACCTCAGCCCTCGATCGCCACCTCTCACCACTACCGCTTCTATTATTTTTTTAAATCTATCAAATAAAATAACGCTATTTTATCTTACAGTTACTGACATTACTGTTTTAAATCGCCGCTACGTGACTACTAAGTTATAATCCAAGTTTGAAATGATACGAAATCATTGACTTTGTCATTCCACACACTTTCCTTGGAGTACCCAAGGGAGCGATATCATTTACCAGTGTCGGTCATCGATTTTTATAAAAATCGAATGGGGGAGATAATCTCTGTGAATTTGAGCGGCTCGTTTCGGGGTGACTGGGAGTGGTGACCTCCCGGCCGGTAGCCTCTCGGAAAGAGGGAGTATTTTTAAGTGGCATCTGTGATACATTCCACCAAATTCCGCTATCAACGTCAAAACGACCAAAACCAGCTGTGTGTGCCGTGCAACCGACCAGAGAATCGCGTCTCAAAGGATGCATCGGTTCCCTAACCATCCAGGTGCGAAGCGTGGTCAGTGGATCGCCTCTTCAAACAGAAAGGAGATGCACGTCTCTAGGCCGAACGGGAGCCCCAATGAAATCGTGGACCACGAGAAAAAAACTGGGTGGGGTGTGATGCACAGAGTTGAACTGCGATTTTCAACATTTTACAATACACACACACTCATATATACCTGTATGTATATTATATATATATATATATATGTATATATATATATATATATATATATATATATATATATATATATATATATATATATGTATATATTTATATATATATATGTATATATTTATATATATATATATATATATATATATATATATATATATATATGTTTATATACACACACATATATATGGATGTATGTGTATATGTACATAATACGATACATATATATAGTAGTGTGTGTATATATATATATATATATTGTTTTTCGCCATTTTTTCAGTTTCCACGATAGCCTATCCTCACACGACCGTAGTGCCTAATGCCAAACAAATTCGCCCATATAGCAAATAAAATCACCTCCCTGGTAGAGCTTCACCGGTCGCTTTTATCATCGAGATTCGTGCCGATCGTGTTGTTTGGCGAGCGCACTCCGGCAACCCTCGTCACGTGAAGCACGACGGCTGAATACCTAAATCAATGGAACCCTTTGGCGAAAGCACAGGAGGAAAGTAGCCTTCCTGGTCACGGGGTCCACCCCCTCTCCTCACCCCTCGCCCAAATCGCGGACGTGAAGCTGTCCGGTGGGGGAGAGGAAGATATCCATTGCCTCCCATCCCCGTCGCAGCTCTCCACGAGTGGGTGGTCGATAAGGAAGGCACACACGTCACGAGGAACGACCGACGGCGTGTGAAACCATCGCGTGGAGTTGGTATTTGGCACACGACTGGATCCCGACCCAAATGCACGGCGCATCGCATGAAACTCGAACCTAATCATACCTCCGTCCGTCAACGATCCCCCCTTCACCTTACGGGATGATTTCTGCATCTTGCCGGGCAAGCCGACAATGGGAGCTTGTGGCCGGGATATTTAGAGTTATGCAATCAGATATTGTGGAAACGATGATTTGTAGCATTATATAACACATTGTTTTCACCCAGTTCGAAATATCAAGCGTGAAGCTTTGCATCGGCCTGCTCGGCAACTATTTGCGGTTTTGCCATACGATTTAATTCGTGGAATAGTAGCGTCTTTATCAAATTCATACGATATTCTATTTCTCTAGTGGTGGGAGTTTACATTCGTTCCGCTAATTTTTTTTTAACTCGATAAGCATTATGACTAATCCAATATTCGAGACATTTTTTCGTTACCTACATGTGCAGAACTATTAATATAGCTTTTTAGATTATTTTGTAGATGCAACTGCAGTGATCACTGTAGGCGCATCGACAGAATACATTTATACACTGGGCGAATTCTCTTCAGCGAATGCACCGATTATATACCGGCAAAATATTGAGTAAAAAATAAAGGGTTAAGATAAATTTAATTACACTACAGAATTGTAGTTTAAAATATAGCCACACACATATGAGAACTAAAATGAATTTTTTTTCATGTTCATGTGGTGGTGGAGTTTTGCCTTCTTGCTTGGTGTGTCCTGGCTTTCGCGTTCTTGGATGGCTTTCGTGCTGCATCCTGGGGTGCAGTTGTTTGTTGGTTTATGGTATATGTGTTTGAATGAGTGTTGGATGAAGGGATTTTTGCATGAGTGTGTGCGCCGCTGTGGATGTAGTTTTTCATTTTGTTGAACAAGGCAAATTGTCGAAAGAAATCATATCATGGGTGACTTCAATAACAATTATTCTAAATTTTCCATAAAATCCTTTTACCAATCTAACTTTACTTCGATGCAATCAATTCTGAAATAAAATCGATCCTTTTAAGTGTTAATTTCAGGAAGATATAATAGGGAGTGAACCAGACTCCCTCCTCGTCAGAATTTCAATCCTAAGATTGGTTAACTATAGCCCTCAGTTCTTCTCTATTCACTGTTGATTCCTTCAACCCCTGACTTCAATTACCTTCAATTGTAACATTATACTCAAACGTACATCTAAAAAGAAAGGTTAAATAAATAAAATATAATAATAAAGTTTTCGATTAGCTTGGCCTTTTCCATAATTATACGCTTTAACTCCCTTTGGAGAAGAATTATGGTGCTGTAAAATGGACTAGGTCCAATAGATGTGACAACTCTATCTACCTTTATATAAAGGAATAAAAACTAGTGTATTTATGGACGAGGGCAATACGTGGCTGAATATAGTCAAAGTTCCCCATGAACTTATATAGACTTTTAAGTAAGAGTGTGGGGATTAAACCCAATGGAGTAGATAGGAGTGAAAATAATTTCGATAACGACAATTTATAAACAAAAAAATCAACTTGACTGAACCAGGAAATATATTTTTAGATCGTGAATTCACTAACTAAAAATCATGGATAATATTGTGAAATACACCATCTGCCTTATAACCTGATTGAGATAATTATCACATTATTAAAATATTCTCTGGGTAATTTCTTGTAATGCATTCCAGGGTCATGCCCAATAATGTTCTTAGCCTTTTCTCCATTCCCTTCCATCGGTCGTTGCAGACCCTACAGTAGTGCGTTAGGGTGCAGTCAGAATATTTACTTATTGATGGACCACTTTGGCAGAGTGACGTATCCGCCCCAGGAGTAGTAAAAGGTCCTGGGTCCACTATGTAATGACGAATCAGCGGGTGCCAGGTTGATGAGAAAGGGGAAACTTCCGCCGGCACTATATAGGGGGAGAACTTGAATCTTTCGGCCGTTAGGTTTTCTATTATGTCATTTGATGATCAAATATTTATTGATTCAAGTTCTAGCCATCATTGAAAACATCAACAAGCGGTGGAAGAATGAAAATTAAAAATGAAAGGATAGAGAAAACTCACCAGGATATGTGTGCTATAACTTTGCGGTCAGTATAACTAGAGCTCTAATGGATAAATATGACAGCAAAGGAAGCCATTTCAATCTAAACGAATGAGAAGTTCCACATTCAGGAGAAACGACGCATTAAGAAACCTCGGTCTCACACGTCGCCAGGAAACCCGACCACGAGCCCCGACGCCCCGAATCGGAATCACGAGCGCCCCTCAAAGAATGCCCTCGACATCAGCGGCCCCGACACCCTTCCTCCAAGCGCGGCGAGGGCACCGTATCCTTGGGAGCGGCGACCTCCTTGGGTGCATCCAGGAACAAACGCAACATTTGCTGCGGACGCACCCGCATGAAACATTTCGGGAATTTACATTACCCTAGTCCAAAATAAAACTATTGGAATCAAAACAAAACAACTGTATCCCTGCCGTTGCTTCGACTCACGAGTCTGCCATTCAGGGAAGGCCCTCCCACAGGACATTGGTAATTCATACGAGACCTCGGAGATCTTGATCGTGATAAAGTAAGGGCCAAGAACCTTCTGTTGAAACTTGGCCACGGAAAATTGGCCTGCCCTCGAATGATTATCGCGGCAACGTTGAACATTTTTCCATTAGAAAAAAAAACTGATACGCCACGCAGCTTCATTTTTTAGAGAACAAAATAGCAGGTTGCAGGGAGCAATCCAATTTGTTCTGGCAGCCTCAGACAGCATGTGTCCCACCTGTAATGAGTACGACTTGCATCCTCTGCTATTTGATGCATTGCTCACTCACAAAAATTCAATTCTGACGCCAATTTCCTCAGCGATCGCGCTGGGTCCTCTGAAATCAGCGCCCGAGCCTTCTCGACGACTGCCGCTTATCGTGACACGCGATTCCTCGATTGACCTTTCCTCACAGGGTTAGCGAAACCTTTCAAGAAGTCTCCGAAGTATTATACTTAGCCACATGATCGTAAACAGTTGGTCTGGGGTACCCGAAGAATCGAACTATTTCACTGCCAGCGCGAACACTTTTGATAGTAGCGACTGTTTGATTGTGCTCCGGACTTGCAATAAACACCTCGGCCATTTTAAGGCTATGACTGTTTACTAGATGCCTATAGATTTCAAGAACGCATATCGCGACCTCCAGTGGAACTACGGTATGGCGGGAAATTCAAATTTAATTGTCTATCATTATTCGTAATTTTTTGACGAAAAATGCAACAAATACCATCCAACAGCCACCGAATTCACCTGATTTGGCTCCCTGTGACTTCTTTCTGTTCAATCGAGTTAAAAAACCATTGCGGGGAACGCGTTTTAGCAGCCGAGAGGAAGTAATGGAAAAATCGCAGGAAGCACTGATGGACATACCGAAAACCGAATATAAAAAATGTTTCGAGGATTGGATCAAGCGCTGGCATAAGTGTGTTGCAGTCGATGGGGATTACTTTGAAGGGGACAATATAGATTTAGATGAATAAACTTGTATTTTTAATTTTCTGAATAAATTCCGGGAAATATTTGATCAAGGTAGTAAATGTTCAATGGTACGATTATTAAGGTAATGATGATTATATTTATTCTTTTGCTGATTATGTAAAGGTTTTTGTATTATAGCAGCACGACGTGGAGAATTTTTTATAATTTTAACTTTTGAAATCGGAATAGCACTCAAAAATTACTCTTTGGTACCGGCCACCTTGGGAAATCATCCGTAATTGTGCGTCATGGTGCAAAATCTCTCTGGCTAAAAAATAAAAAGTACTATTTGTGTATAACTAGGGAAATATATGTAAGAAATTTGATTAATGTGATTATTTTTTATCGTAAAAAATACTTTCTCAAGCGACAGTGCTTCATCATCAGAAAAATAGTGGTACCGTAAAGATAACCTAAAGGGAGATTTACGTTTAAATACATAATTCTTCAATGAATAAAAATGACAAAGGCTCGTTAAAGCAAATAGACGGACGAAGAATACGAGAAGATCATGAGGTATCAATCGATTTGTGGAAGATCCAATTTCGAAACCCGGGAAAGACAGCTTTCTTGAGGAAAAGACGAGGAAAGCGAATTTCAAAAGGTTTCGAAAGGGTCGTTTCCGAAGAAAAAGGAGCTAGAATGAAATAAATCACGAGCACTTAATCGACTCGAAGGTAAACATTGCCTTCGTACTCCGCACCTCGACATTAATCCCAATCTCCGATTTATTTTGTGTTCGGCAGAAGAGGAAGGGCGAGAGGTTATTTGTAAAACGAGGCGATGACGCTTGTTTTTTTTCCCTCAAAAAAAATATAGGAAGGCCAATGGGTGTCTTTTGAGCGAAGAGGGGAAGAGAGGGAAAGGTTGAGGAAGTGGAAAGGGTGCAGGACAGGAGAGGACGGAGCGGAGGAAAGAAAGGGCGGAGTGGGGAGGCGGTAAAATTCACGCGTAAGGGAGTTGAAAAAGTGTTGGAAAAAAAAACAAAATGGGTAAAAGGGAAAAGAGTGAATGGAATAAAAGTTGAAAGGGTTGCCATCGCAACAGGGAACGGAGTAGGGAGGGTTTTAGGGTGAAGAGTTGGATTGGGAACGGTAGAGGGGGGGGTGTTGGTGAAGGCGGGAGATGGGCGGGGGAACGCACTGATGAGACGAGTTGAAGTGCCTGTCGAAGGCGAGGAGGATAAGATGGAGGGGCGAAGGGGAGACGGTGGGCTCCGGTCTTAGGGCCCCCCCTGGATGCAGGGTTGGGCGAGAGTGCGGCAAACGGGGAGAGGTATGAGAAAAGGAGGGAGGGCGAGGAGCTGGCCTTGGGGAGAGACGGTGGGGTAGTGGCGGAATAAGGAGGGGGCGGGGTGGCGGTGGCCTGGAGGATCCGATCCGAGAAAGGATTTCGTTTGGTGCGAGGAAGGGGGTAGGGGTGGATGGAGGAGAAAAGCTTTGTCTCTCTTATATTTTATGCGGCGGGGATAGAACGTTGAGGATTGATAAGACTCGTGGGAAAATAGGAAGGAAAGCTTGAGCAGGACGAGTTTTAAAGCAAGGAACAACCTCTCCACACCCCCAGTGCCTTTCGCTTCGGACCTTCCGCCCACCTCAACCCCTCCTCATACCCACGCTCCCCCCTTACCTAAGGCAAGCAACTCTCCCGTATACTTTCCTTCCTTCTCCCCTAAACTACCTTAGTCGCTTTCTCTCTCTCTCTTTGCTCTCGCCCTTTTGAACTTTTAAGGTGCTCTCCCTACCTCCTTATTCTCCGCGTCATCGCTCCTGTCTCTTTCCCCCGACCGACCTCCCCCACAGCCCCCATCCCGACCTTCCAGTTTGCTCTCCTCACCCCATCTCACCCCTCGGTCCCTTCTGCCGTAGGCGGTTGTGAAACCCTTTCAAGTCTGTTTTAAACGCCTCGATAATGAGATACTTCGCGTTCACGCGGCTGTGCGAAAGGAGGCGGAGATGGAATGAACGGAGGAAGGGAAATCGCTCCTTTCGCTCACTTCCGATCACTCCTCCCCCGTCTTACCCTTTCGCCCCTTGCCCTGCGCACGCAAATGAACGAAAATATACCTTCGGGTGCTTCCAAAGGGAGGGGATGGTGGCGGGAGGGAAAGGTTTTATCACGCGCAATATTTGCGGAGGAGCTTTTCCTTCAAAGCGCACCATTTCATAATCTTCAAGGAGTTTGAAAGGCTTTCACTTTGGATTGTAAACAATTGTGAACACCTTTCTTCTGTTACTCTTATTCCCGTTAAGGCTAGACGAAGTTGAAAATGCTACATTCTAGTTTCAGCATAATTTTTTAACTGAGATCGTCCGTCGTTCTGAGAGTACTCCCACTAAAATGACTCCTGATGTAGATAGTTTCCCAAAAAAACATTTTGGAAAAAAATATTGAACTCAAGCTTACCTTATAATCAGCAATTAAGACACAATTTTTCAAAATTTTAACCGATCGAGTCTCAATTAAAACTTCAAAATTAAGTAATAAAAATACTAAATATTTTGCACCAAGGCTGACTATGCTGTTCGTTCTAGCGTGCCACTACGGGCAAAACTGTTACGACCTTAACATCAGTCATAACACAGTGCCAAATAAATAATGGCACATCATCCAAATCATGTTCAGCCACCCATTGGGCAACCTGTTTATACGAGATCATATGGGATAAATATCACATTGGATATAGCTGCGGTACAACTCTTTAATACTTACTCTTGAAAATAACTAAATAATATTAATAAAATAATATTTTCCTCTCGGAGTCCCCGGAAGAACTCCCAGAGACCACCCAATTATGAAATATCTTAAGCTTTCCAGCATGCGGCGTTTTTTCGATTATTAACACAATGCCTCACTTTGAACCTTCTATTCCCAACTACTACGGGTCATCCGGAAAGTAGTACCCGTTCGTGAAATAAAGACACAAAAGTAAATATTAACAAACATAAAAAATTTTATTTGAAAGAGGATACTTTAAACTACTTCTCAACATAATCTCCAAGCAAATTAAGGCATTTGTCATAACGTGTGACAAGTTTCTGTATTCCTGCTGCATAGTCCTTCGCCGCCAGCTCATTGAGATACGCGAGGGACCCATCTTGCACAAATTTTTGCATAATGCAGATGGTGTTTAACAATTTCATGAACAATTGTTCGAGAAACATTGGGAAAATGCTCACAGATGTCATCAATTGTGACGCGCCGATCGTTCCTCACGAATTCGTCAACTGAGCTCACCAGTTGGTCTGTAATGACAGACGGTCTCTCCGAACGCTCATCGTCGTGTGTGTTCCCCCTCCCCATGTTGAAGTTGCGACACCACCGCCGAACAGACGACTCGTCCATTACATTGTCTCCATACACCTCCTTTAATTGGCGATGAATATCACATGGGCGAACGTTTCTTGCATTGAGGAATTTAATCACTGCCCTCACTTCACAACTGGCGGCGTTCTCAATTTTTTTAAACATTGTAAACAATCACAGAAACAACACAGGCAATGCTAGCGTCACGCAACTTGGCTCAGAGAAGGCAGACAAGCCACTGAAGCTATCTGACCTCGTCCAGCGGCTACTCGCGTCGTCAGCACTTCATGCGGCACGAACGGGTACTACTTTCCGGATGACCCTCGTATATATATTCCTCTCTTGGCCCACTTCAACTGCTTTCCTTTTAAACTACGTAAATACTGTGATATTATTTTTCATTTTCAAAATTTGTATCTAAATTTCACACACCAAGAGAAGTAACTAATAAATTCATCATTCATAATTTTTGACTCATCATGTATGACTTTACTTATGGCAACAGGTAAAATGAAAAATTGACACTTTTATCCCTTTATTTCGGGATTTTTTAAATGTCATCCAGCATAATGAAATTCATCTACTATGGTTCCTACCATGCTACCTATCCTGCTCCTATTAACTATGAGCGTTATAGTGTGTTATAACAACTACATCTGAACATTTTATACAAAAGCATCAAAATTTATGCCATAGTTATTTAGAGTTTTAACATTTTCTAGCGATAAGAAGAGGTGTACACTACAGAATCGTGTTTTGTTTAAAATCAAAACTCATTTCATAAATATAGTTTAAATAAATAATGCATGGCTCTACTTATATATCTACTTAATATCCCGCAAGCTGCCGCAAGGACCTATGGCGGGGGGTGTTAGGGCACCAGCCGTAATTAAGGAAAAAACCGCAAATTTGAACAATCCAGAAACAAAACATGATATACATTCATGAAAAACCATTCCAACCTATACTAACAAAAATAGGAGGGCAAAAACTAGAGCAGGTAGAACAGTTTACGTATCACGGAAGTGTTTTGGACCAACACGGTCAAAGTAGCAGGGACGTAAGGAGAAGAATTGCGCTGGGCAAAGAGGCTTTCACAAGGAGGAGGGAGTTGATGACGGACGTTGAGTAAGGATATTAAGAAAAGACTCGTAAAAACTTTGATATGGAGCGTAGCTATGTACGGCGCGGAAACGTGGTCATTGAAGCAGGAGGATAAACGTAGACTGGAGGCTTTTGAAATGTGGGTGTGGAGCAGAATGGAGAAGGTGAAATGGACTGAGAAGAAAACAAACGAGGAAGTGCTAGGTATGGTGGGCGAAGAGAGGGGTTTGTTGGGAGAAATCCTATGGAGGCAGGAAAAGTGGCTGAAGGGGGTATTGACCGGCAGCGGGATGTTGAAGACTGTAATTGAGGGCAGAATGTTAGGCAAACGAGGAAAGGGATGGAACAGGATAGGGATGTTGGACGGGATGAAGAGAGGAAGAAAGTACTCAGAGATGAAGAGGGACCTGGTGTAGAGCAGGATGTTGTGTTTTGCTAGGGGTCACAAATTAATTTAATTAGTAATTATGACGATCCAAAAACCTACCCTAACTGGTAGATTGCCTAATAATAATAACATACCAACAGTTGAACTACTGAACAACATACACGTGCACCTACAAATGCATACACCTGATGTATATGCAATGTTTAATTTTGTTTCTCCTAGTAAATTAAATGTTTTTAATATTTCTAAAGTGTACCCGGTTTCTTGCTATTATGTTTTTCTGATTGTTCGGGGAAAGAATGAGCATTTGTATCTATCTGTAGTGAAATCTATCTCCCTTATTTTATCTTTGTGGTCTGATCTACCTAAGTAGAGTGGGGCCATTATAATTCCTTTAGTGTCATAGTTAAACTCGTTTGTTCTGAACCTTTCTAAAAGTCTAAGTCTCGCTTGTTTTCTTCGAATCCGAAGTGGCCCCCAGCCTAAATCCCCTTAGAGACCTATCACACATGTGTTGTCATTATAGCAATTTTTATCGAATCTGGAGGATTTTCTCTGGGCTTTATCTAATTCTTTATGCCAAATTTTCTCCCAAGAATTGCAAATACTGGCAGCATATTCCAAATGAGGTCTAACTGGAGCCAAATAACACCTCTCTTTAACTTTCTCATTGAATTTCCCCAACACCCGTTTTATGAAGCCAAGTTTCTTCAAAGTGGATTCGCATATTGCCCTGATATGTGCTCCCCATGAAAGACTTGGTGTTAGAACAACCCCCAAATATTTACCATGATAGGCCGTAGTTAGTACTGAACCCTCTACTTCGTAGTTTATGTCCTGTTCATCACTTCCTTTGTACCGAAATTTCCAAACTGTCCATTTGTCTGTACTAAGCATTAATCCCCATTCCTTGTGCCAATCCAAGATTGTGTCTAAGCCTACATAGAGTAGCTCTCGAACTAGTTGGCACCTTATTTCCCTGAATACCACCGTGTCGTTAGCAAATAATCTGAGATTGCAATGAATACCCCACCCAATCTATTGGGCTTGCCTTATTTGAAAATTGTGAAACCGCTAAGAAAAACTTCATTTATTGCGATTCTACTGTTTCTATGTTTGTTGCTGAGAGCGGATATTTGGTCGTCGAGCTTTTGTAGAACACCTGTATTATAATAGTGGGGTCTGGAAAACGAGCACACGAATAGGATTCCGTCGTTGTAGTCCTTTATGTCACATCAAAAGCTTTGAATGTCATTTAAGTCGCGTCCGTATCTTTGGCTACTAACTCAAGTAAATTCTTCTTCATTAAGCTTCGTTCAGTAATTATACCTGTAATTACAAAAAAGTGAAAACAGTGGCAGAAAATGATAAAAAAGGGGATAGGAAACATTTAGCAATTCAACCATAGACTGAACCCGCAGGAAGTGCATATGCATGAAATGATCGACAAAAAGTCCCAATTTGACATAAGAAAATAATTGGAAAATATTAAAATTAATTATTCTAAAAATTGCTTTTTTAGAAAATACAATGTTGGCTCAGTAAAAGCAGTTTTTAATGAAGACTTTGGGACGTTAGCAAGACCGATGTATCATACAAACAAAGAAAGATGGGAAAGCTTTGCGTAGCAGCAAAATTCAATTTAAACAGCCTCACAGTCTTTCTAGTAACCTGCGAACCGCAAAATAACCAGGTAAAAAGAGTTAAAAACCCTTAAGTGGATCGTCACCCTAAATTAATTACACATGAAATGCTTACTACAGGATAAGTGAGAATAAGACTATATTCTTAAATGAGAACAACATTAGAGCCCATCGTAAAACCGAAATTACCACTAAAATTTTGCCAAAAAATTCAGATTTATGAAGTTTGGAGTTATAATAAAAAGTAATTTACAAATTTTTTCAGCAACACTCCAAAATAAGGCCAGGTAATGTATGGTATACCTTTTTTCAAATGGTGTAATATTAAATCGATTAGTGGTTGACCAGCTGAAGGAAAATGTGACACGAACGAACCAATTCTGCATTAAAGTGGAGTTATATAAGAGGGATATGAGGAAATATTGTAAACTATATCATTGGTTGAAAAAAAACACCAAATCGAATGAAGAATACTCGCGGTAAAATGAGGGGTCTAATGCTACAGGCAACGCATGTCAACCCAAATTATTGTGTCCTGTACCTACTCCTAATTATTTTAGAACTTTATTGGGTCCAAAGACAAAAATACTTGATTAAAATCCGTAACCAATTTGAGATTAATTTAAAGGGTATTATAAAAAAACTTGAGCCATCCTCATTAAAGCGTAGCGTAGAAGAAAGAAAAGTATTGAGCATAAAATTGGAGAGGGTCAACAGTAGTGATTCCAAGATACTAATCTAAAATATTCTTGATCTCATTGGAAGGACAAGTGTCTATCGCGAGTCGCAATCTAAAGTTGTAAGGGTATAATTTAACCTCGTCTACGAAAGCTAGCACTTCATCGGGACTGGAAGAATTCGAATGGTTGTGTTGAAAGAGTTGGCATCACAAATCATATCTTTCCTAAAACTCACATACAACAAGGTCTTATCCAAAGACGAGGCGTTGAACGGAGAAATAAATTTGATAAGTTGAGCGGAACAAACTGAAAAATAGTCCACCTCACACTCGTTTATGAAAGTGGAAACGAACAAGATACCATAAATCACCACTGATATTAATAACGTGGACATTTGAAGCATTCGGTTTGGAGAAATGAAACTAACTTTCTAGATCTTATAATCCGAGACGTCAGAAGAAACGTCGGCCATGCAAAAAATAATACAGTGACATAGAATCTGTGTATTATGTAGAATTCACGGCAGAGCAATAAATCGAGTATGACACTTTCCCTTTGAGTGCAAAGAAAATAGATTGTTTACGATTTGTAAAAGTACGAACTCATGGTCGTTCACAGGCAATTGCGATCAGGCCACTAGTTTTCCTTATATGACATTTATTTTGAAATGACCACAAACTAAAAACAGCTTAAGCATTTTTACATCGGTATTTTTGAAGATAATACCCTCTCGAAAACATGACTAAATTTGCTGATCGAAAAACTTAGATAGCACCAGTCGAAAACGATGAAATAGTCAACGATACATGCGCAGATCAAACCATCGGTTACCACCAAGTATTAAAGTCCATGGTACATAACCCCTTGTGTTTTTTATGAAGTTAATCCTACTTTGCATTTTACGAAAAAGAGTTTTAAGACGTTTAATTTAATACAATGTAAATTTCAATCACTTTTGTTTGCAAAATCGCGTTTTCAGTCACGGATATCTGACAATTCTCAGAAATCAATCACCTTTTGACGAGCTAAATATTACATTTTCTATTAAAATCAATGCAACTTCATACAAGCGAAGTCAATGCCTATGTTAAAGTGTACATCGTATCAATTTTACTGTCCGTAGCAGGTATAATGCATTAAAACAAAGCCGTGTCAGAGGCAATGATCGAAATGTCAGGGGATTACAAGAGAGAAAATGAATTGAAAATTGAAATAAAAACCAACAGATGATTTTATACTTTTATGAAAGGGATAAAGAGCCTTAAAATATTTGAATTAAAGATATACAAAAGAAAGATGTTGACCAGTAGAGAATTTATGATCTTAAATATGACAACGGAATTTAAAATTACGTTTCTTGTGAAAAATGAGATATCTAATAACGCAAAAATCATACTTTAAAACTGTTTTATACCACTTTGAATTTATCCAATGGCAATTGAATACAACATATAAGTTTCTCCTTCGAGTTAGACAACAGGGTACATTTAATTCTAGTGAATATGGTTAAATCCGTGAAAGTCGTCAAAATTCAGCATTTAATTGACTGAGAACAATTGAATTAGAGGTATGAAATGATTAATTTTAGTTAAAATGTCAAACATTAACGTTTTACTATACAATAGTCACGCGACATTACCGAAAAGATCAGGTTAGAATTTGATTCATAAAATCTAGATTCTTGTCTCTCTGCCAACTTCACAAGCTAACATTGTGAATACGAAAAATACGTATTTTCATGTCTAAATATTAATTTCTCGCCAAAAAATCTATTTCAAGCTGTTCTAAAATGATCATTATATTTTATTATCCGAGGGGAGAAGGCTGAGAAAACATTTGTGGTATGTGCTCATTCAATACCCCAAAAGTAGTGAAACATCGAGGGATTTTTCGTAGTAGCTGCTGCTAAAATAGCACTCCCCTTCTCTACCTTTTTAATTTCCGAGGAATTCCCACTTTCGCAGCATCCTTGAGCTGAGTTTCCATCTCCAATTCCACTTGAGATAACTGCTGGAATTCCAAACCTTTCGCAAACGATTGAGAATTATAAAATCCAAAAACTCAGAAGTCGGAAACTTGTTTCAAAGGTTAGAAGACAGCAAATGCTACTACCTGCCAACCCACTGAAGTGCAATTCAAGTTCTTCCCTGTCTATTTCTAGAGTTCTAAGATGGATTTCAACCATTTGAAGATACTATTTACTATTATCCTACAGATTCCCTTGGTCACAGTACTTCGCTCACGATCTTTATCATTGGGTGACCATATTTCTTCTCACTATTTCATGGCCTTACCTTTTACTTTCTAAGGATTTTTGCTGGAACAACTTTCCTTATATTGCGTTAAACACTTGGTATATTACATTGTCTGTGTCACTGTAACATACCATTTTATTGAAAAATGTGGTTTTGATATTTTTAACTATCATACGGTTTGTTTATTTCGGCAGCAATTCCCAAAACCCTTTTCATTGAAATTATTATCAAATGGGGAATGAAAATATGCTGCCCCCAGTATTTGAGTGAATACCATAATGTATTTTTCCTCAAAACATTTCCAAGCATGATAACAATCCGAGGACGACTCCCTCGGCAGTTTGATTTCCACGTTACACCCACTATTTCAAAATAAAATATGGAAAGTGCAATTAATTAACAACTTAAATCTCTCCTATTTTATACGAAGATATTTTTATTTTACTTTACAAAAAGGAGAACATGTTTTTATGGATGTAATTGGCAATAGATTTTCAATGAGAAAGGAACTCCCTGATGCTTAATTGTACGAACTGTCCGCTAAAGTTTCGGCAATCGAATAATCATCCGTCAAGAGATTGAAAACACGGGTAATAAAGAGAGTATTCGAATGTACATTCAATAGTTTGAAACACCATGGGTTAATAATAAACTTGAAACGGCGGAAATTAAACTTAATCAAAATTTCCAAAATAAATTAATTTTTTATGAATTAAAATAACGGTACTCTGGTTAGATCGATTTCAATTAACAATACTCAAGAGCTTTAGTCTAAATGTAGTTTTCTTTATATGCTAGCCCGGGTCGCTGCTTAAGCAGTCCAATTTTCTGGGATGGGAATAGAAACAGTCATATCTGTCCCAACGGCACTAAGCAAATGAAAAACATGTGTCATTGCTTTGGTAATGGTACTAGCTCAGCTACCTCTTTATTCCGGTATGACTGTGTTAGTGGCGAAGATACATCTTTTGAAAACATTTCCATTTCCAGAGTTAGACGACAACGCAATTGGTCACCCCTTTTAAAACATCAAATGAGAAAATTATTTTAAGCCTCCAAAGATGAGCCATCCACTCAATTCTTTGTGCTAGCTACTCTTTCTTCAGCGATACAATCCCCATACACAATACTATGAACAACGAAAAGTAGTCACGAGTGAATATCTCCCCTTTCCAATGACTAATTCTTTAACGTATGATTTTATTTCAAATAAAGCTAATACTCCGTTAGTTTTCGCAGGTTGTTTAATGCAAAGCCATTTTTTAAGTATTTGTAATTCGCCATTACTATACGAAGCCTGGAATAAAAATGACGGCGATTAATTTACTTCAACATCTTGTAATTTGGTAGGCCGACCAAAAAACGGAGAGTCACTCAAAAACAAGGCAAAGTTTATTCGATTAAGTTTTCTCGAGAGAATGCTCCAGAGTTCCTATCTTGTTTAAGTTTCGTTGCAGTCGGAATTGACGTCCGACCCTCAACCGTAAGGCCACTAAACCAACCGGTAAGGGGACTTGGAGGGGACTGTCGTCTCAATTCCGCTCGGAATGAAGTCCTCCTCGAGCTTTCTCTCTTCACTTATTACTCGGCCCCTTCTAATTCCTCCCTCCACCACCGCCCTCTCCTTCTCCGCAGTCCTAAACCCTATCCCATCCACTGCCGGACGAAAACAGTGGTGTCCAAGTGGATGCAAATGCTGACGTGGAGAGTGAGAAATGGATAACGTCGAGGAGAGGGGGGGATCTTTAGGGTGGTTTTGAGACGAGGGAGGGGAAAGGCCTTTAATTAAACTCTCCTCTCTTTTCTTTAAACTCCCACACCCCCCTCGGAATACGCAACCTCCATTTCAACCCTCCACCCGCAAGCTGTCTTAGCACTTTTTTGAGTGCTGTGGAAGAGCCCGGTTTTTTTCTCTGGAGAGGTTTGGCGAGGGAGAATGAGAGGGAATACTTGGAGTGGGAGGAAATTAGAGCCCTGGGTGAGAGAAAGAAGCCGGGAGCAAAAAAACATAGCAGAGAGGGGCAGAGTAGGCAAAAAAGATTTTAAGAATTAAGACGAAACAAAACAATAACGCGGCACCTTCCCCCACTTTTCTTTCCCTCCTCGGTCTTATTTAATTTTGTCTTCGGGCGAGCAACGCCTCGCAGCCATAATGCATTCGTTTGATGAAATATTTAGGCCTCGTCTTCCCGCTTCTCTCGCCCCCCTCCCATCGCAATTCCCCGTCCCACTCCCACTACCCGCCGCCCCCTTTCCTTCGATAACGAACCACCCTCAGTGCCAGTGGGACCACCTCCTCCCCCTACGCTCGACTCCCACCTCCCTCCCTCGGACGTTTCTTACCTTAACGGCCAAATTCCTCAAGCAGTTGCCAACGTATTCTGCTTACTTGTTGTCCCATAATCCGCCCCACCCTTGTAGTCCGCGTTCTTCCCTTAACTTGAATACTAAATTTTTACCCTCCCAAATTTTTGCTTCTTTCAGTAGTACAACGATATAGCTTCTTTGTCCAATGCGAGTAAAACAAGCATTTTGGAAAATGCCTATGCAAAGTATGATATTCTTTGAAAAGGATTGAATATTTTTCCCAATGACCATTATTTTTTGATCCTTTTCCATGGATTAAAAATTTACAGATGAAATGTGAAGTGTACAGAAATTGATAAATCGAATAGGTACACACTTTGGTATGTAAGTAATTTGAAAAAAATTCAGTTAATACAAATAAATAAATGCACAACAGGAAAATGGCAGTGTTGATCAAAGATGATTATTCTATGTTTCGCATTCTTAGAGAATAAACTGCTTTAAATTATTATTATAAATAAGCATGCTAGCATAAAAAATATCATTCGAGGCAGTGATAGGAAATAAAAAACGAAAATTTTAAATTTGGCTTCGAAGGCATTTCAGCCTATAAGGATTTTTTTAACTATTGCAAACCAAGTGCATATTTTGCATTGATTGATTAGTTTTTTGCTCGCAATACTTCAGTGAAACAAATACAAAATTTACTGTTAAAGATATAACCGCAATGTAGACGCATTGTTAACCTGCTTGCCAAGGAATATGAGGCCACGGAATGCAGTTAGCAGGAAATGAATGGATTGATTGAAAATTTGAAATGCTTTTCTAATTAGAATTGAGATTGCATGTACGCAAATAAAATATAAATTTAAAATTGATTGATTTTTTAATAAACTTCGGCGATGGAAAGCCTGTTTTAAATATAATTCTATCGGGAGTGTCAGATATTTTAAGTGTCTGCCTACATCTGACAATAGAAGCTTTCTAAGGGCAAGCATTTCATGAAAGCAAGTGTATTTAATGCCACTTGTAGTTTCAACGTAGTCATAAGTAGATTCTTCCGAATTAACCTGCCTTTTTGAATTGTCTTCTTCATTCCCTAGTGTTTCTACCGATAATCAATTTCATTTAGCGGGATATCATGAATAGACCTGATGTGTTTTATAATTTTTAACCAAAATAAGGGGAAAACGAGAGGAGACATTAGTTACTTTAATTTACTATGATAGGTTCCAGTGTATAAAAAATATGCACGTAAATATGTGTAATGTAAATAAATGTAAAACTATTTTGAGGTTTATATTTTTTTTTAACTTTTTGGAGCAACAATTAGAGGTGACCGAGTTTTAATCCCAAACAAATACACCGACCGCAGCAATATAAATGGCGAACCCATTCATTAAGGAATTCCCCATGAAATCGCTTTGCCCAAAATATGACTATAGTCTTGCCCGGCAATCTGGGAGGCAAGACTTCCTTGGTCATCCTAAGCGGAATTCCTGTCAAATAAAATTGCTAAAAACAGAGAAAAATTTACGCTCAGAACATGGAATGTCTTAGTTGGGCATTTTGTTGACTTTAAACCTAGTCCTAAGCAACAAGGGCAGGTATTTCCCCTACTCTTTAAGCTTTTTCACTTATATATTCTTTACGACACCTTCCTTATTCATGTAGTAATGATTGCAGTTTTAATTGATTGTAGTTGCAATTGCAACTGTTCCCTTACGTTTTTGCCCTTTATTTTTGAAAATTATGCTATATCAGTCATCTATATATTATGTTAGTTTAGTATTTATTCGCTCTCTGCTTTGTGCCGGCAACAAAATTGGCCAGGTGAAATCTCAAAGATCTAATCCTCAAGCTACGCTATTCTAATGCAATCTCAAGCAATCGTGCACCACCATACATACTACCTTGATCAAAAAGTTCCCGGAATTTATTCAGAAAATTAAAAATACAAGTTTATTCATCTAAATCTATATTGTCCCCTTCAAAGTAATCCCCATCGACTGCAACACACTTATGCCAGCGCTTGATCCAATCCTCGAAACATTTTTTATATTCGGTTTTCGGTATGTCCATCAGTGCTTCCTGCGATTTTTCCATTACTTCCTCTCGGCTGCTAAAACGCGTTCCCCGTAATGGTTTTTTAACTCGATTGAACAGAAAGAAGTCACAGGGAGCCAAATCAGGTGAATTCGGTGGCTGTTGGATGGTATTTGTTGCATTTTTCGTCAAAAAATTACGAATAATGATAGCACTGTGCGACGGTGCGTTATCATGGTGCAAAATCCACGAGTTTTCTGCCCACATTTCTGGTCTCTTTCGGCGAATTGCTTCACGCAAACGTCTCATAACGCCCAAATAATACTCTTTGTTTACTGTCTGGCCTTCTGGCAAAAATTCATGATGCACTACACCGTTGTAATCCATGAAAACCGTCAGCATTGCCTTCTTTTTTGACTGAAAACGACGTGGTTTTTTTGGTCTCGGCTCATTTGGTGAACGCCATTCACTTGCCTGATGTCTGGATTGCGTGTCGTACTCATAAACCCACGTCTCGTCTCCAGTAATGATCCTTTTGATGAATGTGGGATCGGATTCAGCCTCGCAAATCATGTCTTTTGCGACGTCAACACGGTCTCTTTTTTTGCATGAAATTGAGGTCTTTTGGCACCAACTTTGCTGCTACACGACGGAAACCCAAATCATTAACCACAATGTCTTGGGCGGATCCATAGGCAATGTTCAAGTCCTCCGCTATTTCTCTGATGGTTAATTTGCGGTTATTGACCAACATTTCTTTTACTTTATCAATTTTTTCACCGACTTTCGATGTCGATGGTCTGCCACTGCGTTCATCATCTTCGATTGACTCACGACCACTTCTGAACCGCTCGTGCCACTGGTAAACGACCGTTTTTTTTAGAGAATCGTTGCCGAAACACTTTTCCAACATTTCCAACGTCCGTGCGCCACTAAATCCGTTTTTTACGCAAAATTTAATACAAGTTCGTTGTTGCAAATTTAAATCCATTTCTGCAATTGTAAAAAATCGCCAACACACACAGAGATAGATGTACTCTTGGCTACTTAACTTTTGCAAATGTCAAGTTATGACACTAAGATTTAAAGGGAATATCAACAACAGATGTACCAATTTAACAAAAAAAAACAGAACTCAAATCGGAACGATGGGAGAGCCACACGGTGGTTATTCCGGGAACTTTTTGATCAAGGTAGTATATTGTTCATTTAATCCTCCTTTTATAATTAATACCAAGGGTAGTAATCAGCGTTTCGAAATAATCCTCATTAGTTACAGCTACTACTCTACGGTCAGTATTTCCCACCAATCCCGTCAACTTCCGTCCATAAATCTGAGTCATCCAAGTGTACGTATCAAACTAACATCACCGTTGTCAATTTCAATAAATGGTACTTAACGAAAAAGCAACGGAGGAATTGCTTTAAATATTTCAAATATTTAAAACAATTCCCCCGTTCCACAATGACACCATATTTGATGTGACTTTCCACCCTATCTGCCCCGCGATAAGTAAATTCCAGATATGTATTATTCATTTTCTTCTTCTAAATCCAACGCAACATTCAATCAAGTTCTTCCACTTCAGCTAGTCCTTTGGTATCCTAGTTTTTGTTTTACTAATAATTAGGCATTAGCCGTCTTAATGATTTTTTATTACGATTATGTTTGTTTACTATACCAGCCCACTTCTTCCACCTACGTCACGTGCATTTCCAATCGGCTATCCTATGCTCGTTTAACATTTCTTTTGCAATTCGTACGTTTTCTAATTTTTCCATTAAAATTTCACAATCATTCTGATAAGGTTTAAAAAATCATCCACTTTTTTCAATTATTTCGGTATTTACACTCATTACAAATCAGTTTTGTTATTTTCTTAATTAGTAGGAATAAATGTTGTTTGGACGCACCCCTATACCCTTATTTTAGTCCACTACTCACTATCTATTTCTCCCTGTAAATCTATTGTTCTTTTATACGCAGATACCTGTAGGTTTATCTCATGCTAGGGGAAGTTAAGGACTGATCCAATCAAATAATCATGACACATCCTCTATTGATGCATCCGTTCACACACATTTGTCCAAAACAATTAGCGCAGCCATAGTAATGACTCCTTTTCAAACCATGCTTTACTTAAAACTTATCTCAATAACCAATTAGTTTTTATGGTGAAATAATAATAGCAAGTATGGAATCACTTTCATATACTTATCATTCTTATAACATTCTGCAACCGTTCTTACGAGTACTCCGCATTTTCCTCTTTACACTATTTCAAGTGTTGCTATACCCATCACACTGTAATTCATCTCCAAATCAGAAAATGTAAAAATAAGCCAAATTTCACATCACATTAGTTCTAAGTACAGTCAAACACATACTCATATTTTCTAATCAGATTTACACAACATTTCGCTCCCCTGATGTCTATACTCTTTCTAATAACACTTTGGTGATCACATCCTACGATATACATTTCTCTACTATATTTTACACAAAGTAACGAACAGCTATTGCATTCTTCGTTTTGTTCAGAATGAAATAGATTCAGCTAATATAAAATAGCTGGAGAAATAGCTGATAAAAGCTTTAAATATAGGTCCCTACGAAATTTTAAGCAGATAGACCTGGTTCCATAAGGGAAGGAAGTCACTTTTGGCACATTTTCGTCCACATGCTACTCATATGAGCAAAGCCTAGTAATAATCCTTGGGCTGAATATTCGCCATCGGGAACAAGGAAATATTCATTTGGAGGAATAGCCAGAATGTCGCTGCCTGCGACCCGCCGGGAGGTGATACACAAAATGCACTGTCACACTAGGAGCAGTGAGTTAATGTGGAAAGATTTCAGAGGCTATGAAGGTGTTCATGAATGATTAAAGAAGGAGATAAAATTGTAATGAGATAAACTGCGAACTGAAAAATACTTCGATGAATTTTGTTGTGAAGACAATATGCCAGTCATGTTAGAAATGTTTTATCTTATATATGTGTAATATAAGGCTGGATCAAAGAACTCATGATATTATTAGGTATTCTATAGGTAACGTAGATGTAGGATGAACACAAATACCAAATAATTCTCTTATCTCCCCTCAAACAACCCAACATTCTACTCTACAAGTCCCTCTTAATTTCTATATACTTCCTTCCTCCTTTCATTCCGTCCAAAATCTCTATCCTATTCCTCGGAGGTCTAACATCCTCCCCTCTATCACAGTCTTCAACATTTCATTGCTAATCAGAATACTTTGGATTTATTTTTCCTGAATCCTTATGATTTTTCCATACAATCCTCTCGCCTCAAATACCGTACCTAGCATTTCCTCATTGGTTTTCCTTTCTATCCACTTCACCCTCTCATTCCTCCTCAACATATATTTTACATTTGAAAAGCATCTCATCTACGCCCATCATCCTACTTCAATGACCGTGTTTCCGAGCCGTACATAATAACTACGCTTCAATTTTAAGGTTTAGCGAGCCTATTCTCACCATCCTTACTCAATGTCCCTATCATCAATTTTCTCCTCCTTGTGAAAGCTTCTTTGCTTAACGCAATTCTTCTCCTTGTCCCCACTACTTTGACCATTTCGGTCCAAAGCACTTCCGAGATACGTAAACTGTTCTTCCTGCCCTAGTTATTACCCTACCATTTTAATGTTTAGCTTAGCCTTTTTCTTTCTAGAAAAAAGCATTACCTTTGTTTTATTAATATTGATATTCATCCCATACCTGTCGCACTGAATTTCTTATTCACTAAGCAATGCTTGCAACCCCTTGGCTGACTGACAAACTAAAGCTTGGTCATCAGCAAACCTAACTAATTTTATGAATTCCCCGCCCACTTTCATTCCTACCTCCAGTTCTTCCCATGCCTTTTTAATCATTTCCTCTGCATACAGGTTGAACAGCACCGGCGATAATGGACCACCCTGCCTTACACCTTTTCCTAACACTGCCCATTCGGACTCTACATTTCCCACTCGCACCTGAGCAGTCTGAGACATTTACAAGTTGCGGATTAGTCTCCGGTCCTTCCAATCTATACCTCTTTTCTACGATATACTCATTAGTGTTTTCCACTTCACTCTATCAAACGATTTTTTGAAGTATACGAATCAGGAAAATTAATCCTTATTTTCTTCTATGTTGTTCCTTATAAAATCCTCATTACTGCATTGGCATCATGCGCGCCTCTCCAATTCCTCAACCCGAGCAGATCATCCCCTAGGTAATCAAATCCTCTGCTCTCTATCCCCTTGCTGGTGATCTTGAGAACCACACCATCTGCTGCGTGCGAAATCAAACTAATTGTTCTGTAGTCCTCAGATGAAGTAACCTTTGAATTTTTTGGAATTGGAACATACCATACGTAGTATTTGTCTGAACCTTAAGTAGTTCCGCAGCAATTACGTCTACCCCCGCGGCCTTATTGGATTAATTTTCGTTAATTTCCTTCCTATATCACCATCGAGTAAGACTGGAGATAAGCTATCTTCATCTACATCATATTTTCTTCTTCTTTTCTTACTATTTCTAATCGTTTTGGTTTAAGTTCTTAACCATATAGTTCCATACAGTACAGTTCTTTACCACACATTTATTCTTTACACAAAGCTTGAGTGCGGAACAAAAATGTGCCTCGGAAAACAGAGGACTATTCAATTGAAATGGACAAAATTCCCACGGTTTTTATCTAGGATTTAAAGAGATTTGAAAAGTAAAATTATATGGACTAAGTTGCAGGGACTTTGAACTGGGCAAATCTTTGAACAAATTTAACTCGAAGGAAAGCCTATCAACACCAAACTTCAATGGAATAATTTTAATTACCCTCTCAAAAATTGTACAAAAGTGACAATATGAGAGGAGTACAACTCAAAACATTAATTTGATTTCTGCGAATGATTATACTATGAATTATTGACAGAATAATGTACCTGAGTACGGATGTATATACATGGATGAAAAAATGAAGAAAGTGGAACGATTCAAAGTACAATTGCTATGAGAATAGAAGTATGGTAAATATAATCATATTGAGGATGTCTCGTTACTACCGACAGGAGAAGTTTAAATTGTATAATTAAGCTTCCGGGTTTACAAAGTGACAACATGCAACTATTGTATAGTTTTGTGACCACTTGCGAATAATTAGTACAATAAACGAGGTTTTATCAATCTTTCAGTGTGACAGTATGAGGACGACTATATGTTAGATTAATGTATATCACTGCTAACGACGGGAAACTCTCGTGTTCAAATCCTCTGCGAAGCTTTCAGACAAACACAGAAATCCAAGTTGTGCGATTTTGTGGTTACTAGAGCCTCGTGGATTTCACACAACTCAAATATTAGTAATGGGGGAGGTCTGACCATACCTATCGAAACATCCAGCGGCTTGGTTACTGTGATGACAATAAACCACGCATCATACCTAATCTCGAATGGCTTTTACAAAACAAACAAAAAGTAGGCACTGCGTCACGAAAAATGTGCTTTAATGAGAAAAATACCAATTGTCGGTTGTACAATACATTTATCTTTCAGTCATCCGTTTTTTTTTAAGAATTAGCGAAATATTAAGGATTTTCTCTTCTGTCCAATCATAGCTACCGCTTCCCTACGCAGTTTTATAGCTCTTTATTTTTTGGGAAATGAAGTTTTATTGTTCAGTTATCTCACAGGCTTACTAAAACTCATAAAGCAAGAAAAGTGGAAACGCCTTAGAAAGGCCAGCGTATGAGCTAGTATATGGGAGTAAAATCTTTGCTGTTTCTGATAGATGAAATAACTCCTAACACTTTGAACGCAACATTTACTTAACTTAAAGTACTTCTCTAATACCTTTATAATTATTTTGTGCGGAGATATTTCAAATTAAAAACTTTGCGATTATTTTTTTAATTCAAATTCATTCGTGTTTTACTTGATCTCCATTTTCCTGAGCTCAAAATATATTTTAGTTAAGACAGGTCGTTTCACACGTTGATTACTGGTGTGAGAGTGCTTACGCTGCGCTAAATGTAAATCAGTTCATGCATATTGCGTTTAAAGGATCAAAAGAGCCCCTGTTTAATTTAGAGTTGAAAAGAGAGACAGGCAAAAGATTCAACAATTCCTAAAATCTTGAAAATATGTGTGAGGAAGATAAAATGTACGAAGCACCTCAAATTTTATATTTCCTTTTACAGCAGATTTTATTCCCTAAATTAGTTACTTCGGTGTTTTCTGTTTGTGCCAATTCCTCAATTACATGTATATTTTAATATTCCCATGCGTCTTAACGTAACACCCGTTTCCCTCAACCTCGGTGGTGATCCAAGAAAACTGGTAACATCGGAAAGTACCTGGAGTGTTGTTTTGTAGCCAAATTTTCCCTAATTGGTTGTCATTTCATGTGTATTATACAATTAGGGATGTTCTAATATAACTAGTATAAATTACATAAATAGTACATTTTTACTTATAAAGTATATAGAGATATATAGTAGCGAAATAATCGTGTATATTTGATGAATTTTGAATGGAGCTTCCTTATAAAATATTTATTTTTCCATTTCACACGGAATAGGTTAATGATGTACAGAGGAATATCAGTTTTTAATTTTATTGGCTACAAATAATGACTACAATGAAAGACAAATTTAAAGATCTAGATTTAGTCCATTATTCTGATAGATAAATAAATCTAAAAAGCAACATAATAATGAATTAAGGGATTATGTTGAAACGACAGTCGGCTTTCATTAGCTAAGAGAACATCCATAAGGATTTTTATTTCCTTAAAATTCTAAAAACATCTATTAACCAATGTCAATCTAGAGGCCTCTCAGTCGAGGCCATCATCACCATACGCCACCTTTTCATAAAGACTTCGGACCACCTTCCATCCATTCTATCTCCCACGACGGTCCATCAGACTGAGTCTGTTAAACAAGAGTCTCCTCATACAGCTAAACAGGTACATGAACACCTTGCTGGATATATTAAAAGTTGACTGGGCCGAGATGAAGGAAACGAAGCAGAGATGGCCGCAAACATTTTTCGCCAAACTGTTCGCACGAGTGCGGCGAGGGCATGCGGGTAGAACACACCCTGACGCGCCGCAATGAGAATGTGATGCAGGGGACATTCGGAGGTGGTCGGGAGGACCGGAGAGGAGGGAAGGGCAAAGTGTGCGGATCCGCGCTCGTGAAAGTTGCGGAACAGGGAGAGAGGGAAGAGGGGAGAGGTGGGTTGGGGTGGGGTGTAAAGGGGATCGGGGTGTAAAAGGTCGGCAGCGTAGGGACGGGCCCGGCCTTCAAAAGAACGGCTCCGAGATTGTATTCATCTGAGCAAGTTTTTGAGTGCGGTGTTCTGCAACGAAGGTGTGTAAGTTTAAGGGGAAGCAAACAAAGTATTGAGTCTGGCGAGGTTGAGGAGTGAGAGTGGCCGCAGGGGTCGGCGGGAGAGCGCCTACTTTCGGAAGGGGGCGGGGGTGGTGGAAAGAAAAGGGTTCCCTGCGAGAAAGGTCGGTTGAGATGCATAATGGGAAGAGGGGCGGGAGGGACGGGGAGCGGGACCCAGGAGAGGCCTCGCCGCCATAGACGCTTCCGGATGGACTTTCAACGAAAATCATCATAAAAGAAAAAAATTTAAGAGCCAAGATTCATTTATTCATTCTAATTATTATAACACTCTTCCCTGAGGTAGTGGATATCAGTGGGAACACACACACACACCCACTGGTACACACACTTCCCCTTTCTGTTTCAAACCCTTCCTCCACCCACCCCCTCCCTCCCCGACTGGTTCCTCTCCGCACCCACGCCGCCGCCATATCCTCTTCTTTCCTTTGGCATCCGGCGGTGGCTTCGCGAAGAGGAACAAAAAGGATTTCTTTTTAAAAACTTTTAATTAACTTTTGGAGATGCGGATGAGGGTGGAGGAACGGAAGAGGGTAGAAGGAAAAGTTGAAATGCAGGGGAAATGGAATGAGTCGGTCGTATGAAATGGGGAAGGGGTCTCTGGGAAGTAGAAGGAGAGGGGATGTTTCTGTTGGAGAGGGGGGGGACAGAGGGGGGTAGGTCTCTGTGGCCGGTGGCGGGGGGATGGTTGGTCGGTCGCCCCGGGAACGGCCGATGGAGGCGACGTTAACGGCGGCCGTCGGAGCGCTGCTAGGGGACGCAATCGAATGCAGTGGCTAGTTCAACGTTAATTTTTGTTTGTGCGGGTTTTCGACTCTCACTCACTTTCGCACGGTTCCCTTCCTTTGGATGGAGATTGCGACGATGAATATTTAATCTCTGCTGCCTTTGCCTAAATTATTCGTCGTCCGACGAGAAGAATAACCGAAAAACTTTTTTCGGGCGTGTTTACCCAAGACAAGTGTTTTGAAAAGCAATTCTGGGGTAAATATTATCGCCAACGAAGAAACGACGCTCGGCGTTATTTCAATCGACTCAAAATTCGCTAAAAATGGAAAATATTACACTCTCTCTCATATAAATGCGCGTTGTCCGAAGGAACCGGTTATTTGAATGAATCGGTGAGAAATTTTGGATGGGAACATTGAAATGTGACACCTTACTACTCTGCAATTACAAAAGCTACACTTTTCAAATAAATTATTTCCCATCTAATGTGAATACTTAATAATCTGGGTAAAACTATCGAAAAACCTTTAAAATGCATAAACTTTTCATTTATCGTCAATTATTGAACTCTTTAGATTAATTATTAATTTACTGATCGAGGAGGAAACTTAATGGAATGAATGAAATAAAAATGAAACTTATAGTGTTTTATTTGGTGCCACCCAGGGGTTTATAAAAGAGCGAGAATGCAGATGAGATATTTTTTCGTGTACCGAACCTGCCACTGCTCGAACAAGAGGGCGTTCACGAGCAGATGTGCTCGCAATTGAAATCGATGTTACAGAAAGTGGAGGAGTTTACTGCAAATGAAATTTGGTTAAATTATGATGAATATGAGAGTTAACTACAATGGTCTGTGTCGAAATCTCTTGCATTACTAATACAAATAACTGTCCGAGTGTTTAGAAAAGTTATGGCAACATCATTTTTCAGTATTGAGGAAATTACGTATCAGCATGCGATACCGGTGGATACAATGTTAAATGGAACACATTATAGGAATATTCTTTAATTCTTTAAGGGCATGCCTGTCGTATAAAGCCACAATTCCAAGCAACTGGGATATTGCTGACCAACACGATAAATCACTGGCGTGTAGTTTCCCAAATGCGAAGAAACAACGTCGTGGAAAGTGCGTTTCATCATCAGACTCAGTTGAAGTGTCAATGGCTGCTCAGTCAAATTTGAAAGACGTATCGAAAAAGTGTTCCTTCATGTCTTAATAGACTGTAAAATAAAGGTATAACTTATGCATTCCATCCAATGGTAAATTAAGTATATAAACACCGCCAAAGTTTGGAAAATGAATAAATGTATGTAGTTGAAGAAAATAATGATCATTTTTTTGGCGAACGGACTCGTAGATCAAACTGAAACACAAAAAATAAAAATTGAAGTAATGAAGATGTACGAATCACGAAGAGTTAAGAACGGCTTAAATTTAAATTTAAACCATTTCTATTAAAAGCCGTTATTGGCGTTAGTCGCCCGGCTAATTTAAACAGCGTTGAATAAAAAGTGTGGGCAGCGACGGAGTGGAGGCAATTAGCGATTCCTGGTGCCTAAGGGACGCTGATTTTAAAAGCGTTTACTTCCACTTATTTAGGAACATTAATATAAAAGTAATCCTAAATTTCATGGCCTGCATACTCATAAAGTGTAATTGTAAATCAGAAAGCCGATGATACTCCGACGTAATAGGAACTCGAATTATACAAAACTGAACGGAAACACCTATAAATAGTGGGATATCTACTTCACAATGCCGTCGCGGACAAACAGCTTTCATTTGATGCATGCGTGAAGAAATAGTTTTTATGACTCCTCCCTTCTACACAAAACATCTTCTTTAAATACACCATCGGATTTCACCACTGAAATTGAAAACTAATGAACGCCCAAGCATTTTTCACCATTTAAAAGGAAAACCCACATCAAAAAGTTTTGGAAACATGTTAATGTGAATATATCAAGATGGTAATGTATTTGCTGCAAGGCGAATGCCTATCTCATATCGAGGGCACTATCCTGGCGTTATTTGCAGAATGAACCGTCTAGGAAATCTTGCACGCATGTTCCGCGAATAAAGAAGACAAACCCAGTGCACAAAGAATTTTTAATCAAAAATACCATGGCAGGCGGTCAGCATTCGAAAATATTTCCAGGGATGGGAATGCTACATTTTTGCATTTATAATTTGCTGACTTGAAATTCCCAATTGCATTAGAGGAACCTCGGATACTGTAGATATAAATCCATTTGAAGATTACACGCAGCCAAAGAAAAGAATGTTTAAAAGGCCACGGGTCAGTCATATATTCCCAGAAAATAAAATTAATTCCAAAGGAAAGAAACTTCTTAGCGATCCTTACCCCGTTTGTACATACTGCATTTTTTTAATAGATAAAATGCTAAGTGAAGGAATTTTACAGCAAATTTTTATTTTGTCAAGCCCAACAAAAATTGAATTTGGATTGCTCCACGTCCGCAGAAAAAGATTTAATTTAGTTATATCAGGTTTTGTTTCATGAGCAGAAATGAAATCAATATTTATTCATAGTTACTCGGTTCAGTAAGCTTAATTGACTACAAAATGGAAAAGCAGCAATTGAATTATTAAAATTGAAAATTCAAAAGCTACAAGTGTGAATAATTTGAACTCTTAATCCGATTTTCAACCCCCAAAAATGAGAAATTTTATTCATGCATCACAATGTTTAACTTATCCGCTTAAATAACTGAATAAACTCCAACATCTATCATTAAAATAATGAGAAATAAATAATGTGAATAACAAAAACCATTTTAAAACGCTAATATCTCAGTAAGAATATGACAAGGTAGGAGGAAATCAAATTGCCAATGTGAGGTTATGAGACCTCACCTTATCATATAACATGTACTTGGCAGTGGTGTTACTATATTTTTTCTAAAATACAAATGCGTTGGTTTCTTAAATTCCCAAATTCTATTTCGAATTTTAATGAGGAAAAAATGTTCAAAATTTCAGCTGAAACCAAATGAAATTCAATCAAAAATTTTTTTCAGAACACTATGTGGAATGCATTCCGAAATCCTCGCTAAAATCATTCATATAAGACTTATGATACTATCAACTGGAATATTTACTCCAGCCAGTAAAAGACTAACGACCGTGGCTTCTCTTGAAAGAAATCGAATCTTACAACTATGATACAATGATTGTATTTTTATGCGATGAATTCGCAACTGATATTTCATTATTTTAGGGTTTATAGTTCAAAGAGAAAGTCTCAAAACTTTTCAATAAGCCTTTTCGTATTATGTGACAATCACAAGAGACTTAAAATTCATCCATTTCGACCAATGGAAAGCTTTCTTCCCGACTCCTTTAGGCACCGACACATAGCCGCCGTTAATGGAAAATCCATATCGCATAGCGGGAGCGTAACGGGAGCTTGATCCCCCAAAACGTTTGGAGTTCTATTGCATTAAATGTTCTCCGCTCTCCCGTTTCGGTTCCTCCGTCTGCCATTCGTCAAACTTTTCCCTTTCACTTTTCCCGGTCGTTTATAAATACTGCCTACTCTGCGGCAGCTCCTGGCGATACGCCCTCCCTCCCACTCCCTCGGAACCACCCTCATTGCCTCCAACCCCTCCCATTGAATAATATCCACCGCACACCCTTCACCTGCCACCACATCCCTCCTCCTCAATCTCCAATTCTGTTACCAAGTCTCTTCTTATTCTCTCCATTCTCCGCTTATCCCAAGTTGTCGGATACTCTTGCGTGATGATGCGATCCGTTCATTCGGAAGTCCCTCTATCATTGCACTGCATAGGTAGGGTGATAGATGTGCGTATATGTATTGCGGGTTTCAAAGATAATACGCCCTATGGCCTCACCTAAAAGATAAATGTTTTTCCTCAGTTATATGGTGTCAGAAATGAATAAAGCGGCCCGAGCTCGTTTTTCCTTGCCCTGCTGGAGATTCCTCAGGGCTCCGTTAAAAGACTTGCCCGCTGAATATCGTGGGTTGTTGTACTTGGTACCACCTTCAGAAATAGAAGCGTGATTAATATGAAAATGAGCAGTTGTAGTTGGGTAAGTGGTAAATGGAACTCGAAGGTAAAATAAACTATCATATGACGGGGAAAACATTAAACAAGCTATGCAGATTGAAAGTCTACAGAATAGATTTTCCTCCATTTGCCAAAAGAGAGAGCAGTGAATATTCTACTTATGAGGAAGAGTTAAGTACAAGCATGGACATATTTTTTCTAATAATACAGTACCTACTATGATGTGGAAATCATCAAAAATCTACCAAATGGTTATATTCTGGTGTGGCGGGTATCGCTATCATATTTTTTATATAAGACCAAAACCTATCTGAGGAGAGGTAATGACAACCAATGATTATGACAGTTATCAGTTTATCATTAGCAAAAACTTCAAGGTTACGTAAAACTCATTCCTTAGGTGAAAAACAAGACCACGACTTCAAATTGGAGCAAAGAGTTTTCCTGTGAATTGTTGGCATGGTGGAAGAAGACTGCGGGAAAAGGAGGACACAGTAATTTAAAAGAAATACGTAAGAGCCATTTTAGACAAGACTAATTTGCAGAGAACTTAATCGCCTTATTTCTTTGTGCACTGAAACTGCATCTACTTTCAGTATATCTACTTAAATGGGGATACTTAATTAATTCACTTAATCGCCAGTTCAAGTCCCTAACACATGTGGGATGAGAGAAATGAAAAAAAATCATGAATAATCCTGCAAAAAATCAACATCGCATAGTTGTAAAAATTTTAGCATTTTTCTTCTTTCTCGAAGAACAACAAAATTTTGTCCATAGACCAAATCATTGACCATAAGGCAATTCTTGTAGAGTTAAAAACCGCCAAAGTTAAGTTAAGTTCGTCAAAATAAAAAAGTAAAGCGTGAAATATACCTATACAACAAGGCAAATTATAACGGAGTACGAGAATGCGTAAAAATAAAATTACCAGAACACACGACAAAAACACTGACAACCAATACAGAGAACACTTGGAAATATTTCTTAAATATTTTACGCGAAGGAATGAAGGTGTAAATCCCATCCAAACTCAAATGCGACATTAAGGAACCTAGATGGTACAACGGGGAAGTCAGATGGGCATTAAGAATGCAAAGAAAGCTACAGTCAAATTTCAGAAAGACCAAACAGCAACTAAAACAATGTCGTAAAAAGACGAAAAGTATTATGCGCACAGAACTACACTCTTTTAAATCTGAAATGCTTTGCGAATATCTTGAGGAAAATTCAAAGTCATTCTGGTCCTACGTTAGGGAAATACAGGGTAAACGTCCAACTGTTCATTCTTTGAAGACGGAAAATGGAGAAATCATTACAAAAAGCGTGAAAAAGGGAAATATTTTAAACCATTTTTTCCAGAGCATCTACAATAAAACACAAACGCAGCAAAAGATCCTCCACACCCACCCTGGGAAAACAAGAGCGGACTTACACTCACCATGCAGGGATTAGTACAACTCCTCCGTAATATCAAAGCACACAAGGCACCTGGTCTGGAAGAAATACCTGCTAGAATTTTAAAGGAATTAGCTGAAGACATTACCCCGTTTAAACATATTGTTTTTCTAAAATCGATAGGAGAAGGCTCAGTGCCTCGTGACTGGAAGCTAGCCCATATAAATCCCATCTACAAAGGCGGCGCTAGGGATGAACCAACCAATTACCAACACATTTCCCCCATCTATTTCACCCATCGATCTCTTGTAAAGTATTGGAACACATTATTGTAACTAACATTGCGAGATTTCTTGAAAGTAGGAAAATACCAATCCAGAACCAGAACAGATTTAGGAAAAGCAGATCTTGCAAAACACAACTTGGTCTCTTCATTCACGATATACTTAGATCGGGAGAAAACAACACACAAGTCGATGCGGTATTCCTGGATTTCAAAAAAGCCTTCGACAAAGTCCCACACAATAAACTGTCACATAAACTTAAATACTATGGAATCAATGAGAAAATAATTGATTGGATCAGAGACTTCTTGTGAAATCGCAAACAAGTAGTAGTCATAGATGGGTTGTGCTCAACGGATAGAGATGTAACTTCGGGCGTCTCCCAGGGAAGTGTAGTAGGGCTTCTTCTGTTCTTAATATACATTAATGACTGAAGCGCACACGTTGGTAGCAATCTGAGGTTATTTGCTAACGACACGGTGGTATACAGGGAAATAAGATTCCAACTAGATCGCGAGCTACTCTCTAGAGACTTAGACAATATCTCGGAATGGTGCATTAAATGGGGATTAACACTTAACATAGATAAATGCGCAGTCTTCAAATTTTGGAACAAAGGAAGCGACGAACAGGATATAAACTACGAAATAGAGGGTTCGGTACTGACCACGGCCAATCAAGTTAAATATTTGGGGGTTGTTCTAACACCACGTCTTTCATGGGGAGCACATATCAGGACAATATGCGGATCAGCTTTAAAGAAACTTTGCTTCATAAAACGGGTGGTGGGGAAATGTTATGAGAGAGTTGAAGAGAGGTGTTATTTTGCTCTAGTTAGACCTCATTTGGAATATGCCGCAAGTATTTGGGATCCTTGAGAGCAAATTTGGCAAAAAGAATTAAATAAAATCCAGAGAAAATCAGCTTGATTCGTTAAAAATTGTTATGATAAGAACACAAGTGTGATAGGTCTCTTAGGGGATTTAGGCTGGGAACCACTTGAAGTGCGGAGAGAACAAGCGAGATTTAGACTTTTAGAAAGGTTCAGAACAAACGATTTTAACGATGAAACTAAAGGAATTATAATGGCCCCACACTACTCAGGTAGATCAGACCACAAAGATAAAATAAGGGAGATAGATTCCAGTTCAGATAGATACAAATGCTCATTCTTTTCCCGAACAACCAGAAATCATAATGGTAAGAAACGGAAGTCTCTTTAGAAATTTTAAAAACATTGAATTTACAGGTTGGAACAATATTAAAAATTGCAAAGATGTTAAGTATACTTTCAGGTGCATGTGTATGTTAGTTGGTAGTTCGAGTGTTTGCATGTGTGTGGGGTGTAAGTGTTCCTGCATGAATGCATGCCATGTTTTTTTGTGGATGCATGAATTTGTGGTTTTTGGGTGCAGTTTTTTTTCTTTTCTAAATTACGGGTGGTGTCCTAACACCCCCCTCCACGCGTCCTTGCGGCGGCTTGCGGGGTATTAAGTAGATTTAGAAGTAATTCATCCAAAATTCAGCGTAGAATTCTACTGATAGACCTTCTGGCACTGAGTTTTTTATTCTTGTTTAGTACTCTAATTGCGCTGCTAATTTCATTTTCATCCAAGGGATAATCCATGAATTTTTTCTCTGAATCGGAAAGGCCAATTTGACCTTCTTCAGCACCCATTTCAGTGCCTACGTTACAGTCCTCTTTAATATGAAGGCTGGCGTATTTGGTATACATATATCGGTGGATGGCAGCAGGATCATTCACCAGTTTTTCATCCACATTCAGTTCGGACAGACACGCCAGTTTTGAGGGCGACGGGCATTTCAAACAGCCTTTTTATTGAAGGAGCGTCTTTGGAAATAATTTTTTCCCCATCTGAATGAAGCAATTGATATTCCCCGCCACTTTTACACATTCTGTGTGCAATATTTAACGATGATTGTTTTGCATTTCCTGAAGTGTATTGAGGACCACGCTAACTGTTTCGGGGGATCGGGATGGTGCGGTGGCTAACGAACTGGCTTTCCATTCCAATGCACATTAGCGGATGACTCCGTTTAAAGTTACTGTTGCGGCATTTCCCGCAGTTTATTTGGAATTGGCTTTACATTGTTGGGATTCTTTATTCATCATCAGGAAGGTCCATCAGATGCAGGACCACGGAGCACCAAAGAGCTACAGACAGAAAACTATTCCGACTCTCGGCAATTGCCGAACTTGCGTGGTCGGAACCCGAACGCACGATCAAGTTCAACCAACTTGAGTACTGGCAAAAGAAAGGCATTATTTTCCGAGACTAATAAGCGAAGCGGTAGAAATATTGAAGAATCACAATAATTTCAACTGTAAGGACGGCTTCACCCTGATTCCCACATGGAAAAGGGTGAATCCTATTCGCCACCAAGAAAGAGCCAATCAGAGGAGCTCCGAGCCAGTCACCGTCTCCTATAGTATTAAGCGGTCAAATCGCGACGCAGATGAACCGAGCTCGAAGAGACTAAGGCCTATAACGTGTTTTGCCAGACGTCTTTCTTTATAAATGTATTATTGTATATTATGTTGTTCGCTGTTTGGCAAAATAAACCTTACCTGAACATAACGGCGCAGAACACTATCATCCTGAAGACGCCTCCAGGACTGAAGGCGAAACAGTTGTCCATCAACACGGAAGCAGTATGGATCCGTGTTGACCCTTGTTTGGCGAGGAGTGCAGAGAACCGAGCAAAGCACGGAGGTTGAGCATGAGTGTCAGAAAACCACGTCTGTTGAATTCAGCGTTTATAGTGTGTGTGTGTGTATTTAATAAGAATATAAAGTTTAATGAAAAAGTATGACAATATATGGCGCGCGCCTGAAAATTTGAAACCATTACACCACAAACACTCTTCTTTCAAAATTACAATCATTTCTTTTGTGCATGGGAGGGCGTGTCTCCTATGGCATTGCTTATTCAAGTAGTCGAAGAGCGTATGGGAGTTGGGTTTTACTGAAGTCACAAAACCAAAATTCTCTCTATAGGCAGCAATACGAGAACCTCGTATAAGCAAATTATATTTCGGCGATTTAAAACTTCTGAAAATGTAATTCCAGTCTCACGTAAAAGTGCACCGTCTTTCTTTTGGTAACGACTCAACCAGCAGAACGACCACGGCGATCGTCAGCCTCCCAGAGATGACGCTCTCTCTTTCTCAATGAAAGGACGTTGGAACAAACCACTTTATATCTTTACCACAAGGCACAGGAATTTCAGAAATTTTGCTCGCCATAATTTTTTTATTAATTTCATTCAACTCGAACTTTATTTAACTGCGAAACTTGCGTGCTGTTTTGAAACGGAGGGTTTTTGTCTCATGGAGAAGGTATCAGTCGGGGCCACGAAAACCTCTCCTTTATACGCATCTAATTTTCTGCTTTCTCTTGGAAGAGAGAGGGAGGGAGCCCTTTCGCTTTTATCCAATTCCCTCCTCCCTTTCCTCTCCGCTTTACACCGCTTCCTTCCACGCCTGGAACGCCAAACCCTGCTTCCTAAACCCCAGAGATACAGAAATAAGCATATATGTAATGAACAACCGCTATCATTGCTTTGCTTTCTCAAAACCGAGTTTTTTACATTTACCTCTGCTTATAGATTTCAGTTGACTTTTGGTGCATATTTTACATACATACAATGCTGCTTCATTAAAAGAGAGATGTTAGTCAAGAGCATAAACAGAACCATTGATATTCCGTAATTATAGCATCCAGTGAAAGCACTGGAGCTCAACAATTCAAATATATACCCTTTTTGTTAATCTGGAGTACGTATCCAACGGGGTTAATAATATTTGTAAATTAACTTATTTTACTTTGAAACTAACTACGTTGTCAATCCATCACACGGCCTTTGAGAATTTTGAGACACGGCTTTAGATACTAAGACGATGAATTCAATCATTAAAAATTAGTTCTACATTATTTTATGAATAATTTTTTTAGCGATATTAAAGACGTTCTAGATATAAAAATATTTTGGACATAAGCAGAAGTATTTTAGATAATTGTCGTGATTGAAATAAGAATAGGTTATAAAATTATTATTGGATTTAATTGCATTGCATAATGTTCTAGGTAAGGGGGAAATGTGATTAAGAGTCATAATCAAATGATAAGTATGTTAACGTTAACGACAACGTTTTTTATGGATTCTTTACAATAAGATAGCAATAGCGTTTGGCATGAATTCACCATTGTGTTCTTGAGAAAAAAGTCTTTGTAATTCGTAAAAAATCTTTCTTATAAGAAATGAAATTTTAATAGATTGTGATATTTCTCGTTGGCATAGCATCACTACACTTTTCTTCATCCGTGTCCATGGTTTTCTTTCAGACGTCATCGCCAACCCTTTATCCATCCACCTGCTTCATCTCCTCCGATTTTCACCCCTTCTCACCCACTAATCCACCCAATCCTGTTCCCACACCGCCGCCGCGCTTGCCGCTTACTCTTCATCCCCCGGCCGCATCCCATCCATCCGCACCGTAATCCGGCGGCGTCGCCGGATAAAGCGTACACATATAGCGACTTAAGAAATGGCATCAATATTAATTCATTTCTTGCCACTGGCCTTAAATATTGAATTATAAGGTACAAGGGAGGACTTTTCAAATTCTTATTAATTTCTCATCCCATGCCTCTCTCTCTTTCTTTCTCCCTTTCCTTTCTCCATCGCTTGAGGTACCGTATATTCCCGCTGCAAGTACCCTCTCCGCCCTTCGGTCCTCCACTGTTCAACATTCCTCTCTCAACGCAAAGCTGCTATCCTTTTCAAACATCTTTGCGGCATAACACATATTCAAATGTTATGAGACTTTTTCCAGATGAATACCATTACTGTTTCCGTCACTTATAACGTTTACGTATATCCTATAAATATATTCCTATTCGTCGGTATGTCGCTACACGTGCACTATCGATATAATTTACAAAACTCATGCTATTTCCTCTTTTCTCACCTTCAATTCCCACATGTTAGGGGCATAAATGCTGTTTCCTTCTACACTAACACATTATCGCTCGTTTTATTAGGATTGTTTCTTATTCATTTAACAAACCTAATGCTATGCCTTGGCAAACTAGAAAAAAAAGACAATTTAAGAGAGTAATTTGGTAAATTGATACAATTTTTAGGAAATATAAAGGTGTGTTATTGAAGCTGATTCAATCTTTAAGCATTGAGAAACAATATTAATGAAAGAAAATAATTTAAACACAGGCAGTAGTAGACTATGGGTACATGAAATTTAGATGTAAAACTTCAGAAGAGTTGAATTCAGAATTTCGACGTGTACATGAAATATTAAGGCTTTGTTCTAAAAATTTGGACTATGAGTTTTTAAAAAGTAATTAAATATCGAAATATCACTTGTATTGTTAATTTAAGCTTAATTTGATACAATTCTTTATGCGTTATGTTTTCAAAGGTTTATTTTAATTATTTAAGAGCGTAAAAATCAAACTAGAATCTCCTATCTCCCGATTCGGTCCACTCCGAAGCACCATACTGATGATTTAAATTCTGGTAATGAATATTGGGACATGATGTTAAGTGAATTATTAGCAAATGGTAGACGATCGATCATCAACTCTTGAAGTTTACTGCAAAATGAACTGAATTCCAAGAATACGTAGACAATTTTCTGATTTAGCGTCAATTTCATAATCATCCTAGATTATGCTCGCACCCTAAATATCCGTGATATATTGTGTTTCCATTCGCATTCCGTCAATTGATCAATGCAGGGCAAAGGCAAGCGGATGTACATAAAGCAAGCTGGAAGCTATTTTCTCTGCTTTCTTCTTTGCTAACTTCCCAAAGAGATCAAGAAAAGGACGGAAATATAATTATCAAAAATTCTTTTAAAACTTGGTAAAAGTAAATATATTCATGAATTTTTTTTTAAAATAAATGCATTATTCCCTTTTTATCTATAGTTACAAACTTGGTGAATTTTTTCCCAAAATTTAACATGCCAGCAAAGTCTATTGAAGGCAAAGAACACAAAATTTTGTAATATACTTAATATTCAACCTTTATTCAGCAAGGGCTCAGTAGAGAACAAGTGAAATAGTGTTCTCTACATATCTTATAACATTTTTTTAAATACTTCCAGGATTAAAGATTACTAGGACTCCTAAGAGGCATGCGCACCGTATTACATATTTCTGATGCCCAAGTTAGATTTGCAGTTTATATTAAGACATGAATGAAATTGAAAACCAGATTTTCAATCTTTTCAACCATTTTCAAAGCAGAGAAATAAGTTGATCCACCTGAATTATTCCAAGTTTTGATAAGAAGCACAAATACATCATGGCCCTTGTCTATTGACAAGGGCCAAGGGCCAAGGGGAATTACTGGTAGTCCTAGTGAAATTTAAGGCATTTACCCAGTATTGCAAACATGCAGCGCATACGATATGTTCAATTAGTTTTCCAATATTGAAACTTTCACACACAGAAGTTTTTTTTTTCGTTTTATCAACGTGACATTATCGCCGAAACATTGAAGTGACTTATGAGAGTATCCCTTTTCTAAGTGTTATCTCTAGTTAAATGGTGTCATTCAATTATGTATGGCTTCACTCCTCTAAGGCGTCCTTCAACATGAGTGAGTGTGTCTATTTCTATGCACACACATACACACGCATGCATTTATATAATTGTGTACTTACATACATTTACATGAAGTACATTGTACAGACAGTATTAGATATTTTACGTTTCGATGGTCAGGCCACCATCGTCGGCAGCCACTGAATTTGAGCCTACTGAAGATCTTTCATTAACGTATATAGCCCTCGCCCTAAGAGCCTTCAGTTCTATGAGTCCCCAAAGATAGATGAGACTACCGACCACCGGCGTCCTAATGCTTCTAGCATCGATTCTCCTTCTGAACGTCCTTTACCAAACCCCACTAATTATCTACTATTTACAGCCCACTGTTAAGTCCCTCCTTTCCCTCGTCAATGATATTTTCAAGTTCCTCAGCCCCCTATACTACATATCAAGCCTTAAAAATACGTACTTACTATTTGACGCCATTAATACCATTTCTGTCTATATCTCCATTCCGCACGCACGTAAATGGATGGCCTAGAATATTTCCAATATTACCTCGCTCAACGCCCCATACTTCTTTGTCCAACTTTCATATCTTCCTGGTAGAATTATTGTTAACGGAAACGTCTCCGCTTCCAATATCGACTTTTTCCTTTGGATAAAAAGGTACCACAATCAGTACCCGCATGGCTCCTTTCAATGCTTGTCTTTTCATGAAGCACCTTGAAAGTACCTCGCGCATTAATACCTTATATCCCGTTCTGGGCCTTACCATTCATTTCTACCATCTCGGCCTCATCCCTAACATTCTTAGGCATTGAAATTTGTCTTCAAAATATTGCGTTTATTATCAACGTTCACACACAACCAATAAATAACGATCAGTACCTCTATCATCGCAGCTGTCACCCATGCCTCACTAAACGCTCCATTAGATTCTCCCTCTCCGTTTCCGCGTATCGGAATTGTAATAACGAGCCCTCCCCCTTTCAATTGGAATTTATCGTCGAGTGGAATAGAAAGTGAATAATAGTTGACAGGAAGCGAGGATGGAGTTGTAGTGAATAGTGTTCCTTGAAAATTACTGCAGTGATGTGTTCTACGTACTCTTGTGCTGCGCCGAAAGTAATACCCTGAATTTTCTTATCTGCCTATCTTAAGAAAGACATTTTTATTACTTAAGTCATTAGGACGACCTGATGAGAGATTAAATTAGGCCTAAACTGCACAACGGTTAAATTTTATTGAACATTAAAATATGCCAAATGTTACTATCTTTTGCCCTCAGATTTTAATTTTAAGCGTAGCCTTTCTCTTTCTAGACAATCGCATATTCCTTGTTTTATTTATATTGATTCCCATCCCATATCTATCCAACTAAACTTCCAATTAATTTATGAATGCTTTCAACTCCTTGGCTGACAGACAAACTAGAGCTTGGTCATCAGCAAACCTAACTGATTTCAGAAATACCCCTCCGGATTTCATTCCTGCCTCAGGTCCTTCCCATGCTCCTTAAATGATTTCCTCCAAATATACGTTAACTAGCATCGATGATAATGGAAAACCAGCCTTACACCCTTCCTGACACTGCCCATCCGGACTCCCCGTTCCCCACTCGCACCTGAGCGGTCTGAGACATGTACAGGTTGCGGACTAGCCTCCTGTATCTCCAATCTATTCTTAGTCTCTGCAATATATTCATTATTTAATCCCTTTTTACACTATCAAATGACTTTTCAAAATCTAAGAAACAGGAAAATAAGTCCTGATTGTATTCTATATCCCCCTCGATTAATAATCTCATTACTGCAATGGCATCACACGTGTCTCTCCTATTGCTCTCCATCCTTTTGTTGATTATTCTTATTGCTCTGTAGTCCGCACATGAGGTTATGTGAATTGATAAATCTGTTCCTAAACATGTGTCTAACCATAATATATAATCTAGATGATACCTTCTGAGTCACCTGGCATTTTCCATGCATACCTGCGTGTTTTGTGGTGTCTAAACCAAGTGCTGGTGATGACTAGCCTCTGTCTCCTGCAGAACTCAAATGCTTTCTCCCCGCGGCCATTCCTCGTGCCTACACCATAGTCCCCCACCTCATTACCATCTCTTCCCTCGCCTACCGTCGCATTCCAATCCCCCATCACTATCAAATGTTTCCCTGCAGGAACACACGCGATTATGTCCTCTAACTGATCGTATATCCTATTGACCTCTTCTTCTTTATGGTTGCTCGGTGGCATGCATACTTGAATAATAACCAAGTTCGTCGGTTCTGCTTTTTTCTCTACTAGTAATATTCTATCCGTTACCTGTTGTATGTTGACTACTCTTCTTCCTACCTCTTCATTTAATACTATGGCAACCCCTCGTTCGCTTATGTTCCCGCGCGTCTATATTATTCTATAATTATCACTACAGTAATCCCCGCTATCCTTCAATCTCACCTCGCATAGACCTAAAATATCTATTATGCCCCTTTCCATCTCTCGTTTTTCCTTTCAAGGGTTTCGTGGGATGACGACCGCGGAAGCCTTGCCTCCCCCGCTGCCGGGCACGACACACGGCCGATTGGGCCGAGCCCCGTGGTTGCCAGGACTCAAAATACTATATCTCTATTGTCCATCATATTTTTCTTGGGAATGATAATTGAGGTGGTTTCCCGTTGCCTTCCTCAATAGTGTTTTTAGCGTGACACCACCACTCAAAGGCCACCCCACTGGGGTATGACGCCATTGCAGCCGCCTCACTGAGGAACAGACGCTGCGTGGACTACCTTTCGTCTGGCTCCCAAACTTCGACCTATTTGACATGTTTGACTCTACCAGGAGCAATTGTGATTGCTCCAACCAGGACTGATCTTAGGGTCTTCGGAACGCACAAGCCCTTCCAACACGTCAAGGTTGTAGTCCATGTGAGGGACAAGTAGGTTTATAAGGTAATACTCTTTTTTAAACTTTTGGCTGCTTGATTTTCCTAGTAGTTAATTTTATTTCATCATTTATTAACATTCGGCTTCAATTCTCCATAGCTAATGGGTCTTCCGGATCGGTTCTAAACGTAGGGTGTGTACCACATTTAAATTGCAGAAAGAAATCAGAGCGCTGTAAAAATGAAATATCTTTCTGTACTACCGCTCCCTATTTAGTTTTTTTATGGTTTGTTCATAAATTATCATTTTGAAGTTACAAACTACTATATGTCAGAAGTTTCATTTGTTTCAATCTCTGATAATTTACATGGAAATCATGAAATAAGAATTAAAATAATGAAAATATTACAATAAAATTAAATTAATGCTGTCTCTATTCATTTCACTATTGCTTTTGTTCTACTCTTAATGCAAGCGCAGTCTCCTCTGCCCAAGTTGTTTTTAGTTATCTCAGAGAACCAAAAATAAAATGTGTCTCTGCATTTTTCTAAATAAACATTTTAGACGCAATTTACTTAACCTCCCAAAGATCCATAAAAACTCGCTGATATTTTTATAGCCCTGCCTACTGTCACTTCATTCTGGTGTTGTAGGACTTGTTCGACTTTTTCGACGAAAGTATTTTGTTCTAAAACACGAAGGGTGGTGGAATTTGCACTCACTTGAAAATGCAAAGGGCACAGGATCAAATCAAAACACATATGCGTTTTTTAAATTCATTATGTGAAAGTGTTCATATTGAATTTTCGTTGTTTCAAAGCATTTTTAAGCATTCAAAGCATTTTGTTTAGGATAATTCATTATAAAAAATAATAATATCCTGGGTTTAAGGTGGGCTTCATGCAAATTCTACTCCCGCAGCTCCACAAATATTTGTGACCTCATGTAGTTAAGGTCGTGGGAAATTTGACTAAAGTTTCATTAATTTGGAGGAAAATGATGGTGGCATGAAGAAAGGCTGCTATCAAAAAACGGGCAAATGCCAGAGAGGCATTATTTTGGTAATAGCTTTGATAAGAAAAACAGGGTCATGCAGCATACAGAGAAATTAGTCCCTATTTTTGATATTCCTATTATTTCTCCTCTCGTATCTCCTTCGAGTATAGTCCTCAGGTTGGGACACTCATTTTGGGAGGAACTTTCACTCTTCTGAACTCCCTCTGCATATTCCCAATAAGATGGGAAGGGGTAACGCAGAGAACCTCTATCATTGTGCTGCGTTCATTATAAGCGGAATGGATGTATTGGGAAACCCAAAACACATGGATATAGAATGAAATAATTTTGAAAATTAAAGTAGTCGTCAGGTCGAGATCATATATTTCCACCTGAAAGAGTAGTTGAGACGTTAGTGATGCTATTAATAATTACTGCAGAAAATATTTCCTGGAAAATACAGGGACGCACCCAAAAGTGGTAGGACTGATTTTCTCTGGCGCGAACGGAGCCGTGGAGGGGGGTCTGCCTGGCATGGTAAGGTGGAGGGAGCTCTTAGCAACAGACCGACACCAACCTCAGTCGTCTGCGGGCTGTCGTTGAGTGAGGACACCGTTTTTAGTAAAGCAAGTTTTTTGTCCGCCTCGAAAAACAAAATGACTCTGAAATTAGAGCAACGTTATTCCGTGAAGTTCTGTGCGAATCTCGGGAAGACGGATACTGAGACCCTCGATATGATCAAGCAGGCTCATAGGGACACTGCCTTAAGCCGTTCCACAGTATATGATTGGCACAAGTTGTTTAAATAGGGTAGGGAGCTCGTTGAAGACGACCATCGCTCCGGACGGCCGTCGACGGCAAGAACCGACACGAATGTGGACAGAGTGAGAACACTGCTAAACACAGACCGACGCTTAACCAGTGAAGAAATTGCAGACCAGTTGGGTCTGTCTGCATCCAATGTTCAATGCATTATTTCACAGGATTTGGCCATGCGCAAGGTGTGCGCCAAGATGGTGCCGAAAATTCTGAGTGTCGACCAACAGGCAACGCTCGTCGTCAGACAGCTCCTGGCCAAATACGGCGTTGCCACGTTGCCGCACCCGCCCTATTCTCCCGATCTGGCACCACCAGACTTCTTCTTCTTCCCCCTGATGAAAAGACAGCTCAAGGGATGACGTTTTGACTCGATAAAGGCCGTTCAAGAGGCTTCGACGAGTGTCATCAACGGCATCCCCAAAGAAAATTTCCAGCGGGCGTACGGGGAATGGGAGCAACGTTATACTAAGTGTGTAGCAGCTCAAGGAGCATACTTTGAAGGCTATTAAGTCGATGTAAGTATATCGTCAATAAAATTCTTGTAAAAAAATCAGTCCTACCACTTTTGGTTGCGTCCCTGTATATTTCGTAAAATTACCAAATAGTTACTTGTCGTAATTTCCGTGTGCCAAAGTATGTTTGAGTCCGCCAAATAAATGGAATGCATGTATTCTTCAAGAGGAAAGGCATAGGGCAAAGTCATAGGCATGTTGGCATAGGGCAGAAGAATGGGCGGGGCACGCAAGGGTACTCTCACTAATCGTATGAAGGTGAAACTTGCCACAACAAGCATACAATGTACCAATTGATTCGGGACACGTGGTGTCTGTGGTAAAAATGTGAGTTACATATCAGAAGAAATGAGTGGGCCATGAAATGATATGCGTTAGTCACGGTGAGAAAATGGATGAGTAGAATAAATTAATACAAGAGATTCTTTTACTGAAGTAAAATTAATTTAAGCTTTTCATTTTACCTATCCCGAAATGTACGAGCGTGAAGGGAATGTGTGCATGTAAGATCGACAATGGAATTGGAATGTGAAAACTTTAAGGTGCATATTTTATACTTTACTGATATGTATTTAAAAATGACTTTTATGATAAAATGACGCATTTTAAAATTGTTTGCCATTTCACCATTAATGTTTAATTCTTTCCTTAATTAGTAAAATACCGCTCTATTACTTTTTCTGGATTGTCCAAATTGAATTTTTTTTACCTAATTACGTGAGATGATTTAATTTGCCATACATTGCCCAAAATAAATAGAAGTGATTGATATAAAAATGTTGAAATCACCTCATCATTTCCTCCATAATTTTCCACACGAATGTTAGAATTGAATGGGAACCAGGATAAATGGAAATTTATAATAAAATGTAATGATAAATAGGTTTGTATATTTTTATGGGCTAACATCTAAAATCAAAACGGCTATAAAAGCCAAACACAAATGGATAAATTCAATAATGTCGGAGAGGCGAGGGTGGTGGAAGGCGATAGACAATTTAGGGCGGAGAGAAGGAGACATATCGGGAAGAATGCGGATCGGAGACAAAAGGCAAAGGGAGAGCGATGGGGAAGGAGTAAGGGAAGGAGGGATGGAGGTGGAGAGACGCCGCGGGAGGTATGTACGCATGCATGCATGGGTATTTTTTTCTGCCCTGGTGGGAGAGGATGAAGGGAAAACGGAGAGGAGTGGACCGGGACTGGGAGAAGGCGGAAAGTCTATGCGGGGATTGTGGGATGGGGGGATTGTGGGAAAGGAGGAAGCGTAATGGCGGTGGCAAGGACTGGTCGGACATTGAAGGCCGTGCAGAGAATTGTGCGGACCAAAAGGGGACGGGAGGAGGCGTGAGAGAGAAGTGTTTGACGGGGCCGGAGACGGGTTCGAACGGGAGGGAGGGAAGGATAAATTGGAGTAGGATAAAGATAAAAACCTCGGCTTTTGGAAATAGAGCGGCAGTTGAATGGTGACAATGGGGAAGGGTGGTGGGGAGTTGAACCGGAGAGAGGGAGAGAGAGAAGAAAGGATGGCGGGGAGGGGGGTTGGTTGTGGCATTGGTAGCATTTTTTCCAGAAGGCGAGAGAGGGAAAGGATTGGCAGAATTTCGGCGAGTAAAAGGAGATGCGAGTGTGTGTGTGTGTGTGTGTGTGTGTATGGAGAGAAAAGGAATAAGTAGAGAGCGGAAATGGCTGTGAGGGAACGAAGGAGGGAAGGCAAGGGTGGGAGGTTTCGTGGGGGGGGAGAGGGGGAGGGATGGGAGATGGCGAGCGACCCAAGGGAAGGAAGGGGCCGAGGAGAAAAGAGAAGGGGAGAGAGAGAGAGACGGGATAAAAGAGTCCGAAGAGCAATGTTGGGAACGAGAAGACGCAGTGCGGAGGGAGGGAGTTGTAGGGGAGGATGAGAGGGAGGAGGAAGGACGAAATTGGAATGCGAAAGCGATGGAGCGTGGAGGGAGAATGGAGCCTTTTATCGGTTTCTTTTTTTCCCGTCGGAGAGATCCTGATCTTTGAGCAAGGCTCGTGGGTGATGGGTGTTAGGTTTGGCTGTGTTAGCCAGTGAGACGAATATGTATTAGGCCGATAAAGAATGGAAGAGAATCGGGGGGTGGAGTGGAAGGGAGGGTAGGGAAGGGGGTGGGAGACAAGGGAGGGGACGTTGAGGTGGCGCGGAGAGGAGGGGATGGAGTGGGAGGCATCAGGGGGGAGGCACGGGTGGGGTGAGACTCTCGGCGGAATTAACGGGAGGAATGTATCGGAGAGATGAAGGTTCTTTTTGGGAAGGGGCGGCTACTGTGCAAGTTGCGTGACTTTTACGAAGTGCCGGGAGGGTCGCTTACACGGCAGCGTCCCCATGGAGATGCGAGGGTTAATGACGAGATAGACACGACGGCGATTTAAGGACGAGTGAGCGTCGAATGAGTTCATTGGCGGGCTGGATCTCTCCATGAAGAGAGGGAGAGAGCGCAGGTGTTGACGGTGATATGGTAATGGGTCACAAAGGGCTAAAGATAAACGGGGAGGGAGGTTGATGACAAAATAACGTTTGTAGCCATACAAAAATATTCATAGAATCAGCAAGGATGAAGCTTAGCTCCAATTATCAAAACTAGCCACTGGGATGATATCAAAAGTGTTTTAAATAAATGAATTACTTCAATATATTCAGGCTTTATCTTAATATATAAAGATAACCTTCACTATCATATAAAATTTTGATGTCATATGTCCTTAGTTAGTCCTCTACGTAACGATAATGGCTTTCATTAATCTGAATTAATAAGGGTTTATGAATCACTGGACGCACACAAATGAAGCACAGTCAAAATAAGGTGCATTGCATAGGAACACGCACTTCGGCCTCGAAATGACTTATGGTGTCAAATGGAGGTAATAATATCTGTGCTCAGCGAAACATTCGCCCTTTCTAGTGTTTTAAAGGACACTCACATTTTAGATTGTTTGAGCATTTGACCCTCACAGAAGCCTTTTTCAGGTCTGACCTAAATATTGGATTAAATATAAACGATATATATATATAATATAAATATATATAATTAATATAAATATATAATGTATATATATATATATATATATATATATATATATATATATATATATATATATATCTATAGAGCAAAGTTCAATCGTAATCGGGAAGTAAGAAAGGAAGATCAACAATTACAGTTAGAGATAAGGCGGGTAAGGTAATAGTCAACACAGGAAAGATCCAAGAGAGATAGAAGGAGTATATAGAAGAACTGTATAGTAAAGTACTTAGACCAACAAAGTTAGACGTTGAAAAAGAATATGACGTAGAGAAAGACAGCTTAGGTCCAGGCATACAAGACAATGAGATAGAAAGGGCATTAAGGGAGATGAAACAAAATAAGGCCGTGGGGGTGGATAACATTCCCGCGGAACTATTGAAATACTTTGGAAAATGTGGGAGGAAGAGGCTATATGGGTGATCCGTAGTATTTATGAGGAAGGAATCTGGCTGGATGACTTTGTGAGATCCGTTTTAGTTCCTATTCCAAAAAGGTAAAGGCTACATCATGTGAGGACTACAAGACGATAAGTTTGATATACCACACAGCCAAAGTTGTTCTCAGGATCGTAAACAAAAGGATAGAGTAGGGAAAATGATTACTTAGGGGATGATCAGTTTGGGTTTAGGAAGGGGAGAGGTACGCGTGATACCATTGCAGTAATGAGATTATTAATAGAGAGGAATATAGAACACAACCAGGAGGTATTTGCCTGTTTCGTAGATTTCGAAAAAGCGTTTGATAGAGTGAATTGGGAAAAACTAATGAGTATTCTGCAGAAGATAGGAATAGATTGGAGGGAAAGGAGGCTAATCCGCAACCTGTACATGTCTCAGACTGCTCAGGTACGAGTGGGGAACGGGGGGTCCAGTTGGGCAGTGTTAGGAAGAGGTGTAAGGCAGGGTTGCCCGTTATCACCGTTGCTGTTCAACTTGTATGCAGAGGAAATTATCAAAGAGGCATGGGAAGAACTCCAGGTAGGAATGAAACTGGGCGGGGGATTCGTAAAATCAGTTAGGTTTGCTGATGACCAAGCTTTAGTTTGTCAGTCAGCCAAGGGGCTGCAAGCATTGCTGAGTGAATTGGAAATTCAGTGCGACAGCTATGGGATGAGAATCAATATTAATAAAACAAAGGTTATGCGTATTTTTAGAAAGAAAAAGGCTAAGCTAAACATTAAAATAGGAGGGCAAAAACTAGAGCAGGTAAAACAGTTTACGTATCTCGGTAGTGTTTTGACCAACACGGTCAAAGTAGTAGGGACGTAAGGAGAAGAATGGCGCTAGGCAAAGAGGCTTTCACAAGGAGGAGGGAGTTAATGACGGGGACGTTGAGTAAGGATGTTAAGAAAAGACTCGTAAAAACTTTGATATGGAGCGTAGCTATGTACGGTGCGGAAACGTGGTCATTGAAGCAGGAGGATAGACGTAGACTGGAGGCTTTTGAAATGTGGGTGTGGAGAAGAATGGAGAAGGTAAAATGGGCAGAGAAGAAAATAAACGAGGAAGTACTTGGTATGGTGGGCGAAGAGAGGGGTTTGTTGGGAGAAATCCAATGGAGGCAGGAAAGTGGATGAAGGGGGTATTGACCGGTAGCGGGATGTTGAAGACTGTAATAGTGGGGAGAACGTTAGGCAAACGAGGATGTTGGACTGGATGAAGGGAGGAAGAAAGTACTCAGAGATGAAGAGGGACCTGATGTAGAGTAGGATGTTGTGTTTTTCTGGGGGTCACAAATTTTGGAATTAGTAATTTTGTCCATCCAAAAACCTACCTTAACCGGTAGATTACCTAATAAATAATATATGTATATATACAGTGTAGCATTTTAACGGAAAATATTGGATCTCTTACAAAGATGACTATTGCTATTAATGCTATGTTATTGTGATAAACAGGTAAACCGTTTATATTTAATCCAAAATTCATAATGTGCAAATAATCGAACACATAATATTTTTTTCTATGGACAAAATACTACCAATCGGCACAGAACCCCTCTCACTCTTATTGAATCGAATTAACTGTTAGATTCGCTCCACCTTGTGGAAAACTTTTCATGGAGACTGATTTCACTTGGTGTTTTGGAATTATTTTTTAAATTGGTGCTGTGATTTTCAGTAAGAGAGTCTGGGGGGTTTTATTAAGACTTTCTTTGTTTGTTGGCAATTCGTAAAAATTGAGAAATACCTAAAACTGATTCGATTATTGGTCATGGTAATAAGTGAATATTTGTTTCGAAGTTATCTACGTACTCAATCAAACAATGATGTGTTTCAATAATTTTAACTTAGAATAATGTCGGTGGTATAATCACTTTGATTCTGAAAAATGAATATTTTGTTATGCTTTCACAGCATAGATGAATTGGCCGATGAATTAGCTAAAATTCAAATTAAACTAGGCCTATTATTGAAAAACCAATTAGGGGTCATTGCTATAGTCACTTTAGTCGTCATTGTTAAAAGTGTCAAACCTAACAGAATGCTTTACGTCCTTCAATCAAAAAAATCTTTTTGTGTGTAGTATAGTTATTCAACTATTCTGAGATAAATTAACGAAGCTGAAGTATTTAACAAGGATTTAAATTTAAAAATTTAAAAAAATTAGATTAATATTCGTAAATCGAGTTCAAGGATCAATGTTACCATAATATATGGAGTACTTTCATGAATTTAGCGTATATAATCACCTCATTACTCTTCTCCGGCTTTGGTTGGAGAAAAATATATTTTTTAAATGTCAAAAATAAAAAGAGTTTGTGCTAAAATTTCATGAAACGTTCATCGAGCAAGCTACACGTCATATTCCCATTGAAGCGGAGATACGGCGCAGGTACCTTGTATCCCGCATCATACCGCAAGTATTACACATGATGAAATACACGATCGATAATAATGGTTTCATTTTAACATTATACTCCTGTCAACTGCAAAATCAAGCTCAGATGAACAGTGTAATTTTTACCTCATTCTATTAATTATATTTTCTTTTCCTTATTCATCACAAAATGATAAATATGAGATATAATAAGGGTAATACGTAAATAAAGGTAGAAAAATGATGTCGTTCGTGGTAATGTTTGTGCCTTTAATATGTTTAGGGCGGTATAAATATTTTCATCTCATATAATTCCTCTGATAATACAGCTTGTATAATCGCTTCAACTACCATTTGACAGGTTAACATCAAAAGGATATAGAATAACTATCCCTTTGTCAAGCTCATCATGTTGTCTGTTATAGCTATGGTCAACGTTAAATAATTAATTAATCGGTGAACTGTGAGTAATTCGTAAAAAACACAAGTATGTATGAATTGTACATTACGCAGAGGAAAAATATCCCGATACGGTTCTCACGCTTTCCCCTTGTCTATACTAAATACCATTGGAAAAACATGGATCCATGTAAATTTGTACGAGGGTCATCCGGAAAGTAGTACCCGTTCGTGAAATAAAGACACAAAAGTAAATATTAACAAACATAAAAAATTTTATTTGAAAGAGGATACTTTAAACTACTTCTCAACATAATCTCCAAGCAAATTAAGGCATTTGTCATAACGTGTGACAAGTTTCTGTATTCCTGCTGCATAGTCCTTCGCCGCCAGCTCATTGAGATACGCGAGGGACCCATCTTGCACAAATTTTTGCATAATGCAGATGGTGTTTAACAATTTCATGAACAATTGTTCGAGAAACATTGGGAAAATGCTCACAGATGTCATCAATTGTGACGCGCCGATCGTTCGTTCCTCACGAATTCGTCAACTGAGCTCACCAGTTGGTCTGTAATGACAGACGGTCTCTCCGAACGCTCATCGTCGTGTGTGTTCCCCCTCCCCATGTTGAAGTTGCGACACCACCGCGGAACAGACGACTCGTCCATTACATTGTCTCCATACACCTCCTTTAATTGGCGATGAATATCACATGGGCGAACGTTTCTTGCATTGAGGAATTTAATCACTGCCTTCACTTCACAACTGGCGGCGTTCTCAATTTTTTTAAACATTGTAAACAATCACAGAAACAACACAGGCAATGCTAGCGTCACGCAACTTGGCTCAGAGAAGGCAGACAAGCCACTGAAGCTATCTGACCTCGTCCAGCGGCTACTCGCGTCGTCAGCACTTCATGCGGCACGAACGGGTACTACTTTCCGGATGACCCTCGTATTATTGTACAAAAATCATATACCCATAATATATTCTACGAAAGAGGGCATATTTTCATAATTTTCATGGATAAAAGAACCTCAGAAGATTGTTTAAATACTAACTTATGTTTTAGCTGTTTAATTGGATGACGAATATAAACCGCTCCGCACTCTATCGAAATAAAGATCAAATAAGGGTTATCTGCCGAATCATGACCAAAGCTATTGTATGGTCATTGTATAATCCAGCCAGCCCTCCAAAGCCCAAAAACAATCATAGATTAATGCATTTAATGTTTATTTGAGTATAAGTAGCAAACCAGGTAAATGATAATTACTTTACTAATCTATAATGTGAATATACATGTGACTATAAATTATTATTAACCAAATAAAAATGCCCTCAGCAACGAAACGAAGATATTTAAACAAACAATATGACGCAGACTTATACCCATCAAGGTTACTCAAGTCAAAAAGACATTATGTTTAGGGAATAAATAAATATCCGCTTAATAACTTTATTCTACAGGGGATGACAACTTAACTTTCTTTTTTCGCCGCAATCATCTACCCACAATAATTATTAAAACCATAACTCCTTCGCTTAGCAGCAGTCTTCCGCTTTTACACTCCTTCATTGTTTCGTATATTCTGTTCTCTGTTACTGAAAATTTTGGTAATATGGCACTTTTTTCTGCCATGAAATTTGCACATGACTCTCTCACTTTATTTCTTCTTCTCAAATTCCTTTATTTTTTAGTGTTTCTACTCTCATCAATTTTCTCCAAATTTCAAAAAAAGGTCAAACACATCTTTCATACTTCTCTTTAATCGGTCATCCAATTCACAATCCTTTTTAACCCACCCATTTCTCAACGCTATTCCTTTTATTTTTAACACAATCAGTACTCAAATACCCCATACACACCGCATTATGCGGCCGTTTATGCTTGACCTTTCCTATGTTTGACGTCCATTAAATAAGTTTAGGAGGACTACCAATATATAAACTGTATTTTTGGTGCATAAAATATACATTAGGTTTTTTGCGTATTCTGCTCGCTACAAATAACCGTCTTGCTTTTATTCGCGTGCCTTTTTTCCGTTGCTTAATTGTATTCTTATTACTTTTGGGCAATTTCCATAGTCAAAATGTAAATTTAAAAATACTTTTTAGTACTAATAAGTATTAATCCATTCTTGTAAAGGCCGAAGAAGTAACAAGATTTTTATTTCACTCTAGATTACACCACAATATCGATTTCACGCCTCTAAAAAAGCTAGTATCCATTCTGAATAGATTGGATAAATGGTCAGTATACTGTTTTCCCACCCTACAACTAGAAACTGCCTGCAGTTCATTAGCAAACCGGGACCCATGAAATTTTTGAAGTAAATTCCCTAAATCATACCACTAAAGCTATTTTTTGCCGAGGCTAATATAACACAGACATTACGCCATGTTAAGACAAAATAACATTCAAAAAGTTGTTGACCTAATGTTTGTTTACCAATTTGCACCCCTCTTCTCCTCTAAAGGTGCTGACCTTTGGTTGAAAATTGTCCTGATAGGTATTTGAATACACGATCTCCGAATTTACACGTATTTTTAATTCAAAATCTCGGCAAAACACTATGTAACATGAATTTTTAATTGAAACGTTTCTTTTTGGATCACTGATATAATGATAACGAAAAATCCCGTACAACATGCCAGCTGAACTTAATCACTACTGCCAGAATACACAAGCAAAAAAATACACCCTCTCTGAGTCGTGTTCCACTTTAGCTGCTTCATTAAATACGCCCTCTGATCATTACACCGGAGTCAAAAGTCACGGTTGATATTTACTCGGACTTCCCAACGGACCAGAAATTGAAAGCCTCAAAAGGGGAAAACCGATACAATCCCCGCGCGCTTCGCACAAGCCCACCGGTGGTGATTAACGGAATTAACCATTCCTCAAGATCAGATCCCAACCCATCCCAAAACGGCTCGGGGTCTTTAATTATTTCGCACCATGAGATTCCATATTAAATTTCGATTGCGGCGTCTCCTCCCACTGAAAGGAAGTGGGCGAGGAAGTTTAGAGCGTTGCGGGGAGGGAGGGGCGGGGGAAACTTAAGGGAGGGAACCGAACAAGCCCTGCTACACCGATCGAGATCGACAAATGGGTGCGCAGCGAAATGAGTCGATTTCCTATAATCGGTATCCATGACTACGGAGGCCCGCATTTTCTCCAATTCCCTCCCTCCCAGCCTCCCCTCTCTCTCTATTGCATTTCCTCCAGTCGGTGTAAGAGAGGGAGAGAGAGAGAGAGAGCTGGGGTCGAGAGAATGTGCTCACTCCACATCGCCATTCTTCCCCTACTTCTATCGCACCCCACCCAGGACACCTCCTCCCCCCAGCCGCTATTATTTTTTTTATCCTCTCTCTTGTTTGGCCCTCTGTCGTTCTTTGAAATCCTCGTGGCGCCCGGATTTCTTGCCACTCACCCTATTGGTTTCTTTCTCACCCACTTCACCACCCTCCCTCCCTCTCACTCTCTCTCTCTCTTTCCCTCTCTCTCTCTCTCTCTCTCTCTCTCCCACACACACACTCCAACCCTCCGTCGAATAAAAGGGCGAGATTTATTTACTCTGGCACCTTCCCTTCTCCCTCCCACTTTCCCCAAAAAATGCGGCCTCCCACCCATCCCTCAATCTTTATAACACCCCGAACTCAATTCTCCCAACACCCTTGCTCCGTTTCTCATCTCCGCTCCTTCCATCCACATATTCCTCGCCCCTTATTCATCCTCCATTCCATCCACTCCCTCCACCCTCCGCAGACAGCAGCCCCCACCCACCCCACCCTCGCTTACTCCCTCACTCCGTCCTCCCATTCTCCCCCTCCCGCTTCAGCCCCTAGTCCTCTCATGCCCTTCCCTTCGCTATCCCCTTATCGCTTTCGCCCACTTCCTCCACTCATGTCCCCCTCATCCGTATCGAGATACATTCGTTGCATTCACCAAATGAATGTCCAGTCTTTGCCGCTCAGATTTATTGCAATAGAATCTGTATTCTCGTTTCCCCCAAGCATTTCAATAATTGAACATCAGTGAAATAATTCTACGATCTACGGTTATTAATCCTGAGGAATCCCGTGAAGTTCAACTGAGAGTATGGGTAATGCTTTAACTTGCAGGGGTTTTAAAGAGAATTGGATAATTTGAAAGGCACAAAAAAAAGAATAGGAAATAATATTTCGTGACATTTTTTTTAAAATTCTATGGTCTCGGGCTCAACTTTGTGGAGGTTCATGTTCGTTTGAATGAAAATACTTCTTTGTAACTTCCACACAATTTTTTATTCGTACTACCGGTTTCAACGCTTCCTGGTGCTTCCTGGTTTTATTATGTAACAAATAATCACATTTAGAGGTCAACAGCCACTAAAAATCATAATGAACAGAACTTCCGTCTTCTAATGGGAAGCTAATGGATTCAAATCATAGATGATGGAAATATAAAATGAACGAATGAACGAAACTGCTGCTCGTGCCGCAGATATCACATTCGTCCCACGAATCCCATAGGACCTGATGATGACGCCAAAGCGTTGAAACCGGTAGTACGAATAAAAACTGGTGTGGAAGTTACAAAGTATTTTCATTCAAACGGACATTTTTTTTGTCCACAGCGATCATTCATTTGCAATGCACCAGGAAAAAGTGAACCCTGCAGTAAATTGGTTTGGGAGTCTAGCTATAATATGGTTTTTGTAAATATAAATTCTTAATTTTATCAATTAACATAATTTTGAATGATGGCTACTTTACAAGACCTCGTTTTTTTAACATAAAACTGCCAGTGGTTCGATAGACTAAACAAAATGTTTCCAAACTTGTGTAATAACCTGTGTCATCCAGGACGGGTTCATCCTGGTTGGTCACAGGAAATGAAGTAGTGAAAGCGACATAAGTTAATGTTTGGCTGGTGGGATCCAATCTAAGGCCATAATTAGTAATCACTTGTATTGAGCGTGGAAATGGTGCTATTTATTGAGGTCTTTAATTTGTTAGGATTGGCGATTCAATATGCCCGTTATTACCCAGGAACTCATTGGCGAAAAGAAAAACCGTTAAGCACATTATTGGAAATGTTCCAAAAGATTTTAGCATTAGAAGTGGAAACCGTTGTTTTAATATTTTTGCTTTATTTTTTTACGGAGATCCTTCAGATAATGAAAGCATTGACTTGAGACAGAAAACTGAAGCGAACTCGCTTCAGTTTTCATTTATTAATTTATTTAACGACTTAATTTGTATGAACTTACTGCCGAAAGCAAAACAAGCGGGTTACTCTCTTGGATCACCCATTAGAGTTTAGAAAACCGTAACGGATTTTGGTTCTTAAATAAATCCTCCAAACTTTTCATTCTTTTCTACGATCTTATTCTGGTGGAAATGTTTATCCAACAAATGAAAAACTATCACGGTAATATCATTATAGCAAAATAAAGTTAAAAAGATATCTTTTCAATGGAACAATTTCAGAGTGAAAAGATCATTCGCCTCGACTGGGATTCGAACCCATATCCCTCAATATCCGGTCGAGTGCTTTAGCCACTTAAGCTACCGAGGCGTCCTCTTAAACTCTGAAATGTGGCGGCATCTTCCGCAGTTTCTTTGGAATTTAAAAAGAAATCATTTTAATATCATTAGTCTTTTATTATGTAACAAATAGTCACATTTAGAGGTCAACAGCCACTAAAAATCATAATGAACAGAACTTCCGTCTTCTAATGGGAGGCTTATGGATTCAAATCATAGATGATGGAAATATAAAATGAACGAATGAACGAAACTGCTGATCGTGCCGCAGAAATCATATTCGTCCCACGAATCCCATAGGATTAGGTTTGAAGTGAAATCCATCCTCCACGACCATTACCAAGGTTCAAATTGGTTCCTTTGTTTTTTATGAACCGTATTTGAAAATTTAAATCTGATATACAAAGTGAATCTTAATGTGTATTCAACGAAATTCATTTTTATGTTTAATTACTTAGGTTTCTCTACTCTTTAGGCTTCCCTATCCTTTATATGTACATTGTACGGTGGGAAGATAGTTCTGTAGTGCACTACAGTTCACCAAATACATGGAGTATATATGATGTTTTTCGTAGGCTTTTAACTGTTTTTACATGTAAATATTGAGAAAACTCTACTCTTTTCTAACTTTTCGTTACGAGTTACAAACTTTAAAACGTAAATCCTCGGATTTTAGTCTATATCTAAGAGGGAGACGATATTGTTTCTTACCAAAACGAGTGGAGTCTATGTAACCTGAAGTCATGGCAGTTATAGAGTAAGATTATTAGGCTTCAAATTTTGAGATTTATAAACATGGTTTGGTATGGCACAGGATATATTGGAACAGCATACCTGTAAATTATCATCATATAGTTTTGTGAGAAACTCTCCAACCGCAATAACTTCGTAAAGTATGCCACTGAGAATAGTGTATTACACAAAAGCATTTATCGCAGCCCCATTAGAATTGCTGCACTCATATTCCGCACTTCAAAACTTACTCGTACTTCGGAACAAGAAAATCAATAAAAGAAAAAGAAATGAAAAAAACTGCATAGATTTTAAAAGAATAAACTTGGAGAAAAGGAACCTCCCGCAAATATACCAATATATTAATTCAACATATTTAATAGATCAGGAAAATATTCAAACGTTTGGTTAATCCAAATCATCGTTTCAGAGAAGGGATAAAAGCAATTTGTAGCTTCAACAAAATTATTTCATTACAAATATGCATATATTATTTCGCAGTAATATCCAAAATAAAATTTCGCCAGCATGCGTCATATCATTAGCTATTCCAAAAACTCTTTGTTGAAAAAATATAATTTGACCATAATTTACAGTGAGTATTTGATACCATCTTTGAATACCATATGACTCCGACTGTGTAATATCTATGGTTAAAGCTATGAAATGGATACCGAGAAAAGAAGAAATATTTTCCCATGACAATACTTGTGAAAATATTAATCTTAACGTTTTCTCCCAATACATAGATAGAATATAATACTAAAGAGAGAAATACTTTGAGAGTAAAACAGAGGAATTTAATGTACCCATATTTTTTAATGTCTATAGCCCGTCTTTTTGCTCAACCTAGGGTGATTTGTGGTACTCTTCGCCCAAATATGTCATTTTCAAACAGAATTTTACCACTTTAATAAGAGGTCAGTGTGTCAACTCATTCCCAATCTGATAAACACCAATTTAATTAATCAAATTTCATAATTCTTTTATGTATCTATTCAAATGCAATGATCGTAATTGTAATAACCAAGAACCTACTGCTGCAACTGACATCGTTTTTATAACTGAATATCATTATAAGAGTATATAATTATAATTTTTACATTTAAACACGAAAAACGTGCCAAAACAGGAAATATAAGTCAATCGGATATAAATGCAGGGAAAAGAGTTAGGCGCATGTAAGGAGGAGCTTAACGCTTGCCGTGTCACCACGCTACAGCGGCAGACGCAAGAACTAACGTGGGGCAGCACGCTCCACGGAAATTGAGCAAGCAGCTCTTAGGTCTTCCTTGGTAGCGCAGTGATCTGACTATTGGCCCAGCAGTCTGAGATCCCCTCAAAGGAATTTTTTCTGCTTGAGATCCGCACCCTTCCACCTTCGTTCCAAACTTCATGATCGTCCTTTATGGGCTTCCATCATTCTTCCCCTATATCTATATCCGTTTTATTATGCATATGTATGCTACTTCATCATGTATGTACAATTGTTTACTCAAAAATATATGCACATAACTACATATACAAATGCATATGCACATATGTGTGTGTATGTGTATACATACATGTTATTTATATATATATATATATATATATATATATTTTTTTTATTTATTTAAAAGGATACTCACACGGTAAATTGTTCTTTGTTTAATTGTTGCTATTCCATTTGTGTTCTATTGTGCTGCTCGTGTGCGTTTTTCCGTATAATCGTGGTATATATAAAGATATATATATACGAGGGTCATCCGGAAAGTAGTACCCGTTCGTGAAATAAAGACACAAAAGTAAATATTAACAAACATAAAAAATTTTATTTGAAAGAGGATACTTTAAACTACTTCTCAACATAATCTCCAAGCAAATTAAGGCATTTGTCATAACGTGTGACAAGTTTCTGTATTCCTGCTGCATAGTCCTTCGCCGCCAGCTCATTGAGATACGCGAGGGACCCATCTTGCACAAATTTTTGCATAATGCAGATGGTGTTTAACAATTTCATGAACAATTGTTCGAGAAACATTGGGAAAATGCTCACAGATGTCATCAATTGTGACGCGCCGATCGTTCCTCACGAATTCGTCAACTGAGCTCACCAGTTGGTCTGTAATGACAGACGGTCTCTCCGAACGCTCATCGTCGTGTGTGTTCCCCCTCCCCATGTTGAAGTTGCGACACCACCGCCGAACAGACGACTCGTCCATTACATTGTCTCCATACACCTCCTTTAATTGGCGATGAATATCACATGGGCGAACGTTTCTTGCATTGAGGAATTTAATCACTGCCCTCACTTCACAACTGGCGGCGTTCTCAATTTTTTTAAACATTGTAAACAATCACAGAAACAACACAGGCAATGCTAGCGTCACGCAACTTGGCTCAGAGAAGGCAGACAAGCCACTGAAGCTATCTGACCTCGTCCAGCGGCTACTCGCGTCGTCAGCACTTCATGCGGCACGAACGGGTACTACTTTCCGGATGACCCTCGTGTGTGTGTGTGTGTGTATATATATATATATATATATATATATATATATATATATATATATATATATATATATATATATATATATATATATATATATATATATATATATATATATATATATATATATATATATATATATATATATATATATATATATATATATATATATGTATATATATATATATATATATGTAGATATATATATATATATGTAGATATATATATATATGTATATATATATATATATGCAATTTCCTTTACTATTTGTTAATAACGATTTTGGAAAAACATTAATTTGATCTGCAGACGCTTGACTAACAAAAATTGTGATAAATATATTTTTTCCCCATCCGATTTCAAAAACTACCCCGAAGATTAAACATTCTACAATCAACCAATTCTCGCATTTTATTGCTAATGACAGAGCACCGCTTTAATAATCACCTTACATTAATTTCAGCCTCGTAAACCTGTAAGCAATCTGACATCTCTTCTTAATTGGCGGAAACCCTCGATCTCACGATTAATCTCAATCAAAAAAATGAATCCATAACATCAATTTGATTTAATGTATTACACGAGTGGAATTTAGTTAAAACGCAAAAGAGCTCCATAACAAGCAAATGAAGAGTCGGAAACTGCGCACAAATTAATACTGCCCAATGGAAAATACCTGCCCTTCAACAAAGGCACCGAAATTTCAACATCCTCTCGTCCTCATGGCCTGTCTTTTTATGCACCCTATCCCATTCTCTTTTCTCAGCCCTAACTCCCCCCGTAGATCTGTATTCCGGACCCTCCCTCCGACGGGTGGATGGATGGTCGTCTTTCGAATGAAAGCCATTCCGATATGCGCGATTCATGGCTCGGAACGTAACCGTCATTTGATACTGGAGGACGGGGGTGGGGTGGGGGTGGGGGCGGAGGGCGAAGGGCGGAGAGCATGATACGCCATCGATCTCAGTTATTGAATTTCAGATCTTCGTCTTCGAGATGGGAATGTGAACGGAGAAATTCACCATTCAACGGGGCGCCGCTTTTTACCGCTGCAAATATTACTGTTTTTGCTATTTTTCCCTGCTCATCCCCTCCTTATTCCTCGTTCGGATTATTTTATCTCCCCTGTCATTCGTAGGACGACGACACGCGGGCATTCTGCAATCGTCCGACGAGTGGCTTTGATTGAGGGGAATATGCAGATGGGAATGTAGTCACGTAAATCCATTTACTGTTCCTTTTAGACTTCATTGTCTCTCGTATCTCTTGTGCATGAATTATATAGCTAGCTTGTTAATCGCATAGGCATCTTTGATTTTTGTTCTTAGGTAATATATAGCTAAGAGGGATTTATTTAGACGTTTTGACAATATTTTGGATATAATTTGACAATTGAAATTTTAAGATATTTAGGATAACATAAACCATTGATTTTTTCAATATTTTTTTATATTCGGATATCTCAGATGACTCATGTCAATGGTATCCAGATAAGCCGTCCCTGGCCTGCCAACAGGTTTCCCCAACAATCATTGATGCGATTGAGAATCGCTAAGACCAAAATCAAAACATAAAAAATAAAGTGGCCTTGAGGAACACGAACGAAATGAAAATACAAATTCTAAATCCAAGTTGGAAAAATATAATAGAAATTAAAGCGACTATTGTGCTTAATTGACAATGAATATTGCATGCATATGTGCAAATACTCATATTTTGAAACGATTTGTCGCAAGGAAATCAGGAAAATTGAAGTCTTTACATTCCTTTTAATTAGGTTACATTTACTCAATATGTTCTTGTTGCAATCTTATAGCAACAATTGGCGAATATGTTAACATTAATAATACTTTTTGCCATTATATTCATAAAATGAAAATATATTTTGACATTCCCAAATATTCCTCAGCAGAGCATACATTTTGTTGCGGATGTCAGTTATACCTGTATGAGATTAATTGTCTAATTTCTAATGTCATTTCACTCATGATATTTCCAGTTAACGTTTATATGCCGTATATATTAGTGTTATAAAAAGACTTGAGTGGAATAACTCAATTTTAAAAGTGAAGGGTAAGGTTAAATTTTGTGAAATTTACGTTTTGAAAGAAAATTGCAAAGGGTATAAACAATGAAAAGCCCTTCTCTTTCTCTCTTAGATTCCTCATTTATATCTGCTGTTTGATTCGCCTCGTGAAAGTCTTCTGAAATTCCTCTGACCCAGACCCGTCCTATAGCAGCGTCCTATGTGGAAACGATCCCATGGGCCCTGTGAGAGGAGTTGACGGCCCTTTGTGGCACGCAATTGAGAAGTTTACAAATCTCAAAGCCTTCAGTTTATCCCAAATCTGCGTACTAGGACTCGGTTTGTGATCTCGAGTTCCTTTTCAAATGCGACTCTCGAAAGTCCACTAAATGCGCCACTCCTAAGTGCTTGCTTAGGAATTGCTATATGAGTAAAAGGTATTTAACGAAGACGCTGAACTTGATCGCGGAAGAACTTACCTCTACATAATGCTGAGGTTTAATCCCTGCAAAATCTTACTCCTGATAAATAAACAAAACGATAAATCGAAATTTGCACTTTCTGGGCAAATTCATGACTCATGAATTTCTTGGTCAAGACGCGTACCGCTGAATGCTCCTTGAATGAGCATAAATTTCATGCGGCCGATAATATCCCAGAAAATAGTTTTACAGTTTTACAGAAGTGTATCTTGAGCCATCGCTACAATATTTGAAAATACTCTCATCGGCTGACAAGGGTCAACAGGTCAACTAAACAATGAACGAGTGAATAGGAAGCAAAACAAAAGCAGAGGCTAATTCAAATTTTGCCTCAAAATGGTTTTAATATTTCAATTATTGCATGTTGCCTTTATTTAATATTTCAATTTATTCTCCTTCGCTTAGTTCGTCGTCCTAATTTTTTTAACAATACGCATAGTATTTGAACGATAAAATTGTCTTGTCTATTGTCAATCTCTAGTTCTCACTTGATTAAATTATTCGGCGGTGCAATTTGAACATATGCCTTTAATAGATTTTATATAAGAAGGAGTTTCTTATTCATTTGATATTACTCTGAGGTATATTCATACGAATCGGATTGAAATGGTTGCAATTATTCTACTTTAATGTGAAATTTCAACTGTGCATCAAGTACTTGGTAAATATGAGGGGCGGTCAAATGAAACCTAACCTAACGGATGAACACATTAGATTAGTCTGCGCACCAACAAGGACACAACCAAACAATTTCCTATGAGTCATCACTATTCTATGCTCATAGAACAGCAATGGCAGTATCGATACGTAACAACAGTGTTGCCACCTTTGCGGGCTATGCTATGGTGGGTGCTAAGTTTTAATTTGACTACCCCTTATAAAAATCTTTACTCACTTAAATACTCTTCAACCATCTATTTCCTCCCAAAGCAGGCAAATATGGTAATGGCGTTCCAATATTCCTGAAAATGAAAACAAAATGGGTTTGAGCGTGTTATTTACTTTGAACAGGAATTCAATTTTTGGTGAAAAGGTTTTGCAGAGCACTGGTTATCATGCAAAACAAACCAAATCGCTGATAAATCAATTGCTTTTAAATGGTTCAAGATGAAAATATGAGCACACCAAGCTAATAATGCTTCAAAATTAATCCGCTAAGCAAAATACTACAGAGTACTAAATTATTTAGCAAAGAGAAATTTGCCAAAGAAAAAAATTGGAAGTTTTTTAGGTTCATGCAGTAATGTGCAAGAGAGGTCTTGCAATTCAAACTCTCAGTAAATATCCTTCTTAATGGCCTTTACTAAATTTATTTGAACTGAAATATCTGATGATGGACAAACAGCTAACTACCCAAATGAGCGTCCTGAGTTATAAATTTTCTTAAAGATAAGTGAGTGACATTCAAAGGCAGCCTAGCACGAAGTACAGCATTATTAATTGTTGATGGTTAATGTTTTGGGTTTTATTTTGCTGTATGCCGTCTACCTTGTGATCCGACTCGAGGACGATACACTACAGGTACATTGGGTTTTTTAAGAGTTAGCTGCTATGCCGGGGATTAAAAAATGAATGGAAAAATCCACTTCCATACGTATCGAGAAATGTCCAAGATGATGTAGAACGGTGAAGGCAATTCGATCTCTCTCAAATGACAAGCCGGTGCTTTTGGGATTTCCAGGTACAAGTGTTCCGTCAAAAGAAGGAGAATGATCGATAATCATTGTTGTAATCCTATCAGATGTTAAAATCGATGGAAGAAGGCTCAGTACCTCGCGACAGGAAAGCTAGCCCATATAAATCCCATCTACAAAGGCGGCGATAAGGATAGACCAACCAATTATCAACCCATTTCCCCCATCCATTTTACCCATCGATCTCTTGTTAAGTATTGGAACAAACTTTATTGTAACTAACATTATGAGATTTCTTGATAGTAGGAAAATACCAATCCACAACCAGAACGGATTTAGGAAAAGCCAAGGCAAATCTTGCGAAACACAACTTGGTCTC